>NC_091288.1:12849402-13449402 GCF_032444005.1 Ranitomeya imitator
ACATATGTATCAGCGATTCATAGAAAGGAAACATCCACAATAATCATAACTCATAACCTGCAACAATATCCACAAAAAATCACATCATATCTCCGGTGTGGAGTTATATTCATGTACATAGGAGTAGTATTATAGCAGTTATATTCTTGTACATAGGAGCAGTATTATAGCAGTTATATTCTTGTACATAGGAGCAGTATTATAGTAGTTATATTCTTGTATATAGGAGCAGTATTATAGTAGTTATATTCTTGTATATAGAAGCAGTATTATAGTAGTTATATTCTTGTACATAGGGGCAGTATTATAGTAGTTATATTCTTGTACATAGGAGCAGTATTATAGTAGTTATATTCTTGTATATAGAAGCAGTATTATAGTAGTTATATTCTTGTACATAGGGGCAGTATTATAGTAGTTATATTCATGCACATAGGGGCAGTATTATAGCAGTTATATTCTTGTATATAGAAGCAGTATTATAGTAGTTATATTCATGTATATAGGAGCAGTATTATAGTAGTTATATTCTTGTATATAGAAGCAGTATTATAGTAGTTATATTCTTGTACATAGGGGCAGTATTATAGTAGTTATATTCATGTACATAGGGGCAGTATTATAGCAGTTATATTCTTGTACATAGGAGCAGTATTATAGTAGTTATATTCTTGTACATAGGGGCAGTATTATAGTAGTTATATTCTTGTATATAGGAGCAGTATTATAGTAGTTATATTCTTGTATATAGGAGCAGTATTATAGTAGTTATATTCTTGTATACAGGAGCAGTATTATAGTAGTTATATTCTTGTACATAGGGGCAGTATTATAGTAGTTATATTCTTGTACATAGGTACAGTATTATAGTAGTTATATTCTTGTACATAGGAGCAGTATTATAGTAGTTATATTCTTGTACATAGGTACAGTATTATAGTAGTTATATTCTTGTATATAGATGCAGTATTATAGTAGTTATATTCTTGTATATAGAAGCAGTATTATAGTAGTTATATTCTTGTACATAGGGGCAGTATTATAGTAGTTATATTCTTGTACATAGGAGCAGTATTATAGTAGTTATATTCTTGTATATAGAAGCAGTATTATAGTAGTTATATTCTTGTACATAGGGGCAGTATTATAGTAGTTATATTCATGCACATAGGGGCAGTATTATAGCAGTTATATTCTTGTATATAGAAGCAGTATTATAGTAGTTATATTCATGTATATAGGAGCAGTATTATAGTAGTTATATTCTTGTATATAGAAGCAGTATTATAGTAGTTATATTCTTGTACATAGGGGCAGTATTATAGTAGTTATATTCATGTACATAGGGGCAGTATTATAGCAGTTATATTCTTGTACATAGGAGCAGTATTATAGTAGTTATATTCTTGTACATAGGGGCAGTATTATAGTAGTTATATTCTTGTATATAGGAGCAGTATTATAGTAGTTATATTCTTGTATATAGGAGCAGTATTATAGTAGTTATATTCTTGTATACAGGAGCAGTATTATAGTAGTTATATTCTTGTACATAGGAGCAGTATTATAGTAGTTATATTCTTGTACATAGGTACAGTATTATAGTAGTTATATTCTTGTATATAGATGCAGTATTATAGTAGTTATATTCTTGTATATAGAAGCAGTATTATAGTAGTTATATTCTTGTACATAGGGGCAGTATTATAGTAGTTATATTCTTGTACATAGGAGCAGTATTATAGTAGTTATATTCTTGTATATAGAAGCAGTATTATAGTAGTTAAATTCTTGTATATAGAAGCAGTATTATAGTAGTTATATTCTTGTACATAGGGGCAGTATTATAGTAGTTATATTCTTGTACATAGGAGCAGTATTATAGTAGTTATATTCTTGTATATAGAAGCAGTATTATAGTAGTTATATTCTTGTATATAGAAGCAGTATTATAGTAGTTATATTCTTGTACATAGGAGCAGTATTATAGTAGTTATATTCCTGTATATAGAAGCAGTATTATAGTAGTTATATTCTTGTACATAGGGGCAGTATTATAGTAGTTATATTCTTGTACATAGGGGCAGTATTATAGTAGTTATATTCTTGTACATAGGGGCAGTATTATAGTAGTTATATTCTTGTACATAGGGGCAGTATTATAGTAGTTATATTCTTGTACATAGGGGCAGTATTATAATAGTTATATTCTTGTACATAGGAGCAGTATTATAGTAGTTATATTCTTGTACATAGGGGCAGTATTATAATAGTTATATTCTTGTACATAGGGGCAGTATTATAGTAGTTATATTCTTGTACATAGGGGCAGTATTATAGTAGTTATATTCTTGTACATAGGGGACAGTATTATAGTAGTTATATTCTTGTACATAGGGGACAGTATTATAGTAGTTATATTCTTGTACACAGGGGACAGTTACATTTTTACTTTGCAATGTTAAAGCACAACTAATCGGTAAATATTTGGTAGCTGTTTACACAGGACGATATGCTGCGAGAAAGATGATTCTAAAGATGATTCTATGACCAAATGAATAGATCAAGCAACAAACATTTTTCTCCTTTGTCAGGTAATTTTCAGCCTGTGTAGTCTACTCCATTATTGTCAAAATGAGTATTCTTAGAGATGGTCATTGATGATAACACTGGTCTACAAAAAAAAAAAAAAATCTGGCATGGACTTTAAGAACAGTTTTAGACTAATTTGAGGTCGCTGAATTCAAATCTGATCTTACAATTTCTCTATCACATCACAATTTTGCGCTGTAGGTATATAGCCCATTTTCATGAATTCCATGATAAATATACTTACTAACTATGTTACTATGTTACTATGTTACTATAAGTAGTGTATGCAAAGTGCCGGTTTATACGGTTCACTAAGGTAAATTTAGTTTTCATTTAGTCTCCCAATAAATGTGAGAATATCTTTGTTTTCCTTGAACATACATAATTCCCATTTGTTCTGATAACGCCCTTGTTTTCTGTGCTACTGGGACAGTAGAGCTACAGCAGAGCATTGGGTGAACACTGAACGGCCTCAGCGACAGAGTTTGGCATCTGGCGATAAGAATGTCATCCGTGATCCTCTAGTGGAAGGACATTGTCTTTCCTCCCTTACACATAAAGCTTGGATTGATGAAGCAGTTCGTCAGAGCTCTCAATCACAGTGGAGAATGCTTTAACTATATATGTTCAACTTTTCCTGGTCTTAGTGAAGAGAAGAAAAAGGCTGGAATATTTGATGGACCTCAAATAAGAACAATTATGAGAGACCCAAATGTTATCACATCAATGAACGAGACAGAAGAAAGAGCTTGGAGGCATTGTGTAATGTGGTGCAGAATTTTCTGGGGAATAAGAAAGTCGAGAACTATGAAGAGATTGTGGAAGAGAAGATCTACTAATGAGTCTGCGGAATCTTGGGTGTAGAATGAGGATCAAGATTCACTATTTACAGAGAACCTTGGGGATGTGAGCGAGGAACAAGGGAGCGTTTTCATCAGGACATTAAAACAATGGAAGAACAGTATCAAGGCCGGTGGGACTCACATATGATGGTGACTATTGCTGGAGCTTGATGAGAGACAACCCAGAAGCCGAACATCACAGAACAGCCAAGAAAAGAAAGCTCAAATAATAACGGCCATTTGTCATTCATCTGTGCGCCATATATATGTGTGCTTATATTTTGTAGTTTAATTCTGTAAGTATATTTGATTTGCTGCACATAGACTTTGTAATCTTTGTTATTCCTTGATTAAAAATATACAATGTAGTATCGAAAATCATGTGTTTTTATAATAAAACCAGACTCTGCTTCCTTCACCTGAGTCTGCTGTCATCTGTTGTGCTCCTCTTCGGGTTTGACAGGTTGCTACTCATGGCTCAGTGACATCATCGCCCATTATGACACACTTCCTGCTTCCTTCACCATCGCCCGGGGTCCGTCTGCCCACCAGGACATGACATAGAGGATCCACTTCACCAGGTGAGCTTACCCAGAATCCTAAGAGCAGGTCCCAGGTTCCCAGGCGTTAGTGGGGCAAGCAGGAAGGCATGTGGGAAGTGAGGACTTGGCACACTCAGGATTCTTGGGAGCAGGACGGATGAAGTGAAGCCCAGGAGGGATTGAAGGATGTTAAAGCTCAAAAATGGAGTACACCAAACTTACGTCTTGAATCTCAATATTATTAATTATTAATGGGCGTTAAATAGGATTCTGAAGATAACATCACCGAGCCAGGCCGGGGAACGTGTAAACCCCGATGTGGAGCACAACAGGGGGCTGCGGACCAAGGTGAAGGAAGCAGAGCCCAGGATACCTGGGACACGTGTGTAACAGAAACTTCACCTTTCCTTTTTGCCCGGTCTCCTCCTTGATCATACAGGGGAAGACATGGAGCAGAGGAGAACGTTTCTCCCAGGTAAAGGATAGTATTACATTAAAGATCTAGCCTAAATGTTCACCTACCTACATAGACAGGAAACTGATAATAAAGAAACAAAACTAAAAACATTGTTAAAGCTGAACCCCTTCATTTATTAGAAATTAGAATGTCCCTACAGTCAGTATCAAAGAACATTTTTAGAACAATTATAATCTCTCAAAGAAAAAAAACTGAAAATTCGAAACAATGTAACAAAACAGAAAGTTCAGAGACAATGGAATGGTTCTTATGTAAGTAATCCCTGGTCTAGTGGTCACATTGGTGGTCCACGGAGCTCTTCCTGCCCAACGTAACAGAATGTGTGTCGCACTGCGACGATTACGTCGTTCCGAGCCTGATAACCGGAAGAGGCGCCGGGAGGCCAGCAGGACGGCGGAGGTGCGCAGGGCTCGGGTCCACCGGCCACAGATGAAAGCGCTGGACCCGGATCTTACTAATCTGTATCAACTTTAGTTCTAATGGAAATCCAAAAAAAGAAAATGGGGAACAATGACATTAATCTTATGTCTCAGGTGGTGGTTGAAAACCTCAGACTTTGTAGTTGTTGTGAAACTACAACTCTCAACATGCACTAAAACCAATGCTGGGAGTTGTAGTTTCTCTTCAGCCACAGATCCACAGGTTGCAGATCTTTCAGAGAACATCAACAATGTATCTCTTACTTTGAGAATGTATCAGTCTATGACATCACAGCTTCCTGAGTGACACAATACAATGGAGGAGAAGGACTGCGCTTCCAGAACGTTCAGGTGATCCTTCACTGTTTGCAGACCTTGTAAATGATAGAACGCGGATGCTGAATCTCCGCACGTTATGTTATAATCTACTGCAGTGATCGAGGAAGGAAAACTTCTCAGAAAGCCTTGAACAAGACAATGAGGCACGGGGAAGTCGTTTACAAGGATCCGGCATTGTCTGGACTCCATACAGATACTAGATGCAATGATATGACTAAAGAACAGTTCTAGGAGAGCTGTCCCTTTAAATGAGTAGTCTGGTTTTGGAAATCAGGTCCCCCTGCTGATACGGACTCCAATCCCAGTCCTCCCCACAGAGCCTCCTCCAGGACTGACCTCCTCACTGGAGGACTCCAGATTGGGTCGGTGGGAATGTTCTTTATGGTCACAACAACCCTGATCCTCCCTGCAACATTTATTATTAGACTAGAACTAGGCCCGATGCTATTGCATCTATCTGTGCATCCTTAGTGGTGCTAACAGGAGCAGCGGTGTTCAAATCTGGCACCGATACCGCTAGCAGCTGATTGGTCGCCAGCCTTGGCGGGGGATTCAAATCCCGCACGGCACCGCTCATTGGCTCAGCCGGCGGGGGATTTGAATCCCCTGCCAAACCTCAGCCGGCGGGCGGCTCAGCCAATGAGCTGCTTTGGCTGATCTGATTGCCAGACGCCATATCGGAATACCCATAACTTGGGTGTTCCAATATGGCGGTCGGCATAGTTCCGATGCTGGCGCCGCTCATCTCCCGCCTGCGTCGCCGCTGACCTCCCTGCACCGCTGATCTCTCGATGGAATATCGGTGCCGTTTTTGTTACTTGTGGAGGTGCAGTTTGTGGCCTTCCGGCCGCAGTGGATTGTGGGATAGCGACACAATTGCCGATTGTCAATTGTACATTAGATGCCGGCCATTAATAACAAGTGAATGAGCCGGATCGGCAAGTATAAGAAGCACTGTCTCTTGTTATTGATGTCATCATAAGGTAACTCCATTTAAAGGCACCCTATCACTATCATGCACCTTTCCTAATAAAGGCATCAGTATTATGCCCTAATTAAGCTTTATTATGCTTTATTATTGGGTAAAATGACACCCTCTAAAAAGCCCCCTGAAATAGTTAATCAAGTTAGAAAAAAAAAGCTTCCTTTTGCTGTGGAAGATCTGTGTCATAGTACAGTGATCACGTAAACTCTCTCGACCAATCAGCAGCAGTGAAAAGCCTCATGTGATACATCATGTGACTGCATAGAACTAGGAAGTGCTTTTCCTTTAGCCCCTGGTTTGTCAATTTGGGGGGCTATTTGCTTGAAATAATCATACTATCTCTTGTAGTTCTATCGGGGGGTCATATTGGGGTGCTTACTTAAAGATGTTGGTCATAATGAAAAAATCCCTTTAAATAAGCAGATTGATCCCGTGTTGAAGGTGGATACAGTTGACATTTCCAGTAACAGTTTTAACTTAGTTACTTTTTGATAAGTTTTTAAGATCATTTATGTGGAGTGGAATGGGACTCCTAAGGGTTTCCAGAAGGAGGGGAGCACCTGCCCCCGAGGCCTGAGGATGCCCCAAGGCCACTCTGCTATATAAGACAGCAGCATTGTAAATGGTATTTAGTAGGTGTTAGACCTCAGGGACTGTAATTTACACTATTACCTGCAGCTCATTTCACTTGCACGGTGCCGGTCTACAGTGCCCCTATGGTCGCACCATTGTACCTGGGTGGGTGTATAAAGGGCTGTGGTGCCCAGTGGAGGCCGCTGGCTGGCAGGGGATGAGCCCTCACTGATTACACACTGATAATCCATTTTTCCCCAGTAAACCAATTAATGGTGCAGTGTTGGGTGTACGGGGTAAGGTGCCAGCGCCGAAAGAGCTCAGAAACCAGTGAATAACAAATCCTATAATTTGCATTACAATAACTTAATATTGTGGGTAACGGACAACTGGAATTGAATAGCGCCCCCTGTGGAGCCTGAACGTCTGGCACCAGAGCCGTCATTATGGCGTCACGTCATCATTTCGCAGCAGTTAATTCATCTTCCAGAGTCTCCTCCCTGCTCTTCATATCATGGTGGTGACTTGTTGGGTTCCCTCTGGGTTTGCAGCAGGACTGGCAGTATTTTTTGCACAGGTTCCTCCACAGTTCAGTGTATTGCCGGTGGCTTAATCCTAAAATAACAGGGATGACGGCAGCGCTGCCGCTTCCTACGCACGTGAGCGTCAGGACAATCCATAAACTGATCTCATAATTCTCTATGACCAGCACCGAGACCTGGAGAAGAGCAATGTAAGGAACCCAACAGATGAGGAAAGTCAAGGAGAAGATGGCGATACATTTGGCGTATCGCAAGTCCATCTGGCGCTCCATCTCCGTCACCACCTCCCGCTGCACTGATCGGTGCAGCCTCTTGATTTCCCTGAGTTGCCTTCTGGCCACTGAAAGGAGCTTGATGGTGATGAAGCTCATGGCCAAGATGGCCGGGATGACCACCCCGTACGTCTCCAGGTATATATAGGCATTGGGGAACACCTGTTTATAGGAACAAGTGTCGTTACTTTTCCAATTATTCCAGCCCAATAATGGAAGGCAGGAGAACACCAAAGGAAACGTCCACACCAAGAACAGGGAGAGCGGGACACAACGGTGCACCCAAATGTCCCGGTAGCGCAAAGGATAAATGATGCACAAGTACTTCTCGTAGTGCACCATCAACAAGTTAGCCAAGAATGAAAGGAAGAAGAAATTGGGGGATATGTAGGTGAGGAAACAGCCGTAATACCCCAGGTCCTTGTTGAATTTCATCCGAGGGATACAAGGCAGGAGAACGCCGGTGAAGAAGTCGGCAAACAGCAGGCTGAGGAAGAAGTAATTGGCCGTGTTGTGCAGCTTCTTGTTGAAGACGATTCCAATGATGATGAAAAGGTTGGAGAGGATGATGAAGGCCGAGAGGGGGCTGGACAGCAGGATGATGAGCTTCTCCTGGTCTCTGTGATCTGACAGATTCTGAGACACGTCCATCCCTCATACAGTCAGCGCCTAGAACGAGCCCTTAGCCGAAGGTCGGAGAACATTCTCCCGATGGGGCAAGTAGGAGATGACAGCAATGGAGATGTCCAATGGAGGCGCTGAAAGGAAGGAGACAAATAGTAAGGACATGTAATGGTGGATACTGGAAGAATATTATCTATGGATACATTATATGTGGGTAACTATTATATTATTAGTAAGTATCTCCTTAAGGGACCAGAGCGCAATTACCAAGCGTTGGCTTTGTGCGGATGACTGGGAATGGCGTCATTATTTATTTGGCCATTATATGGCAGTATTATGGCAGTATTGGCCATTATATGGCAGCATTATGCGTTTTTGCACTAAATACTAAACATTATATGATAGAGTTATGCATATACTATGACAATTGCACTGGACAAGGATAGCAGTATTAAGCATGCACAATATGGTGATATTATTTATGCACTGGACACGATCTGGCAGCATTAAGCACTTTGTGACTCTTCTTTTTGCACTGGATATTGAGCATTGTAGTATCAGGCACTACTTTTATTTCTGCACAGGGCATTGCCTAGCAGTATTAGGTGTGCACTGTATGGCACGCCATAGTTGACACGGTATTATTTGTGCAGTGATATGTGCTGCACTTTGAATTAATGGGGAAATATTCCGATTTAGATCAGATATACATTTATATATTTATATAACCTGTGTACATTGTGTAGATACATATGAGTGTAATATCATGGATGACCCCATGATTTCTCGTTACGCCCCCTCTTTCTACTCTACAGATCTCTGCAGTAAATAATCCATCATTTTGAAGCCATTATACTTGTAACGATCGGTGATCGCCGCCTGTGGTCATATAGGCTGGGGATAAAAATCAGTTTCTCTTCACTGAGTTTACGAGTTTTCCCCTGGTCACAAATTACTTTCCTAGAAAATTATAGCAACCGCTCGCTTTATGGTCAGGGATGTGTTCAGAGCCATAAAAAAAATAACCAAACTCTCCCTTCTTTATGGGGGCGTTGGAAGCGAAATGCATAAACATCCGTGCAGGGAATGGACTTTTTATAGCTGCTGCTAGTGAAGAAGAGCTCGGGTGTAATCAGCAAACAGCAAGCGGAAACAGCAATGAAGGAGCGCGGTCAGCCAGGTGTGCACGCAGGTAGAGGGAATGAAGGAGCGTGGTCAGCCAGGTGTGCACGCAGGTAGAGGGAATGAAGGAGCGTGGTCAACCAGGTGTGCACACAGGTAGAGGGAATGAAGGAGCGTGGTCAGCCAGGTGTGCACACAGGTAGAAGCAATGAAGGAGCATGGTCAGCCAGGTGTGCACGCAGGTAGAGGGAATGAAGGAGCGTGGTCAGCCAGGTGTGCACACAGGTAGAGGGAATGAAGGAGCGTGGTCAGCCAGGTGTGCACACAGGTAGAGGGAATGAAGGAGCGTGGTCAGCCAGGTGTGCACGCAGGTAGAGGGAATGAAGGAGCGTGGTCAGCCAGGTGTGCACACAGGTAGAGGGAATGAAGGAGCATGGTCAGCCAGGTGTGCACACAGGTAGAGGGAATGAAGGAGCGTGGTCAGCCAGGTGTGCACACAGGTAGAAGCAATGAAGGAGCATGGTCAGCCAGGTGTGCACGCAGGTAGAGGGAATGAAGGAGCGTGGTCAGCCAGGTGTGCACACAGGTAGAGGGAATGAAGGAGCGTGGTCAGCCAGGTGTGCACGCAGGTAGAGGGAATGAAGGAGCGTGGTCAGCCAGGTGTGCACGCAGGTAGAAGCAATGAAGGAGCGTGGTCAGCCAGGTGTGCACACAGGTAGAAGCAATGAAGGAGCATGGTCAGCCAGGGGTGCACACAGGTAGAGGGAATGAAGGAGCATGGTCAGCCAGGTGTGCACGCAGGTAGAGGCAATGAAGGAGCATGGTCAGCCAGATGTGCACACAGGTAGAAGCAATGAAGGAGCGCGGTCAGCCAGGTGTGCACACAGGTAGAGGGAATGAAGGAGCGTGGTCAGCCAGGTGTGCACGCAGGTAGAGGGAATGAAGGAGCGTGGTCAGCCAGGTGTGCACACAGGTAGAGGGAATGAAGGAGCGTGGTCAGCCAGGTGTGCACGCAGGTAGAGGGAATGAAGCAGCATGGTCAGCCAGGTGTGCACGCAGGTAGAAGCAATGAAGGAGCGTGGTCAGCCAGGTGTGCACACAGGTAGAAGCAATGAAGGAGCATGGTCAGCCAGGTGTGCACGCAGGTAGAAGCAATGAAGGAGCGCGGTCAGCCAGGTGTGCACACAGGTAGAGGGAATGAAGGAGCGTGGTCAGCCAGGTGTGCACGCAGGTAGAGGGAATGAAGGAGCGTGGTCAGCCAGGTGTGCACACAGGTAGAGGGAATGAAGGAGCGTGGTCAGCCAGGTGTGCACGCAGGTAGAAGCAATGAAGGAGCGTGGTCAGCCAGGTGTGCACACAGGTAGAAGCAATGAAGGAGCATGGTCAGCCAGGTGTGCACGCAGGTAGAGGGAATGAAGGAGCGCGGTCAGCCAGGTGTGCACACAGGTAGAGGGAATGAAGGAGCATGGTCAGCCAGGTGTGCACGCAGGTAGAGGGAATGAAGGAGCGTGGTCAGCCAGGTGTGCACGCAGGTAGAGGGAATGAAGGAGCGTGGTCAGCCAGGTGTGCACACAGGTAGAGGGAATGAAGGAGCGTGGTCAGCCAGGTGTGCACGCAGGTAGAAGCAATGAAGGAGCATGGTCAGCCAGGTGTGCACACAGGTAGAGGGAATGAAGGAGCGTGGTCAGCCAGGTGTGCACGCAGGTAGAGGCAAGGAGCGTGGTCAGCCAGGTGTGCACGCAGGTAGAGGCAATGAAGGAGCGCGGTCAGCCAGGTGTGCACGCAGGTAGAGGCAATGAAGGAGCGTGGTCAGCCAGGTGTGGACGCAGGTAGAGGCAATGAAGGAGCATGGTCAGCCAGGTGTGCACACAGGTAGAGGGAATGAAGGAGCGCGGTCAGCCAGGTGTGCACGCAGGTAGAGGCAATGAAGGAGCATGGTCAGCCAGGTGTGCACACAGGTAGAGGCAATGAAGGAGCATGGTCAGCCAGGTGTGCACGCAGGTAGACGCAATGAAAGAGCGCGGTCAGCCATGTGTGCACACAGGTAGAGGGAATGAAGGAGCGCGGTCAGCCAGGTGTGCAGGCAGGTAAGGGGAATGAAGGAGCATGGTCAGCCATGTGTGCACACAGGTAGAGGGAACGAAGGAGCGTGGTCAGCCAGGTGTGCACGCAGGTAGAGGCAATGAAGGAGCATGGTCAGCCAGGTGTGCACACAGGTAGAGGGAATGAAGGAGCATGGTCAGCCAGGTGTGCACACAGGTAGAGGCAATTAAGGAGCATGGTCAGCCTGGTGTGCACGCAGGTAGAGGCAATGAAGGAGCGCGGTCAGCCAGGTGTGCACGCAGGTAGAGGCAATGAAGGAGCGTGGTCAGCCAGGTGTGCACGCATGTAGAGGGAATGAAGGAGCGTGGTCAGCCAGGTGTGCACGCAGGTAGAGGCAATGAAGGAGCGTGGTCAGCCAGGTGTGCACGCAGGTAGAGGGAATGAAGGAGCGCGGTCAGCCAGGTGTGCACACAGGTAGAGGGAATGAAGGAGCATGGTCAGCCAGGTGTGCACACAGGTAGAGGGAATGAAGGAGCGTGGTCAGCCAGGTGTGCACGCAGGTAGAGGCAATGAAGGAGCATGGTCAGCCAGGTGTGCACGCAGGTAGAGGCAATGAAGGAGCGCGGTCAGCCAGGTGTGCACGCAGGTAGAGGGAATGAAGGAGCGCGGTCAGCCAGGTGTGCACGCAGGTAGAGGCAATGAAGGAGCGTGGTCAGCCAGGTGTGCACACAGGTAGAGGCAATGAAGGAGCGCGGTCAGCCAGGTGTGCACGCAGGTAGAGGCAATGAAGGAGCGCGGTCAGCCTGGTGTGCACGCAGGTAGAGGGAATGAAGGAGCGTGGTCAGCCAGGTGTGCACGCAGGTAGAGGCAATGAAGGAGCGCGGTCAGCCAGGTGTGCACACAGGTAGAGGGAATGAAGGAGCGTGGTCAGCCAGGTGTGCACGCAGGTAGAGGCAATGAAGGAGCACGGTCAGCCAGGTGTGCACACAGGTAGAGGGAATGAAGGAGCGTGGTCAGCCAGGTGTGCACACAGGTAGAGGGAATGAAGGAGCGTGGTCAGCCAGGTGTGCACGCAGGTAGAGGCAATGAAGGAGCGCGGTCAGCCAGGTGTGCACACAGGTAGAGGGAATGAAGGAGTATGGTCAGCCAGGTGTGCACGCAGGTAGAGGGAATGAAGGAGCATGGTCAGCCAGGTGTGCACGCAGGTAGAGGGAATGAAGGAGCGTGGTCAGCCAGGTGTGCACGCAGGTAGAGGCAATGAAGGAGCGCGGTCAGCCAGGTGTGCACGCAGGTAGAGGCAATGAAGGAGCGTGGTCAGCCAGGTGTGGACGCAGGTAGAGGCAATGAAGGAGCGTGGTCAGCCAGGTGTGCACGCAGGTAGAGGCAATGAAGGAGCGCGGTCAGCCAGGTGTGCACGCAGGTAGAGGCAATGAAGGAGCGTGGTCAGCCAGGTGTGGATGCAGGTAGAGGCAATGAAGGAGCATGGTCAGCCAGGTGTGCACACAGGTAGAGGGAATGAAGGAGCGCGGTCAGCCAGGTGTGCACGCAGGTAGAGGCAATGAAGGAGCATGGTCAGCCAGGTGTGCACACAGGTAGAGGCAATGAAGGAGCATGGTCAGCCAGGTGTGCACGCAGGTAGACGCAATGAAAGAGCGCGGTCAGCCATGTGTGCACACAGGTAGAGGGAATGAAGGAGCGCGGTCAGCCAGGTGTGCAGGCAGGTAGGGGGAATGAAGGAGCATGGTCAGCCATGTGTGCACACAGGTAGAGGGAACGAAGGAGCGTGGTCAGCCAGGTGTGCACGCAGGTAGAGGCAATGAAGGAGCATGGTCAGCCAGGTGTGCACACAGGTAGAGGGAATGAAGGAGCATGGTCAGCCAGGTGTGCACACAGGTAGAGGCAATTAAGGAGCATGGTCAGCCTGGTGTGCACGCAGGTAGAGGCAATGAAGGAGCGCGGTCAGCCAGGTGTGCACGCAGGTAGAGGCAATGAAGGAGCGTGGTCAGCCAGGTGTGCACGCATGTAGAGGGAATGAAGGAGCGTGGTCAGCCAGGTGTGCACGCAGGTAGAGGCAATGAAGGAGCGCGGTCAGCCAGGTGTGCACGCAGGTAGAGGCAATGAAGGAGCATGGTCAGCCAGGTGTGCACGCAGGTAGGGGGAATGAAGGAGCGTGGTCAGCCAGGTGTGCATGCAGGTAGAAGCAATGAAAGAGCGTGGTCAGCCAGGTGTGCACACAGGTAGAGGGAATGAAGGAGCGCGGTCAGCCAGGTGTGCACGCAGGTAGAGGCAATGAAGGAGCATGGTCAGCCAGGTGTGCACACAGGTAGAGGCAATGAAGGAGCATGGTTAGCCAGGTGTGCACGCAGGTAGAAGCAATGAAGGAGCGCGGTCAGCCATGTGTGCACACAGGTAGAGGGAATGAAGGAGCGCGGTCAGCCAGGTGTGCAGGCAGGTAGGGGGAATGAAGGAGCATGGTCAGCCATGTGTGCACACAGGTAGAGGGAATGAAGGAGCGTGGTCAGCCAGGTGTGCACGCAGGTAGAGGCAATGAAGGAGCATGGTCAGCCAGGTGTGCACACAGGTAGAGGGAATGAAGGAGCATGGTCAGCCAGGTGTGCACACAGGTAGAGGCAATTAAGGAGCATGGTCAGCCTGGTGTGCACGCAGGTAGAGGCAATGAAGGAGCGCGGTCAGCCAGGTGTGCACGCAGGCAGAGGCAATGAAGGAGCGTGGTCAGCCAGGTGTGCACGCATGTAGAGGGAATGAAGGAGCGTGGTCAGCCAGGTGTGCATGCAGGTAGAGGCAATGAAGGAGCGCGGTCAGCCAGGTGTGCACGCAGGTAGAGGCAATGAAGGAGCATGGTCAGCCAGGTGTGCACGCAGGTAGGGGGAATGAAGAAGCGTGCTCAGCCAGGTGTGCAAGCAGGTAGAAGCAATGAAGGAGCGTGGTCAGCCAGGTGTGCACACAGGTAGAGGGAATGAAGGAGCGCGGTCAGCCAGGTGTGCACGCAGGTAGAGGCCATGAAGGAGCATGGTCAGCCATTTGTGCACACAGGTAGAGGCAATGAAGGAGCATGGTCAGCCAGGTGTGCACGCAGGTAGAAGCAATGAAGGAGCGCGGTCAGCCATGTGTGCACACAGGTAGAGGGAATGAAGGAGCGCGGTCAGCCAGGTGTGCAGGCAGGTAGGGGGAATGAAGGAGCATGGTCAGCCATGTGTGCACACAGGTAGAGGGAATGAAGGAGCGTGGTCAGCCAGGTGTGCACGCAGGTAGAGGCAATGAAGGAGCATGGTCAGCCAGGTGTGCACACAGGTAGAGGGAATGAAGGAGCATGGTCAGCCAGGTGTGCACACAGGTAGAGGCAATTAAGGAGCATGGTCAGCCTGGTGTGCACGCATTGTAGAAGCAATGAAGGAGCATGGTCAGCCAGGTGTGCACGCAGGTAGAAGCAATGAAGGAGCGTGGTCAGCCAGGTGTGCACACAGGTAGAAGCAATGAAGGAGCATGGTCAGCCAGGTGTGCACGCAGGTATAAGCAATGAAGGAGCGTGGTCAGCCAGGTGTGCACACAGGTAGAGGCAATGAAGGAGCATGGTCAGCCAGGTGTGCACGCAGGTAGAGGCAATGAAGGAGCATGGTCAGCCAGGTGTGCACGCAGGTAGAAGCAATGAAGGAGCATGGTCATCCAGGTGTGCACGCAGTTAGAGGCAATGAAGGAGCATGGTCAGCCAGGTGTGCACGCAGGTAGAGGCAATGAAGGAGCATGGTCAGCCAGGTGTGCATGCAGGTAGACGGAATGAAGGAGCGCGGTCAGCCAGGTGTGCACACAGGTAGAGGCAATGAAGGAGCATGGTCAGCCAGGTGTGCACGCAGGTAGAGGCAATGAAGGAGCATGGTCAGCCAGGTGTGCACGCAGGAAGAAGCAATGAAGGAGCATGGTCAGCCAGGTGTGCACGCAGGTAGAGGGAATGAAGGAGCGTGGTCAGCCAGGTATGCACGCAGGTAGAGGGAATGAAGGAGCGTGGTCAGCCAGGTGTGCACACAGGTAGAGGCAATGAAGGAGTGTGGTCAGCCAGGTGTGCACGCAGGTAGAGGCAATGAAGGAGCGTGGTCAGCCAGGTGTGCACGCAGGTAGAGGGAATGAAGGAGCGCGGTCAGCCAGGTGTGCACGCAGGTAGAAGCAATGAAGGATCATGGTCAGCCAGGTGTGCATGCAGGTAGAGGCAATGGAGGAGTGCGGTCAGCCAGGTGTGCACTCAGGTAGAAGCAATGAAGGAGCATGGTCAGCAAGGTGTGCATGCAGGTAGAGGGAATGAAGGAGTGTGGTCAGCCAGGTGTACACGCAGGTAGAGGGAATGAAGGAGCGCGGTCAGCCAGGTGTGCACGCAGGTAGAGGGAATGAAGGAGCATGGTCAGCCAGGTGTGCATGCAGGTAGAGGGAATGAAGGAGCGCGGTCAGCCAGGTGTGCACGCAGGTGGAGGGAATGAAGGAGCATGGTCAGCCAGGTGTGCACGCAGGTAGAAGAAATGAAGGAACGTGGTCAGCCAGGTGTGCACACAGGTAGAAGCAATGAAGGAGCATGGTCGGCAAGGTGTGCACGCAGGTAGAGGCAATGAATGAGTGCGGTCAGCCAGGTGTGCACGCAGGTAGAGGGAATGAAGGAGCGTGGTCAGCCAGGTGTGCACGCAGGTAGAAGCAATGAAGGAGCGTGGTCAGCCAGGTGTGCACACAGGTAGAGGGAATGAAGGAGCATGGTCAGCCAGGTGTGCACGCAGGTAGAGGCAATGAAGGAGCATGGTCAGCCAGGTGTGCACACAGGTAGAGGCAATGAAGGAGCGTGGTCAGCCAGGTGTGCAAGCAGGTAGAGGCAATGAAGGAGCACGGTCAGCCAGTTGTGCATGCAGGTAGAGGGAATGAAGGAGCACGGTCAGCCAGGTGTGCAAGCAGGTATAGGGAATGAAGGAGCGCGGTCAGCCAGATGTGCACGCAGGTAGAGGCAATGAAGGAGCGCGGTCAGCCAGGTGTGCACGCAGGTAGAGGCAATGAAGGAGTGTGGTCAGCCAGGTGTGCATGCAGGTAGAGGGAATGAAGGATCGCGGTCAGCCAGGTATGCATGCAGGTAGAGGCAATGAAGGACCATGGTCAGCCAGGTGTGCAGGCAGGTAGAGGCAATGGAGGAGTGCAGTCAGCCAGGTGTGCACGCAGGAAAAGGCCATGAGGGAGCGCAGTCAGCCAGGTGTGCACACAGGTAGAGACTATGGAGGTGCGTGGTAAGAGAGGTGTGTGCAGGTAGAGACTATGGAGGTGTGTGTTGAGACAGTTGTGTGCAGGTAGAGACTATGGAGGTGCGTGGTCAGACAGGTGTGTGTAGGTAGAGGCATTGGAGGAGCGCAGTTAGATAAGTGTGTGCAGGTAGAGACTATGGAGGTGCATGGTCAGACAGGTGTGTGTAGGTAGAGACTATGTAGGTGCATGGTCAGACAGGTGTGTGCAGGTAAAGACTATGGAGGTGCATGGTTAGACAGGTGTGTGTAGGTAGAGACTATGTAGGTGCATGGTCAGACAGGTGTGTGCAGGTAGAGACTATGGAAGTGCGTGGTCAGACAGGTGTGTGTAGGTAGAGGCATTGGAGGAGCGCAGTTAGATAAGTGTGTGCAGGTAGAGACTATGGAGGTGCATTGTCAGACAGGTGTGTGTAGGTAGAGACTATGTAGGTGCATGGTCAGACAGGTGTGTGCAGGTAGAGACTATGGACGTGCATGGTTAGACAGGTGTGTGCAGGTAGAGACTATGTAGGTGCATGGTTAGACAGGTGTGTGCAGGTAGAGACTATGTAGGTGCATGGTCAGACAGGTGTGTGCAGGTAGAGACTATGGACGTGCATGGTTAGACAGGTGTGTGCAGGTAGAGACTATGGAGGTGTGTGGTCAGACCGGTGTGAGCCCACTCTGTGCAGGGCAGGTCTGTTAATAGATATATACTGAGCCCGCTCTGTGCAGGGCAGGTCCATTAGTAGATATATACTGAGCCCGCTCTGTGCAGGGCAGGTCTGTTAGTAGATATATACTGAGCCCGCTCTGTGCAGGGCAGGTCTGTTAGTAGATATATACTGGGCCCGCTCTGTGCAGGGCAGGTCTATTAGTAGATATACACTGAGCCTGCTCTGTGCAGGGCAGGTCCATTAGTAGATATATACTGAGCCCGTTCTGTGCAGGGCAGGTCTGTTAGTAGATATACACTGAGCCTGCTCTGTGCAGGGCAGGTCCATTAGTAGATATATACTGAGCCCGCTCTGTGCAGGGCAGGTCCATTAGTAGATATATACTGAGCCCGCTCTGTGCAGGGCAGGTCCATTAGTAGATATACACTGAGCCTGCTCTGTGCAGGGCAGGTCCATTAGTAGATATACACTGAGCCTGCTCTGTGCAGGGCAGGTCCATTAGTAGATATACACTGAGCCTGCTCTGTGCAGGGCAGGTCCATTAGTAGATATACACTGAGCCTGCTCTGTGTAGGGCAGGTCCATTAATAGATATATACTGAGCTGGCTCCACAAAGGGCAGGTCCATTAGTAGATATATACTGAGCTGGCTCCATGCAGGGCATGTCCATTAGTAGATATACACTGAGCCCACTCTGTGCAGGGCAGGTCTTTTAGTTGATATATACTGAGCGCGCTCTGTGCAGGGCAGGTCCATTAGTAGATATACAGTATACTGAACCCATTCTGTGTAGTGCAGGTCCATTAGGAGATAGATACTGAGCCCGCTCTATGCAGGGCAGGTCTGTTAGTAGATATACACTGAGCCCACTCTGTGCAGGGCAGGTCGACTGGTAGATATATGCTGAGCCCGCTCTGTGCAGGGCAGGTCCATTAGTAGATATATACTGAGCTGGCTCCATACAGGGCAGGTCCATTAGTAGATATATACTGAGCCGGCTCCATACAGGGCAGGTCCATTAGTAGATATATACTCAGCCCGCTCTGTGCAGGGCAGGTCCATTAGTAGATATATACTGAGCCCGCTCTGTGCAGGGCAGGTCTGTTAGTAGATATATACTGAGCCCGCTCTGTGCAGGGCAGGTCTGCTAGTAGATATATACAGAGCCCGCTCTGTGCAGGGCAGGTCCTTTAGTAGATATATACTGAGCCCGCTCTGTGCAGGACAGGTCTGTTAGTAGATATATACTGAGCCCACTCTGTGCAGGGCAGGTCCATTAGTAGATATACACTGAGCCTGCTCTGTGCAGGGCAGGTCCATTAGTAGATATATACTGAGCCCGCTCTGTGCAGGGCAGGTCTATTAGTAGATATATACTGAGCCCGCTCTGTGCAGGGCAGGTCTGTTAGTAGATATATACTGAGCCTGCTCTGTGCAGGGCAGGTCCATTAGTAGATATATACTGAGCCTGCTCTGTGCAGGGCAGGTCTGTTAGTAGATATATACTGAGCCCGCTCTGTGCAGGGCAGGTCTGTTAGTAGATATATACTGAGCCCGCTCTGTGCAGGGCAGGTCTGTTAGTAGATATATACTGAGCCTGCTCTGTGCAGGGCAGGTCTGTTAGTAGATATATACTGAGCCCGCTCTGTGCAGGACAGGTCTGTTAGTAGATATATACTGAGCCTGCTCTGTGCAGGGCAGGTCCATTAGTAGATATATACTGAGCCTGCTCTGTGCAGGGCAGGTCCATTAGTAGATATACACTGAGCCTGCTCTGTGCAGGGCAGGTCCATTAGTAGATATATACTGAGCCTGCTCTGTGCAGGGCAGGTCTGTTAGTAGATATATACTGAGCCCGCTCTGTGCAGGACAGGTCTGTTAGTAGATATATACTGAGCCCGCTATGTGCAGGGCAGGTCCATTAGTAGATATATACTGAGCCTGCTCTGTGCAGGGCAGGTCCATTAGTAGATATACACTGAGCCTGCTCTGTGCAGGGCAGGTCCATTAGTAGATATATACTGAGCCCGCTCTGTGCAGGGCAGGTCTATTAGTAGATATATACTGAGCCCGCTCTGTGCAGGGCAAGTCTGTTAGTAGATATATACTCAGCCCGCTATGTGCAGGGCAGGTCTGTTAGTAGATATATACTGTGCCCGCTCTGTGCAGGGCAGCTCTGTTAGTAGATATATACTGAGCCCGCTCTGTGCAGGGCAGGTCCATTAGTAGATATATACTGAGCCTGCTCTGTGCAGGGCAGGTCCATTAGTAGATATATACTGAGCCCGCTCTGTGCAGGGCAGGTCTGTTAGTAGATATACACTGAGCCCCCTCTGTGCAGGGCAGGTCTGTTAGTAGATATATACTGAGCCCGCTGTGTGCAGGGCAGGTCTGTTAGTAGATATACACTGAGCCCGCTCTATGCAGGACAGGTCTGTTAGTAGATATATACTGAGCCCGCTCTGTGCAGGGCAGGTCTGTTAGTAGATATATACTGAGCCCGCTCTATGCAGGACAGGTCTGTTAGTAGATATACACTGAGCCCGCTCTGTGCAGGGCAGGTCCATTAGTAGATATATACTGAGCCCGCTCTGTGCAGGGCAGGTCCATTAGTAGATATATACTGAGCCCGCTCTGTGCAGGGCAGGTCCATTAGTAGATATATACTGAGCCCGCTCTGTGCAGGGCAGGTCCATTAGTAGATATATACTGAGCCCGCTCTGTGCAGGGCAGGTCCATTAGTAGATATATACTGAGCCTGCTCTGTGCAGGGCAAGTCTGTTAGTAGATATACACTGAGCCCACTCTGTGTAGGGCAGGTCCACTGATAGATATACACTGAGCCCGCTCTATGCAGGACAGGTCTGTTAGTAGATATATACTGAGCCCGCTCTGTGCAGGGCAGGTCTGTTAGTAGATATACACTGAGCCCGCTCTGTGCAGGGCAGGTCCATTAGTAGATATATACTGAGCCCGCTCTGTGCAGGGCAGGTCCATTAGTAGATATATACTGAGCCCGCTCTGTGCAGGGCAGGTCCATTAGTAGATATATACTGAGCCCGCTCTGTGCAGGGCAGGTCTGTTAGTAGATATATACTGAGCCCGCTCTGTGCAGGGCAGGTCCATTAGTAGATATACACTGAGCCCGCTATGTGCAGGGCAGGTCCATTAGTAGATATATACTAAGCTGGCTCCATGCAGGGCAGGTCCATTAGTAGATATATACTGAGTCCGCTCTGTGCAGGGCAGGTCCATTAGTAGATATATACTGAGCCCGCTCTGTGCAGAGCAGGTCCATTAGTAGATATATACTGAGCCTGCTCTGTGCAGGGCAAGTCTGTTAATAGATATATACTGAGCCCACTCTGTGTAGGGCAGGTCCACTGATAGATATACACTGAGCCCGCTCTGTACAGGGCAGGTCCATTGGTAGATATATACTGAGCCCGCTCTGTGCAGGGCAGGTCCATTAGTAGATATATACTGAGCCCGCTCTGTGCAGGGCAGGTCTGTTAGTAGATATATACTGAGCCCGCTCTGTGCAGGGCAGGTCCATTAGTAGATATACACTGAGCCCGCTATGTGCAGGGCAGGTCCATTAGTAGATATATACTAAGCTGGCTCCATGCAGGGCAGGTCCATTAGTAGATATATACTGAGTCCGCTCTGTGCAGGGCAGGTCCATTAGTAGATATATACTGAGCCCGCTCTGTGTAGAGCAGGTCCATTAGTAGATATATACTGAGCCTGCTCTGTGCAGGGCAAGTCTGTTAATAGATATATACTGAGCCCACTCTGTGTAGGGCAGGTCCACTGATAGATATACACTGAGCCCGCTCTGTACAGGGCAGGTCCATTGGTAGATATATACTGAGCCTGCTCTGTGCAGGGCAGGTCTGTTAGTAGATATATACTGAGCATGCTCTGTGTAGGGCAGGTCCATTAGTAGATATATACTGAGCCCGCTCTGTGCAGGGCAGGTCCATTAGTAGATATATACTGAGCCTGCTCTGTGCAGGGCAGGTCCATTAGTAGATATATACTGAGTCCGCTCTGTGCAGGGCAGGTCCATTAGTAGATATATACTGAGCCCGCTCTGTGCAGGGCAGGTCCATTAGTAGATATATACTGAGCCTGCTCTGTGCAGGGCAAGTCTGTTAATAGATATATACTGAGCCCACTCTGTGCAGGGCAGGTCCATTAGTAGATATATACTGAGTCTGCTCTGTGCAGGGCAAGTCTGTTAATAGATATATACTGAGCCCGCTCTGTGTAGGGCAAGTCCATTAGTAGATATATACTGAACCCACTCTGTGTATTACAGGTCCATTAGGAGATATATACTGAGCCCGCTCTGTGCAGGGCAGGTCTGTTAGTAGATATATACTGAGCCCGCTCTATACAGGGCAGGTCCTTTAGTAGATATATACTGAGCCCGCTCTATACAGGGCAGGTCCATTAGTAGATATATACTGAGCCCGCTCCATACAGGGCAGGTCCATTAGTAGATATATACTGAGCCCGCTCTGTGCAGGGCAGGTCCATTAGTAGATATACACTGAGCCCGCTCTGTGCAGGGCAGGTCCATTAGTAGATATATACTGAGCCCGCTCTGTGCAGGGCAGGTCCATTAGTAGATATACACTGAGCCCGCTCTGTGCAGGGCAGGTCCATTAGTAGATATATACTGAGCCCATTCTGTGCAGGGCAGGTCCCTTAGTTGATATATACTGAGTCCGCTCTATACAGGGCAGGTCCATTAGTAGATATATACTGAGCCTGCTCTATACAGGGCAGGTCTGTTAGTAGATATATACTGAGCCCACTCTGTGCAGGGCAGGTCCATTAGTAGATATATACTGAGTCCGCTCTATACAGGGCAGGTCCATTAGTAGATATATACTGAGCCTGCTCTATACAGGGCAGGTCCATTAGTAGATATATACTGAGCCCACTCTGTGCAGGGCAGGTCCATTAGTAGATATATACTGAGCCCGCTCTATACAGGACAGGTCCATTAGTAGATATACACTGAGCCCACTCTGTGCAGGGCAGGTCCATTAGTAGATATATACTGAGTCCGCTCTATACAGGGCAGGTCCATTAGTAGATATATACTGAGCCTGCTCTATACAGGGCAGGTCCATTAGTAGATATATACTGAGCCCACTCTGTGCAGGGCAGGTCCATTAGTAGATATATACTGAGCCCACTCTATACAGGGCAGGTCTATTAGTAGATATATACTGAGCCCGCTCTATGCAGGGCAGGTCCATTAGTAGATATATACTGAGCCCGCTCCATACAGGGCAGGTCCATTAGTTTATATATACTGAGCCCGCTCCATCCACTCGCTCGCTCTGATCACTGCTATAAACTGCACAAATGCTGGTCAGTCTCTGACAGCAGAATTAAAGTGCCCCCCAGGATGCCATCATGTGCTGCCAGTGGGCTGCTATGGAGCTGGGGGTAAGCTAAGAGACTTAGCTTAATCAAGACTAATTATTAAAAAAAAAATACAAATGATGAAACAATTGCAGCTTCAAAACCCCAACGGAGAGTGAAAAATAAAATTAAAAAAAGGTGTTTAAAATATTAAAAAATAAAAAAAGTATTTGGTCAGTGTTTTACATCAGTATTTGTAGCCAAAACCAGGAGTGGGTGATAAATGCAGAAGTGGTGCAGATGTTTCTATTATACTTTTTCTCTAATTGTTCCACTCCTGGTTTTGGCTACAAATACTGATGTAAAATACTGACCAAATACTGACCGTGTGACGGCGGCCCTAAAGCATAAAACCCATTACATTCAGTATATTATTTGTTCAGAAATCAAGAGAATAAAAAGAATTAAAAAAGAAAAGTTGGAATAACAGAGTCTGTAAGAGTCCGACCTAACAAAATCTAAAATTATTTAACACATAAAATATTAAAGCCGTAGAGAAAAAAAAGGATCGTCGCTATCTGATCGCTGCACCTCCCCCAAATACAATGATTTCATTGCTTTATATTGTATGTTCCCCTATTTGCATCAATAAACTACAGCTCCGCGCAGAAACAATCCCTCATACAATTGTGTCCGTCAATGGAGCCATAAGAAACGTTACAGAAAATGGGGCCACAGACTAAGCACTTGTTCTTACAAATTCCTGAACTTTTTAAAATAATTAAATTAATTATTGTATTATCGTTAACGTTGTTACTTATGACTGTTCTGTTTGAACTAAACTGTAAAGTGCTGCGGAATATGTTGGCGCTATATAAATAAATATTATTATTATTATTATTAAATTAGTAATAAAACCTGCACAAAACCCAAAAATCAATGACAAAAGTGCAGAGGTTTATTTTTCACCATTTCGCTGCACTTGGTTTTTTTTTTATCCCAATTTCCAGTACATTTTATCAAAAACTACAACTTGTCCAGCAAAGAACGATCCCTCATACAGTGATGGGGACAGAAAAATAAATAGTTAAAAACAGAAACCTCAAACACAAAAATGAAAATTGGCCGCATCCTTAGGGGGTAATAACCTACGAACCCTTTATTTAGGCAATTGCCCAAATAGTAATTCCACAACATGTCTGTATGGAAGGTTTTCTCGATGGCAGAGCCGGGGAGCGCAGCTCTGCAGATACTGCAGCTTGTAATTATGTCTGCTCCAACCAAACAGTACTGAGAGGTCCCAGCACTTACCCGGCTCAGAGGCGGAATATTCCTTCATGGTAAATGTGTGATCCGTACAGCGTGGGTACGAGAGGCGCCAGGACGCTCCACCGTCAGAAGATTGATGATTGGCATCTGCCGCCGTGGACGTCACCACTTCTCTGCTTCCTACATTATCATCATCACATCTCACTCACTGACACTTGTTGTGGAATTGCTATTTATGCGATTTCCTGACATCGCAATATCCCCAGGGGAGTAACTATAGGAGGAGCGGAGGCCGAGGCCTCACCCAGATCCCGGAGCCTCAACGGTCGCTCCACCCAGTAGGAGACAAACACAGAAGCAGCAAAATGTGAAAAACAAAATGTGCGTCAGTCACAAAAGTACATGACACGGAGCAGGAGACGGGCCCCTGGCGCGGACTTTACACTGAAAATGCACACAGAAAATGGGTCATTCCTCTGCTAATCAGGGGCCTGACCACCAGACTAACGGCCGCACGGCGGATCTGGGGCTCAACAACCGATGGAACATCTCATCACTAACAAAACGTACAGTTACTGATCACTATAGTCTGACATCACTGTGTGCATTATCCCTGTACTGTGACATCACTGTGTGCATTATCCCTGTACTGTGACATCACTGTGGGCATTACCCCTGTACTGTGACATCACTGTGTGCATTACCCCTGTACTGTGACATCACTGTGTGCATTACCTCTGTACTGTGTCATCACTGTGTGTATTATCCCTGTACTGTGACATCACTGTGGGCATTACCCCTGTACTGTGACATCACTGTGGGTATTACCCCTCTTGTTATGAACAGGTAATTCAGAACCACAATGGACATTGAAGTTCAGAGCACACAAAGTGACCTGACATTTACCAAAAACATAGGACGAGCTCTGAGACGTGGGAACTCTGCTGACCGCAATCCCTAATCCTCTCCAACCACACTAGAGGCAGCCGTGGATTGCGCCTAACGCTCCCTATGCAACTCGGCACAGCCTGAGAAACTAACTAGCCCTGAAGATGAAAAATAAGCCTACCTTGCCTCAGAGAAATACCCCAAAGGAAAAGGCAGCCCCCCACATATAATGACTGTGAGTAAAGATGAAAATACAAACACAGAGATGAAATAGATTTAGCAAAGTGAGGCCCGACTTACTGAATAGACCGAGGATAGGAAAGATAGCTTTGCGGTCAACACAAAAACCTACAAACAACCACGCAGAGGGGCAAAAAGACCCTCCGCACCGACTAACGGTACGGAGGTGCTCCCTCTGTGTCTCAGAGCTTCCAGCAAGCAAGAAAAACCAATATAGCAAGCTGGACAGAAAAAATAGCAACAAAAGTAACACAAGCAGAATTTAGCTTATGCAGGATAGACAGGCCACAGGAACGATCCAGGAGGAAGCAAGACCAATACTAGAACATTGACTGGAGGCCAGGATCAAAGCACCAGGTGGAGTTAAATAGAGCAGCACCTAACGACTTAACCTCATCACCTGAGGAAGGAAACTCAGAAGCCACAGTACCACTCTCATCCACCAAAGGAGCTCATAGACAGAACGAGCCGAAGTACCACTCTCGACCACAGGAGGGAGCTTGGCCACAGAATTCACAACACCCTCTACTGTAACATCACTGTGTGCATTACCCCTGTACTGTGACATCACTGTGGGCATTACCCCTGTACTGTGACATCACTGTGTACTATCCCTGTTCTGTGACATCACTGTGTGTATTATCCCTTTACTGTGACATCACTGTGCGCATTATCCCTGTACTGTGACATGACTGTGTGCATTATCCCTGTACTGTGACATCACTGTGCGCATTATCCCTGTACTGTGACATCGCTGTGTGTATTATCCCTGTACTGTGACATCACTGTGTGTATTATCTCTATACTGTGACATCACTGTGGGCATTACCCCTGTACTGTGACATCACTGTGTACAATCCCTGTTCTGTGACATCACTGTGTGTATTATCCCTGTACTGTAACATTAATATGTGCATTACCCCTGTACTGTGACATCACTGTATGCATTACCCCTGTACTGTGACATCACTGTGTACTATCCCTGTTCTGTGACATCACTGTGTGTATTATCCAAGTACTGTGACATCAATGTGTGCATTACCCCTGTACTGTGAGACCACTGTGTGCATTACCCCTGTACTGTGACATCACTGTGGGCATTACCCCTGTACTATGACATCACTGTGGGCATTACCCCTGTACTGTGACATCACTGTGTACTATCCCTGTTCTGTGACATCACTGTGTGTATTATCCCTGTACTGTGACATCAATGTGTGCATTACCCCTGTACTGTGAGACCACTGTGTGCATTACCCTGTACTGTGGCATCACTGTGTGCATTACCTCTGTACTGTGACATCACTGTGTACTATCCCTGTTCTGTGACATCACTGTGTGTATTATCCCTGTACTGTAACATTAATGTGTGCATTACCCCTGTACTGTGACATCACTGTATGCATTACCCCTGTACTGTGACATCACTGTGTACTATCCCTGTTCTGTGACATCACTGTGTGTATTATCCCTGTACTGTGACATCAATGTGTGCATTACCCCTGTACTGTGAGACCACTGTGTGCATTACCCCTGTACTGTGACATCACTGTGGGCATTACCCCTGTACTGTGACATCACTGTGGGCATTACCCCTGTACTGTAACATCACTGTGTACTATCCCTGTTCTGTGACATCACTGTGTGTATTATCCCTGTACTGTAACATTAATGTGTGCATTACCCCTGTACTGTGACATCACTGTATGCATTACCCCTGTACTGTGACATCACTGTGTACTATCCCTGTTCTGTGACATCACTGTGTGTATTATCCCTGTACTGTGACATCAATGTGTGCATTACCCCTGTACTGTGAGACCACTGTGTGCATTACCCCTGTACTGTGACATCACTGTGTGCATTACCTCTGTACTGTGACATCACTGTGTGTATTATCCTTGTACTGTGACATCACTGTGTGTATTATCCCTGTACTGTGACATCACTGTGCGCATTATCCCTGTACTGTGACATCACTGTGTGCATTATCCCTGTACTGTGACATCACTGTGCGCATTATCCCTGTACTGTGACATCGCTGTGTGTATTATCCCTGTACTGTGACATCACTGTGTGTATTATCTCTGTACTGTGACATCACTGTGGGCATTACCCCTGTACTGTGACATCACTGTGGGCATTACCCCTGTACTGTGACATCACTGTGTACTATCCCTGTTCTGTGACATCACTGTGTGTATTATCCCTGTACTGTGACATCAATGTGTGCATTACCCCTGTACTGTGAGACCACTGTGTGCATTACCCCTGTACTGTGACATCACTGTGTGCATTACCTCTGTACTGTGACATCACTGTGTACTATCCCTGTTCTGTGACATCACTGTGTGTATTATCCCTGTACTGTAACATTAATATGTGCATTACCCCTGTACTGTGACATCACTGTATGCATTACCCCTGTACTGTGACATCACTGTGTACTATCCCTGTTCTGTGACATCACTGTGTGTATTATCCAAGTACTGTGACATCAATGTGTGCATTACCCCTGTACTGTGAGACCACTGTGTGCATTACCCCTGTACTGTGACATCACTGTGGGCATTACCCCTGTACTGTGACATCACTGTGGGCATTACCCCTGTACTGTGACATCACCGTGTACTATCCCAGTTCTGTGACATCACTGTGTGTATTATCCCTGTACTGTGACATCAATGTGTGCAATACCCCTGTACTGTGAGACCACTGTGTGCATTACCCCTGTACTGTGACATCACTGTGTGCATTACCTCTGTACTGTGACATCACTGTGTACTATCCCTGTTCTGTGACATCACTGTGTGTATTATCCCTGTACTGTAACATTAATGTGTGCATTACCCCTGTACTGTGACATCACTGTATGCATTACCCCTGTACTGTGACATCACTGTGTACTATCCCTGTTCTGTGACATCACTGTGTGTATTATCCCTGTACTGTAACATTAATATGTGCATTACCCCTGTACTGTGACATCACTGTATGCATTACCCCTGTACTGTGACATCACTGTGTACTATCCCTGTTCTGTGACATCACTGTGTGTATTATCCAAGTACTGTGAGACCACTGTGTGCATTACCCCTGTACTGTGACATCACTGTGGGCATTACCCCTGTACTGTGACATCACTGTGGGCATTACCCCTGTACTGTGACATCACTGTGTACTATCCCTGTTCTGTGACATCACTGTGTGTATTATCCCTGTACTGTGACATCAATGTGAGCAATACCCCTGTACTGTGAGACCACTGTGTGCATTACCCCTGTACTGTGACATCACTGTGTGCATTACCTCTGTACTGTGACATCACTGTGTACTATCCCTGTTCTGTGACATCACTGTGTGTATTATCCCTGTACTGTAACATTAATGTGTGCATTACCCCTGTACTGTGACATCACTGTATGCATTACCCCTGTACTGTGACATCACTGTGGGCATTACCCCTGTACTGTGACATCACTGTGTACTATCCCTGTTCTGTGACATCACTGTGTGTATTATCCCTTTACTGTGACATCACTGTGCGCATTATCCCTGTACTGTGACATGACTGTGTGCATTATCCCTGTACTGTGACATCACTGTGCGCATTATCCCTGTACTGTGACATCGCTGTGTGTATTATCCCTGTACTGTGACATCACTGTGTGTATTATCTCTGTACTGTGACATCACTGTGGGCATTACCCCTGTACTGTGACATCACTGTGTACAATCCCTGTTCTGTGACATCACTGTGTGTATTATCCCTGTACTGTAACATTAATATGTGCAATACCCCTGTACTGTGACATCACTGTATGCATTACCCCTGTACTGTGACATCACTGTGTACTATCCCTGTTCTGTGACATCACTGTGTGTATTATCCAAGTACTGTGACATCAATGTGTGCATTACCCCTGTACTGTGAGACCACTGTGTGCATTACCCCTGTACTGTGACATCACTGTGGGCATTACCCCTGTACTGTGACATCACTGTGGGCATTACCCCTGTACTGTGACATCACTGTGTACTATCCCTGTTCTGTGACATCACTGTGTGTATTATCCCTGTACTGTAACATTAATGTGTGCATTACCCCTGTACTGTGACATCACTGTATGCATTACCCCTGTACTGTGACATCACTGTGTACTATCCCTGTTCTGTGACATCACTGTGTGTATTATCCCTGTACTGTGACATCAATGTGTGCATTACCCCTGTACTGTGAGACCACTGTGTGCATTACCCCTGTACTGTGACATCACTGTGTGCATTACCTCTGTACTGTGACTTCACTGTGTGTATTATCCCTGTACTGTGACATCACTGTGTGTATTATCCCTGTACTGTGACATCACTGTGCGCATTATCCCTGTACTGTGACATCACTGTGTGCATTATCCCTGTACTGTGACATCACTGTGCGCATTATCCCTGTACTGTGACATCGCTGTGTGTATTATCCCTGTACTGTGACATCACTGTGTGTATTATCTCTGTACTGTGACATCACTGTGGGCATTACCCCTGTACTGTGACATCACTGTGTACAATCCCTGTTCTGTGACATCACTGTGTGTATTATCCCTGTACTGTGATATCACTGTGTGCATTATCCCTGTACTGTGACATCACTGTGTACTATCCCTGTTCTGTGACATCACTGTGTGTATTATCCCTGTACTGTGACATCACTGTGTGCATTATCCCTGTACTGTGACATCACTGTGCGCATTATCCCTGTACTGTGACATCGCTGTGTGTATTATCCCTGTACTGTGACATCACTGTGTGTATTATCTCTGTACTGTGACATCACTGTGGGCATTACCCCTGTACTGTGACATCACTGTGGGCATTACCCCTGTACTGTGACATCACTGTGTACTATCCCTGTTCTGTGACATCACTGTGTGTATTATCCCTGTACTGTGACATCAATGTGTGCATTACCCCTGTACTGTGAGACCACTGTGTGCATTACCCCTGTACTGTGACATCACTGTGTGCATTACCTCTGTACTGTGACATCACTGTGTACTATCCCTGTTCTGTGACATCACTGTGTGTATTATCCCTGTACTGTAACATTAATATGTGCATTACCCCTGTACTGTGACATCACTGTATGCATTACCCCTGTACTGTGACATCACTGTGTACTATCCCTGTTCTGTGACATCACTGTGTGTATTATCCAAGTACTGTGACATCAATGTGTGCATTACCCCTGTACTGTGAGACCACTGTGTGCATTACCCCTGTACTGTGACATCACTGTGGGCATTACCCCTGTACTGTGACATCACTGTGGGCATTACCCCTGTACTGTGACATCACTGTGTACTATCCCTGTTCTGTGACATCACTGTGTGTATTATCCCTGTACTGTGACATCAATGTGTGCAATACCCCTGTACTGTGAGACCACTGTGTGCATTACCCCTGTACTGTGACATCACTGTGTGCATTACCTCTGTACTGTGACATCACTGTGTACTATCCCTGTTCTGTGACATCACTGTGTGTATTATCCCTGTACTGTAACATTAATGTGTGCATTACCCCTGTACTGTGACATCACTGTATGCATTACCCCTGTACTGTGACATCACTGTGTACTATCCCTGTTCTGTGACATCACTGTGTGTATTATCCCTGTACTGTAACATTAATATGTGCATTACCCCTGTACTGTGACATCACTGTATGCATTACCCCTGTACTGTGACATCACTGTGTACTATCCCTGTTCTGTGACATCACTGTGTGTATTATCCAAGTACTGTGACATCAATGTGTGCATTACCCCTGTACTGTGAGACCACTGTGTGCATTACCCCTGTACTGTGACATCACTGTGGGCATTACCCCTGTACTGTGACATCACTGTGGGCATTACCCCTGTACTGTGACATCACTGTGTACTATCCCTGTTCTGTGACATCACTGTGTGTATTATCCCTGTACTGTGACATCAATGTGTGCAATACCCCTGTACTGTGAGACCACTGTGTGCATTACCCCTGTACTGTGACATCACTGTGTGCATTACCTCTGTACTGTGACATCACTGTGTACTATCCCTGTTCTGTGACATCACTGTGTGTATTATCCCTGTACTGTAACATTAATGTGTGCATTACCCCTGTACTGTGACATCACTGTATGCATTACCCCTGTACTGTGACATCACTGTGTACTATCCCTGTTCTGTGACATCACTGTGTGTATTATCCCTGTACTGTGACATCAATGTGTGCATAACCCCTGTACTGTGACATCACTGTGGGCATTACCCCTGTACTGTGACATCACTGTGGGCATTACCCCTGTACTGTGACATCACTGTGTACTATCCCTGTTCTGTGACATCACTGTGTGTATTATCCCTGTACTGTAACATTAATGTGTGCATTACCCCTGTACTGTGACATCACTGTATGCATTACCCCTGTACTGTGACATCACTGTGTACTATCCCTGTTCTATGACATCACTGTGTGTATTATCCCTGTACTGTGACATCAATGTGTGCATTACCCCTGTACTGTGAGACCACTGTGTGCATTACCCCTGTACTGTGACATCACTGTGGGCATTACCCCTGTACTGTGACATCACTGTGTACTATCCCTGTTCTGTGACATCACTGTGTGTATTATCCCTGTACTGTGACATCAATGTGTGCATTACCCCTGTACTGTGAGACCACTGTGTGCATTACCCCTGTACTGTGACATCACTGTGTGCATTACCTCTGTACTGTGACATCACTGTGTACTATCCCTGTTCTGTGACATCACTGTGTGTATTATCCCTGTACTGTAACATTAATATGTGCATTACCCCTGTACTGTGACATCACTGTATGCATTACCCCTGTACTGTGACATCACTGTGTACTATCCCTGTTCTGTGACATCACTGTGTGTATTATCCAAGTACTGTGACATCAATGTGTGCATTACCCCTGTACTGTGAGACCACTGTGTGCATTACCCCTGTACTGTGACATCACTGTGGGCATTACCCCTATACTGTGACATCACTGTGGGCATTACCCCTGTACTGTGACATCACTGTGTACTATCCCTGTTCTGTGACATCACTGTGTGTATTATCCCTGTACTGTGACATCAATGTGTGCAATACCCCTGTACTGTGAGACCACTGTGTGCATTACCCCTGTACTGTGACATCACTGTGTGCATTACCTCTGTACTGTGACATCACTGTGTACTATCCCTGTTCTGTGACATCACTGTGTGTATTATCCCTGTACTGTAACATTAATGTTTGCATTACCCCTGTACTGTGACATCACTGTATGCATTACCCCTGTACTGTGACATCACTGTGTACTATCCCTGTTCTGTGACATCACTGTGTGTATTATCCCTGTACTGTGACATCAATGCGTGCATTACCCCTGTACTGTGAGACCACTGTGTGCATTACCCCTGTACTGTGACATCACTGTGGGCATTACCCCTGTACTGTGACATCACTGTGGGCATTACCCCTGTACTGTGACATCACTGTGTACTATCCCTGTTCTGTGACATCACTGTGTGTATTATCCCTGTACTGTAACATTGATGTGTGCATTACCCCTGTACTGTGACATCACTGTATGCATTACCCCTGTACTGTGACATCACTGTGTACTATCCCTGTTCTGTGACATCACTGTGTGTATTATCCCTGTACTGTGACATCAATGTGTGCATTACCCCTGTACTGTGAGACCACTGTGTGCATTACCCCTGTACTGTGACATCACTGTGTGCATTACCTCTGTACTGTGACATCACTGTGTGTATTATCCCTGTACTGTGACATCACTGTGTGTATTATCCCTGTACTGTGACATCACTGTGCGCATTATCCCTGTACTGTGACATCACTGTGTGCATTATCCCTGTACTGTGACATCACTGTGCGCATTATCCCTGTACTGTGACATCGCTGTGTGTATTATCCCTGTACTGTGACATCACTGTGTGTATTATCTCTGTACTGTGACATCACTGTGGGCATTACCCCTGTACTGTGACATCACTGTGGGCATTACCCCTGTACTGTGACATCACTGTGTACTATCCCTGTTCTGTGGCATCACTGTGTGTATTATCCCTGCACTGTGACATCACTGTGTATATTATCCCTGTACTGTGACATCACTATGTGCATTACCCCTGTACTGTGACATCACTGTGTGCATTACCCCTGTACTGTGACATCACTGTGTGCATTACCCCTGTACTGTGACATCACTGTGTGCATTACCCCTGTACTGTGACATCACTGTGTGCATTACCCCTGTACTGTGACATCACTGTGTGCATTATCCCTGTACTGTGACATCGCTATGTTTATCTCTGAATTAAAAAATGTGTAAAAAATTCTCTGAGCCCTGAGCTCATTGGTTTAAATTTCGCCTGCTTCCAGGATCGGCATAAATAACAGGTTACCTTTGTTTTGGGGTCACTGGTAGAAGACGCCTTGGTAATCGCTTAGACGCCACTGTCAATGGTGACCACAGCTTTTAAGGGGTTAAACAGTCAGGATTGGATTTAGCTTGTTGTCGGCACCCACTATGGATGGTGAGGACCCAGCGCCTGTCCCCCTGCCGTCCCCCGGACACCCGTGTACAAAATCAGCAAAAACCACAAGATTTAGAGTGTTACTCACAGAAGACAAAGGTGCAAGAAACGACACATAGAAAAGTAATAAACCGTCCCGGAGCGTCGATAAACATCAGGTCCTGGATGGGGAAGTTTCCTGTGAGGAGGATTGTGGCCCCTTCCTCCTTTTATACAAATCATCTCTATAATGCGAGACGCGTCTAATACAAAGAAGAACATTCATCTACACGACTTTTACAGACCAGCATTGAGGACATTTCTCTTTTTTGCGCTTTTGTTTTTTCCTCCCCTTCTTCCTAGAGCCATAACTTCTTTCCCCGTCCCTGTTCCCATATGAAGGTTGGATTGTAGATTTGTGGCCACCATTCACTTTGCCACATAATGTACAGAAAAACAGGAAAAAATTCCAAGTGCCGTGAAATGATGAAAAATAAATCGTGATTCCGCCTTTGTTTTTCATATTTTTTTTCAGTGTTTATTGGGCGGTAAAAATGAACTGAATCGGTACAAATATGGCGATGTCAAAATTATCTACTTTTTTTAAAGTATATTTTAGTGGTAACAAAAAAAATCTGAACTTGGTAAACTTTCAACAGTTTACAACAGCTAGAACTTTGTTTTTCGGCGTATGGAGATGTATGAGAGCCAATGTTAAAAATGATACCATACTGGGGAACATATGATGGGGTTTTCGGGCATTTTGGGGGGAAGGTACTGCACACAAAAAAAACACATTTTGGCGTTTTTATGTTTCTCCTCTTAATGATGTTTATTGCCTTAAGTGTTATAGTAGAGACTGAAAATCTCCCAAGAAGCACAGGTGTACCAAGATGGCGACGACAGGGACCCTCAATAGGACCCCAGCTCCAATGGCAGCCTATGGGCCTCCCACGCTCTGATCAGATCACAGAGGATTTTATAAACTGATACGTTGTATTTTGTTTCTTTTGGGTTTGTTACAAATAGGAATGTTACCATTCCCTGACAACAAGCAGAGATCTTAAAAACCATGAGAAATGTAAAAACACACGACCCGGATTAATCAGTTCTGCCATAAAATTGCTTGAAGTTCACTATATTTTTGCGCTAGAAGTAGAGAGAGAATTTTCCATCTTTTGCTGTTTTATATGCACGCTCCGACAACTTTTAGGGAAGTGGTTAAGATCTGCGCCGGGAGACGCCGTGGCCGAGAAATTCATTATAAATTACGCCACAAAAGTGACAAAAATGCCAACAGAAGTGTCCTCCAGGCCCGGCACAGGTTTATTACATTCTGAGCATCTTACTCCAGTGCACTCTTCACCAAGGCAGACATATAAAGCAGAGGGCGGCCATCTTTGTACACCTAACTGCTGGGAAGAAGTATTGCAAGAGACACAATACTACAAAAAAAGACAAAAAAAAGTTTTAAAATAATTGAAAAAAAAAAAAAAGATACTGTATCTCCTCCTTGTACCTAACTGTAAACTTATTTAAAAAAAAAAGTTGTAAAAGATAAATGAACATATTTGGTATCAATATCCATCAGAACGTCCTGCATCCTGAACAGTGAACACCAAAAAAAAAACCTGAAAACAACAGAATTGCTGTTTTTTGATCGTCACCCCTTAAAAAAAAGCTAAAGATAGAGAAGAAAAGTGATCGCTAAAATGGTAACAAAAAAGTGCAGCTTAACCTGAAGATTACAATCAGCTTCTGGATCCGATAACTAAAAATGAAAAAAAAAATAAAAAAGTTGATTTAGAAAAAAAAATTTTTTTCCTTCAAATTCTAAGATTTTTATTTTTATTTTTCCCAACATATCCAGAATAATGAGGGAGGCTCAGATTAATCATGTGGGGAACATTGTGGGAACGGAACCAAAAAAATAACAAAAGTGGATTCGCTGCGATGTTTTCGTGAATTTCTAGGACAAATTTTCTTTCCATTTTCCAATAAATTAAAAAATGACATCAAAATCTTCATCTCATCCTGCAAAATACAAACCTCCCACAGCCGCGGGAAAGGGTCCGGAAAAGAATAAAAAAAGGGAGAAAAGTTTCCCTTCACTTTGTATTTGGTACCAGAGATGTGAATATAGAAACTTCTCCCCTGATGGGAAGAGAAGAGGAAGAAAGCGACAGCCAGATGTAGCAGAGCCGCGGTGTCATTACATAGGACTGCGGGTTTACATAGAACTGCGGGTTTACATAGGACTGCGGGTTTACATAGGGTTGCGGGTTTACATGGGACTGCGGGTTTACATAGGACTGCGGGTTTACATAGGGCTGCAGGTTTACATAGGGCTGCGGGTTTACATAGGACTGCGGGTTTACATAGGGCTGCAGGTTTACATAGGGCTGCGGGTTTACATAGGGCTGCGGGTTTACATAGGAATGCAGGCGAACCTTCTATCACACAGCAGTGAGGAGCTCAGCTCTGCTACATCAGGCTGCGTGTGACCCTGGGGTCTACTCATCGGGTCCGCAGCACTCACCGTCCGACTGGAGGGGTCTCTGTGCTCCGGGGGTCTCTGTGCTCCGGGGGTCTCTGTGCTCCGGGGGGTCTCTGTGCTCCGGGGGTCTCTGTGCTCCGGGGGGTCTCTGTGCTCCGGGGGGTCTCTGTGCTCCGGGGGGTCTCTGTGCTCCGGGGGGTCTCTGTGCTCCGGGGGTCTCTGTGCTCCGGGGGGTCTCTGTGCTCCGGGGGTCTCTGTGCTCCGGGGTCTCTGTGCAGCGGCGGCGTCTGTCCACATCCAGGGGCGTCCTAAGATCTCTGCACTCCGCTCCCTCCTCCCCGAGAAAGGAGAAACCTCATCCTCCAGAGCCCGAAGAGGAAATCCACCCATCACCAGCTGTATCCAAGCCTCATGTCTGATACTGTCTGCTGAGCCGTGTATCTAATCCTATCCTGTGTGATACTGTCTGCTGAGCCGTGTATCTAATCCTATCCTGTGTGATACTGTCTGCTGAGCTGTGTATCTAATCCTATCCTGTGTGATACTGACTGCTGAGCTGTGTATCTAATCCTATCCTGTGTGATACTTTCTGCTGAGCCGTGTATCTAATCCTATCCTGTGTGATACTAACTGCTGAGCCGTATATCTAATCCTATCCTGTGTGATAATGTCTGCTGAGCCGTGTATCTAATCCTATCCTGTGTGATACTGTCTGCTGAGCCGTGTATCTAATCCTATCCTGTGTGATACTATCTGCTGAGCCGTGTATCTAATCCTATCCTGTGTGATAATGTCTGCTGAGCCGTGTATCTAATCCTATCCTGTGTGATACTGACTGCTGAGCTGTGTATCTAATCCTATCCTGTGTGATACTTTCTGCTGAGCCATGTATCTAATCCTATCCTGTGTGATACTAACTGCTGAGCCGTATATCTAATCCTATCCTGTGTGATAATGTCTGCTGAGCCGTGTATCTAATCCTATCCTGTGTGATACTATCTGCTGAGCCGTGTATCTAATCCTATCCTGTGTGATACTTTCTGCTGAGCCATGTATCTAATCCTATCCTGTGTGATACTAACTGCTGAGCCGTATATCTAATCCTATCCTGTGTGATAATGTCTGCTGAGCCGTGTATCTAATCCTATCCTGTGTGATACTGTCTGCTGAGCCGTGTATCTAATCCTATCCTGTGTGATACTATCTGCTGAGCCGTGTATCTAATCCTATCCTGTGTGATAATGTCTGCTGAGCCGTGTATCTAATCCTATCCTGTGTGATACTGACTGCTGAGCTGTGTATCTAATCCTATCCTGTGTGATACTTTCTGCTGAGCCATGTATCTAATCCTATCCTGTGTGATACTAACTGCTGAGCCGTATATCTAATCCTATCCTGTGTGATAATGTCTGCTGAGCCGTGTATCTAATCCTATCCTGTGTGATACTATCTGCTGAGCCGTGTATCTAATCCTATCCTGTGTGATAATGTCTGCTGAGCCGTGTATCTAATCCTATCCTGTGTGATACTATCTGCTGAGCCGTGTATCTAATCCTATCCTGTGTGATACTGTCTGCTGAGCCGTGTATCTAATCCTATCCTGTGTGATACTATCTGCTGAGCCGTGTATCTAATCCTATCCTGTGTGATACTGACTGCTGAGCTGTGTATCTAATCCTATCCTGTGTGATACTTTCTGCTAAGCCATGTATCTAATCCTATCCTGTGTGATACTAACTGCTGAGCCGTATATCTAATCCTATCCTGTGTGATAATGTCTGCTGAGCCGTGTATCTAATCCTATCCTGTGTGATACTGTCTGCTGAGCCGTGTATCTAATCCTATCCTGTGTGATACTATCTGCTGAGCCGTGTATCTAATCCTATCCTGTGTGATAATGTCTGCTGAGCCGTGTATCTAATCCTATCCTGTGTGATACTATCTGCTGAGCCGTGTATCTAATCCTATCCTGTGTGATACTGTCTGCTGAGCCGTGTATCTAATCCTATCCTGTGTGATACTATCTGCTGAGCCGTGTATCTAATCCTATCCTGTGTGATACTGACTGCTGAGCTGTGTATCTAATCCTATCCTGTGTGATACTTTCTGCTGAGCCATGTATCTAATCCTATCCTGTGTGATACTAACTGCTGAGCCGTATATCTAATCCTATCCTGTGTGATAATGTCTGCTGAGCCGTGTATCTAATCCTATCCTGTGTGATACTATCTGCTGAGCCGTGTATCTAATCCTATCCTGTGTGATACTGTCTGCTGAGCCGTGTATCTAATCCTATCCTGTGTGATACTATCTGCTGAGCCGTGTATCTAATCCTATCCTGTGTGATAATGTCTGCTGAGCCGTGTATCTAATCCTATCCTGTGTGATACTATCTGCTGAGCCGTGTATCTAATCCTATCCTGTGTGATACTGTCTGCTGAGCCGTGTATCTAATCCTATCCTGTGTGATACTATCTGCTGAGCCGTGTATCTAATCCTATCCTGTGTGATACTGACTGCTGAGCTGTGTATCTAATCCTATCCTGTGTGATACTTTCTGCTGAGCCATGTATCTAATCCTATCCTGTGTGATACTAACTGCTGAGCCGTATATCTAATCCTATCCTGTGTGATAATGTCTGCTGAGCCGTGTATCTAATCCTATCCTGTGTGATACTATCTGCTGAGCCGTGTATCTAATCCTATCCTGTGTGATACTGTCTGCTGAGCCGTGTATCTAATCCTATCCTGTGTGATACTATCTGCTGAGCCGTGTATCTAATCCTATCCTGTGTGATAATGTCTGCTGAGCCGTGTATCTAATCCTATCCTGTGTGATACTATCTGCTGAGCCGTGTATCTAATCCTATCCTGTGTGATACTATCTGCTGAGCCGTGTATCTAATCCTATCCTGTGTGATACTGACTGCTGAGCTGTGTATCTAATCCTATCCTGTGTGATACTTTCTGCTGAGCCATGTATCTAATCCTATCCTGTGTGATACTAACTGCTGAGCCGTATATCTAATCCTATCCTGTGTGATAATGTCTGCTGAGCCGTGTATCTAATCCTATCCTGTGTGATACTATCTGCTGAGCCGTGTATCTAATCCTATCCTGTGTGATACTGTCTGCTGAGCCGTGTATCTAATCCTATCCTGTGTGATACTATCTGCTGAGCCGTGTATCTAATCCTATCCTGTGTGATAATGTCTGCTGAGCCGTGTATCTAATCCTATCCTGTGTGATACTATCTGCTGAGCCGTGTATCTAATCCTATCCTGTGTGATACTATCTGCTGAGCCGTGTATCTAATCCTATCCTGTGTGATACTGACTGCTGAGCTGTGTATCTAATCCTATCCTGTGTGATACTTTCTGCTGAGCCGTGTATCTAATCCTATCCTGTGTGATACTATCTGCTGAGCCGTGTATCTAATCCTATCCTGTGTGATACTGTCTGCTGAGCCGTGTATCTAATCCTATCCTGTGTGATACTGTCTGCTGAGCCGTGTATCTAATCCTATCCTGTGTGATACTGTCTGCTGAGCTGTGTATCTAATCCAATCCAGTGTGATACTGTCTGCTGAGCCGTGTATCTAATCCTATCCTGTGTGATACTGTCTGCTGAGCCATGTATCTAATCCTATCCTGTGTGATACTGTCTGCTGAGCTGTGTATCTAATCCTATCCTGTGTGATACTGTCTGCTCAGCTGTGTATCTAATCCTATCCTGTGTGATACTGTCTGCTGAGCTGTGTATCTAATCCTATCCTGTGTGATACTGTCTGCTGAGCCGTGTATCTAATCCTATCCTGTGTGATACTATCTGCTGAGCCGTGTATCTAATCCTATCCTGTGTGATACTATCTGCTGAGCCGTGTATCTAATCCTATCCTGTGTGATACTGACTGCTGAGCTGTGTATCTAATCCTATCCTGTGTGATACTTTCTGCTGAGCCGTGTATCTAATCCTATCCTGTGTGATACTATCTGCTGAGCCGTGTATCTAATCCTATCCTGTGTGATACTGTCTGCTGAGCCGTGTATCTAATCCTATCCTGTGTGATACTGTCTGCTGAGCCGTGTATCTAATCCTATCCTGTGTGATACTGTCTGCTGAGCTGTGTATCTAATCCTATCCAGTGTGATACTGTCTGCTGAGCCGTGTATCTAATCCTATCCTGTGTGATACTGTCTGCTGAGCCATGTATCTAATCCTATCCTGTGTGATACTGTCTGCTGAGCTGTGTATCTAATCCTATCCTGTGTGATACTGTCTGCTCAGCTGTGTATCTAATCCTATCCTGTGTGATACTGTTTGCTGAGCTGTGTATCTAATCCTATCCTGTGTGATACTGTCTGCTCAGCTGTGTATCTAATCCTATCCTGTGTGATACTGTCTGCTGAGCCGTGTATCTAATCCTATCCTGTGTGATACTGTCTGCTCAGCTGTGTATCTAATCCTATCCTGTGTGATACTGACTGCTGAGCCGTGTATCTAATCCTATCCTGTGTGATACTGACTGCTCAGCTGTGTATCTAATCCTATCCTGTGTGATATTGACTGCTGAGCCGTGTATCTAATCCTATCCTGTGTGATACTGTCTGCTCAGCTGTGTATCTAATTCTCTCCTGTGTGATACTGTCTGCTGAGCCGTGAATCTAATCCTATCCTGTGTGATACTGTCTGCTGAGCTGTGTATCTAATCCTATCCTGTGTGATACTGACTGCTGAGCCGTGTATCTAATCCTATCCTGTGTGATACTGACTGCTGAGCTATGTATCTAATCCTATCCTGTGTGATACTGTCTGCTCAGCTGTGTATCTAATTCTCTCCTGTGTGATACTGTCTGCTGAGCCGTGTATCTAATCCTATCCTGTGTGATACTGTCTGCTGAGCCGTGTATCTAATCCTATCCTGTGTGGTACTGTCTGCTCAGCTGTGTATCTAATTCTCTCCTGTGTGATACTGTCTGCTGAGCCGTGAATCTAATCCTATCCTGTGTGATACTGTCTGCTGAGCTGTGTATCTAATCCTATCCTGTGTGATACTGTCTGCTGAGCTGTGTATCTAATCCTATCCTGTGTGATACTGTCTGCTGAGCCGTGTATCTAATCCTATCCTGTGTGATACTGTCTGCTGAGCCGTGTATCTAATCCTATCCTGTGTGGTACTGTCTGCTCAGCTGTGTATCTAATTCTCTCCTGTGTGATACTGTCTGCTGAGCCGTGAATCTAATCCTATCCTGTGTGATACTGTCTGCTGAGCTGTGTATCTAATCCTATCCTGTGTGATACTGTCTGCTGAGCTGTGTATCTAATCCTATCCTGTGTGATACTGTCTGCTCAGCTGTGTATCTAATCCTATCCTGTGTGATACTGACTGCTGAGCCGTGTATCTAATCCTATCCTGTGTGATACTGTCTGCTCAGCTGTGTATCTAATCCTATCCTGTGTGATACTGTCTGCTGAGCCGTGTATCTAATCCTATCCTGTGTGATACTGTCTGCTCAGCTGTGTATCTAATTCTCTCCTGTGTGATACTGTTTGCTGAGCCGTGTATCTAATCCTATCCTGTGTGATACTGTCTGCTCAGCTGTGTATCTAATCCTATCCTGTGTGATACTGTCTGCTGAGCTGTGTATATAATCCTATCCTGTGTGATACTGTCTGCTCAGCTGTGTATCTAATCCTATCCTGTGTGATACTGTCTGCTGAGCTGTGTATCTAATCCTATCCTGTGTGATACTGTCTGCTGAGCCGTGTATCTAATCCTATCCTGTGTGATACTGACTGCTGAGCCGTGTATCTAATCCTATCCTGTGTGATACTTTCTGCTGAGCCGTGTATCTAATCCTATCCTGTGTGATACTATCTGCTGAGCCGTGTATCTAATCCTATCCTGTGTGATACTGTCTGCTGAGCCGTGTATCTAATCCTATCCTGTGTGATACTGTCTGCTGAGCCGTGTATCTAATCCTATCCTGTGTGATACTGTCTGCTGAGCTGTGTATCTAATCCTATCCAGTGTGATACTGTCTGCTGAGCCGTGTATCTAATCCTATCCTGTGTGATACTGTCTGCTGAGCCATGTATCTAATCCTATCCTGTGTGATACTGTCTGCTGAGCTGTGTATCTAATCCTATCCTGTGTGATACTGTCTGCTCAGCTGTGTATCTAATCCTATCCTGTGTGATACTGTCTGCTGAGCTGTGTATCTAATCCTATCCTGTGTGATACTGTCTGCTGAGCTGTGTATCTAATCCTATCCTGTGTGATACTGTCTGCTCAGCTGTGTATCTAATCCTATCCTGTGTGATACTGTCTGCTGAGCCGTGCATCTAATCCTATCCTGTGTGATACTGTCTGCTCAGCTGTGTATCTAATCCTATCCTGTGTGATACTGACTGCTGAGCCGTGTATCTAATCCTATCATGTGTGATACTGACTGCTGAGCCGTGTATCTAATCCTATCCTGTGTGATACTGACTGCTCAGCTGTGTATCTAATCCTATCCTGTGTGATATTGACTGCTGAGCCGTGTATCTAATCCTATCCTGTGTGATACTGTCTGCTGAGCTGTGTATCTAATCCTATCCTGTGTGATACTGTCTGCTCAGCTGTGTATCTAATCCTATCCTGTGTGATACTGTCTGCTGAGCTGTGTATCTAATCCTATCCTGTGTGATACTGTCTGCTGAGCTGTGTATCTAATCCTATCCTGTGTGATACTGTCTGCTCAGCTGTGTATCTAATCCTATCCTGTGTGATACTGTCTGCTGAGCCGTGCATCTAATCCTATCCTGTGTGATACTGTCTGCTCAGCTGTGTATCTAATCCTATCCTGTGTGATACTGACTGCTGAGCCGTGTATCTAATCCTATCATGTGTGATACTGACTGCTGAGCCGTGTATCTAATCCTATCCTGTGTGATACTGACTGCTCAGCTGTGTATCTAATCCTATCCTGTGTGATATTGACTGCTGAGCCGTGTATCTAATCCTATCCTGTGTGATACTGTCTGCTCAGCTGTGTATCTAATTCTATCCTGTGTGATACTGTCTGCTGAGCCGTGTATCTAATCCTATCCTGTGTGATACTGACTGCTGAGCCGTGTATCTAATCCTATCCTAAGTGATACTGTCTGCTCAGCTGTGTATCTAATCCTATCCTGTATGATACTGACTGCTGAGCCGTGTATCTAATCCTATCCTGTGTGATACTGACTGCTGAGCTATGTATCTAATCCTATCCTGTGTGATACTGTCTGCTCAGCTGTGTATCTAATTCTCTCCTGTGTGATACTGTCTGCTGAGCCGTGTATCTAATCCTATCCTGTGTGATACTGTCTGCTGAGCCGTGTATCTAATCCTATCCTGTGTGGTACTGTCTGCTCAGCTGTGTATCTAATTCTCTCCTGTGTGATACTGTCTGCTGAGCCGTGAATCTAATCCTATCCTGTGTGATACTGTCTGCTGAGCTGTGTATCTAATCCTATCCTGTGTGATACTGTCTGCTGAGCTGTGTATCTAATCCTATCCTGTGTGATACTGTCTGCTCAGCTGTGTATCTAATCCTATCCTGTGTGATACTGACTGCTGAGCCGTGTATCTAATCCTATCCTGTGTGATACTGTCTGCTCAGCTGTGTATCTAATCCTATCCTGTGTGATACTGTCTGCTGAGCCGTGTATCTAATCCTATCCTGTGTGATACTGTCTGCTCAGCTGTGTATCTAATTCTCTCCTGTGTGATACTGTTTGCTGAGCCGTGTATCTAATCCTATCCTGTGTGATACTGTCTGCTCAGCTGTGTATCTAATCCTATCCTGTGTGATACTGTCTGCTGAGCTGTGTATCTAATCCTATCCTGTGTGATACTGTCTGCTCAGCTGTGTATCTAATCCTATCCTGTGTGATACTGTCTGCTGAGCTGTGTATCTAATCCTATCCTGTGTGATACTGTCTGCTGAGCCGTGTATCTAATCCTATCCTGTGTGATACTGACTGCTGAGCCGTGTATCTAATCCTATCCTGTGTGATACTTTCTGCTGAGCCGTGTATCTAATCCTATCCTGTGTGATACTATTTGCTGAGCCGTGTATCTAATCCTATCCTGTGTGATACTGTCTGCTGAGCCGTGTATCTAATCCTATCCTGTGTGATACTGTCTGCTGAGCCGTGTATCTAATCCTATCCTGTGTGATACTGTCTGCTGAGCTGTGTATCTAATCCTATCCAGTGTGATACTGTCTGCTGAGCCGTGTATCTAATCCTATCCTGTGTGATACTGTCTGCTGAGCCATGTATCTAATCCTATCCTGTGTGATACTGTCTGCTGAGCTGTGTATCTAATCCTATCCTGTGTGATACTGTCTGCTCAGCTGTGTATCTAATCCTATCCTGTGTGATACTGTCTGCTGAGCTGTGTATCTAATCCTATCCTGTGTGATACTGTCTGCTGAGCTGTGTATCTAATCCTATCCTGTGTGATACTGTCTGCTCAGCTGTGTATCTAATCCTATCCCGTGTGATACTGTCTGCTGAGCCGTGCATCTAATCCTATCCTGTGTGATACTGTCTGCTCAGCTGTGTATCTAATCCTATCCTGTGTGATACTGACTGCTGAGCCGTGTATCTAATCCTATCATGTGTGATACTGACTGCTGAGCCGTGTATCTAATCCTATCCTGTGTGATACTGACTGCTCAGCTGTGTATCTAATCCTATCCTGTGTGATATTGACTGCTGAGCCGTGTATCTAATCCTATCCTGTGTGATACTGTCTGCTGAGCTGTGTATCTAATCCTATCCTGTGTGATACTGTCTGCTCAGCTGTGTATCTAATCCTATCCTGTGTGATACTGTCTGCTGAGCTGTGTATCTAATCCTATCCTGTGTGATACTGTCTGCTGAGCTGTGTATCTAATCCTATCCTGTGTGATACTGTCTGCTCAGCTGTGTATCTAATCCTATCCTGTGTGATACTGTCTGCTGAGCTGTGTATCTAATCCTATCCTGTGTGATACTGTCTGCTCAGCTGTGTATCTAATCCTATCCTGTGTGATACTGTCTGCTGAGCTGTGTATCTAATCCTATCCTGTGTGATACTGTCTGCTGAGCTGTGTATCTAATCCTATCCTGTGTGATACTGTCTGCTCAGCTGTGTATCTAATCCTATCCCGTGTGATACTGTCTGCTGAGCCGTGCATCTAATCCTATCCTGTGTGATACTGTCTGCTCAGCTGTGTATCTAATCCTATCCTGTGTGATACTGACTGCTGAGCCGTGTATCTAATCCTATCATGTGTGATACTGACTGCTGAGCCGTGTATCTAATCCTATCCTGTGTGATACTGACTGCTCAGCTGTGTATCTAATCCTATCCTGTGTGATATTGACTGCTGAGCCGTGTATCTAATCCTATCCTGTGTGATACTGTCTGCTGAGCTGTGTATCTAATCCTATCCTGTGTGATACTGTCTGCTCAGCTGTGTATCTAATCCTATCCTGTGTGATACTGTCTGCTGAGCTGTGTATCTAATCCTATCCTGTGTGATACTGTCTGCTGAGCTGTGTATCTAATCCTATCCTGTGTGATACTGTCTGCTCAGCTGTGTATCTAATCCTATCCTGTGTGATACTGTCTGCTGAGCCGTGCATCTAATCCTATCCTGTGTGATACTGTCTGCTCAGCTGTGTATCTAATCCTATCCTGTGTGATACTGACTGCTGAGCCGTGTATCTAATCCTATCATGTGTGATACTGACTGCTGAGCCGTGTATCTAATCCTATCCTGTGTGATACTGACTGCTCAGCTGTGTATCTAATCCTATCCTGTGTGATATTGACTGCTGAGCTGTGTATCTAATCCTATCCTGTGTGATACTGTCTGCTCAGCTGTGTATCTAATTCTCTCCTGTGTGATACTGTCTGCTGAGCCGTGTATCTAATCCTATCCTGTGTGATACTGACTGCTGAGCCGTGTATCTAATCCTATCCTAAGTGATACTGTCTGCTCAGCTGTGTATCTAATCCTATCCTGTGTGATACTGACTGCTGAGCCGTGTATCTAATCCTATCCTGTGTGATACTGACTGCTGAGCTATGTATCTAATCCTATCCTGTGTGATACTGTCTGCTCAGCTGTGTATCTAATTCTCTCCTGTGTGATACTGTCTGCTGAGCCGTGTATCTAATCCTATCCTGTGTGATACTGTCTGCTGAGCCGTGTATCTAATCCTATCCTGTGTGGTACTGTCTGCTCAGCTGTGTATCTAATTCTCTCCTGTGTGATACTGTCTGCTGAGCCGTGTATCTAATCCTATCCTGTGTGATACTGTCTGCTGAGCCGTGTATCTAATCCTATCCTGTGTGGTACTGTCTGCTCAGCTGTGTATCTAATTCTCTCCTGTGTGATACTGTCTGCTGAGCAGTGTATCTAATCCTATCCTGTGTGATACTGTCTGCTGAGCTGTGTATCTAATCCTCTCCTGTGTGATACTGTCTGCTGAGCCGTGAATCTAATCCTATCCTGTGTGATACTGTCTGCTGAGCTGTGTATCTAATCCTATCCTGTGTAATACTGTCTGCTGAGCCGTGTATCTAATCCTATCCTGTGTGATACTGTCTGCTGAGCTGTGTATCTAATCATATCCTGTGTGATACTGTCTGCTGAGCTGTGTATCTAATCCTATCCTGTGTGATACTGTCTGCTGAGCCATGTATCTAATCCTATCCTGTGTGATACTGTCTGCTCAGCTGTGTATCTAATCCTATCCTGTGTGATACTGACTGCTGAGCCGTGTATCTAATCCTATCCTGTGTGATACTGACTGCTGAGCCATGTATCTAATCCTATCCTGTGTGATACTGACTGCTGAGCTGTGTATCTAATCCTATCCTGTGTGATACTGTCTGCTCAGCTGTGTATCTAATCCTATCCTGTGTGATACTGTCTGCTCAGCTGTGTATCTAATTCTCTCCTGTGTGATACTGTTTGCTGAGCCGTGTATCTAATCCTATCCTGTGTGATACTGTCTGCTCAGCTGTGTATCTAATCCTATCCTGTGTGATACTGTCTGCTGAGCTGTGTATCTAATCCTATCCTGTGTGATACTGTCTGCTCAGCTGTGTATCTAATCCTATCCTGTGTGATACTGTCTGCTGAGCTGTGTATCTAATCCTATCCTGTGTGATACTGTCTGCTCAGCTGTGTATCTAATCCTATCCTGTGTGATACTGTCTGCTGAACCGTGTATCTAATCCTATCCTGTGTGATATTGACTGCTGAGCCGTGTATCTAATCCTATCCTGTGTGATACTGTCTGCTCAGCTGTGTATCTAATTCTCTCCTGTGTGATACTGTCTGCTGAGCCGTGAATCTAATCCTATCCTGTGTGATACTGTCTGCTGAGCTGTGTATCTAATCCTATCCTGTGTGATACTGACTGCTGAGCCGTGTATCTAATCCTATCCTGTGTGATACTGTCTGCTCAGCTGTGTATCTAATCCTATCCTGTGTGATACTGACTGCTGAGCCGTGTATCTAATCCTATCCTGTGTGATACTGACTGCTGAGCTATGTATCTAATCCAATCCTGTGTGATACTGTCTGCTCAGCTGTGTATCTAATTCTCTCCTGTGTGATACTGTCTGCTGAGCCGTGTATCTAATCCTATCCTGTGTGATACTGTCTGCTGAGCCGTGTATCTAATCCTATCCTGTGTGGTACTGTCTGCTCAGCTGTGTATCTAATTCTCTCCTGTGTGATACTGTCTGCTGAGCCGTGAATCTAATCCTATCCTGTGTGATACTGTCTGCTGAGCTGTGTATCTAATCCTATCCTGTGTGATACTGTCTGCTGAGCCGTGTATCTAATCCTATCCTGTGTGATACTGTCTGCTGAGCTGTGTATCTAATCATATCCTGTGTGATACTGTCTGCTGAGCTGTGTATCTAATCCTATCCTGTGTGATACTGTCTGCTGAGCCATGTATCTAATCCTATCCTGTGTGATACTGTCTGCTCAGCTGTGTATCTAATCCTATCCTGTGTGATACTGACTGCTGAGCCGTGTATCTAATCCTATCCTGTGTGATACTGACTGCTGAGCCGTGTATCTAATCCTATCCTGTGTGATACTGACTGCTGAGCTGTGTATCTAATCCTATCCTGTGTGATACTGTCTGCTCAGCTGTGTATCTAATCCTATCCTGTGTGATACTGTCTGCTGAGCCGTGTATCTAATCCTATCCTGTGTGATACTGTCTGCTCAGCTGTGTATCTAATTCTCTCCTGTGTGATACTGTTTGCTGAGCCGTGTATCTAATCCTATCCTGTGTGATACTGTCTGCTCAGCTGTGTATCTAATCCTATCCTGTGTGATACTGTCTGCTGAGCCGTGTATCTAATCCTATCCTGTTTGATAGTCTGCTCAGCTGTGTATCTAATTCTCTCCTGTGTGATACTTCTGCTGAGCCGTGTATCTAATCCTATCCTGTGTGATACTGTCTGCTGAGCCGTGTATCTAATCCTATCCTGTGTGATACTGTCTGCTGAGCTGTGTATCTTATCCTATCCTGTGTGATACTGTCTGCTCAGCTGTGTATCTAATCCTATCCTGTGTGATACTGTCTGCTGAGCCGTGTATCTAATCCTATCCTGTGTGATACTGTCTGCTCAGCTGTGTATCTAATCCTATCCTGTGTGATACTGACTGCTGAGCCGTGTATCTAATCCTATCCTGTGTGATACTGACTGCTGAGCCGTGTATCTAATCCTATCCTGTGTGATACTGACTGCTGAGCTGTGTATCTAATCCTATCCTGTGTGATACTGTCTGCTCAGCTGTGTATCTAATTCTCTCCTGTGTGATACTGTCTGCTGAGCCGTGTATCTAATCATATCCTGTGTGATACTGTCTGCTGAGCCGTGTATCTAATCCTATCCTGTGTGATACTGTCTGCTCAGCTGTGTATCTAATTCTCTCCTGTGTGATACTGTCTGCTGAGCCGTGAATCTAATCCTATCCTGTGTGATACTGTCTGCTGAGCTGTGTATCTAATCCTATCCTGTGTGATACTGTCTGCTGAGCCATGTATCTAATCCTATCCTGTGTGATACTGACTGCTGAGCTGTGTATCTAATCCTATCCTGTGTGATACTGTCTGCTGAGCTGTGTATCTAATCCTATCCTGTGTGATACTGACTGCTGAGCTGTGTATCTAATCCTATCCTGTGTGGTACTGCTGAGCCGTGTATCTAATCCTATCCTGTGTGATACTGTCTGCTGAGCTGTGTATCTAATCATATCCTGTGTGATACTGTCTGCTGAGCTGTGTATCTAATCCTATCCTGTGTGATACTGTCTGCTGAGCCGTGTATCTAATCCTATCCTGTGTGATACTGTCTGCTCAGCTGTGTATCTAATCCTATCCTGTGTGATACTGACTGCTGAGCCGTGTATCTAATCCTATCCTGTGTGATACTGACTGCTGAGCCGTGTATGTAATCCTATCCTGTGTGATACTGACTGCTGAGCTGTGTATCTAATCCTATCCTGTGTGATACTGTCTGCTCAGCTGTGTATCTAATTCTCTCCTGTGTGATACTGTCTGCTGAGCCGTGTATCTAATCCTATCCTGTGTGATACTGTCTGCTGAGCCGTGTATCTAATCCTATTCTGTGTGATACTGTCTGCTCAGCTGTGTATCTAATTCTCTCCTGTGTGATACTTTTTGCTGAGCCGTGTATCTAATCCTATCCTGTGTGATACTGTCTGCTGAGCTGTGTATCTAATCCTATCCTGTGTGATACTGTCTGCTGAGCCGTGTATCTAATCCTATCCTGTGTGATACTGTCTGCTCAGCTGTGTATCTAATTCTCTCCTGTGTGATACTGTCTGCTGAGCCGTGTATCTCATCCTATCCTGTGTGATACTGTCTGCTGAGCTGTGTATCTAATCCTATCCTGTGTGATACTGTCTGCTGAGCTGTGTATCTAATCCTATCCTGTGTGATACTGTCTGCTGAGCCGTGTATCTAATCCTATCCTGTGTGATACTGTCTGCTCAGCTGTGTATCTAATCCTATCCTGTGTGATACTGACTGCTGAGCCGTGTATCTAATCCTATCCTGTGTGATACTGACTACTGAGCCGTGTATCTAATCCTATCCTGTGTGATACTGATTGCTGAGCCGTGCATCTAATCCTATCCTGTGTGATACTGTCTGCTCAGCTGTGTATCTAATTCTCTCCTGTGTGATACTGTCTGCTGAGCCGAGTATCTAATCCTATCCTGTGTGATACTGTCTGCTGAGCCGTGTATCTAATCCTATCCTGTGTGATACTGTCTGCTCAGCTGTGTATCTAATTCTCTCCTGTGTGATACTGTCTGCTGAGCCGTGTATCTAATCCTATCCTGTATGATACTGTCTGCTGAGCTGTGTATCTAATCCTATCCTGTGTGATACTGACTGCTGAGCCGTGTATCTAATTCTATCCTGTGTGATACTGTCTGCTGAGCCGTGTATCTAATCCTATCCTGTGTGATACTGTCTGCTCAGCCGTGTATCTAATTCTCTCCTGTGTGATACTGTCTGCTGAGCCGTGTATCTAATCCTATCCTGTTTGATACTGTCTGCTGAGCTGTGTATCTAATCCTATCCTGTGTGATACTGACTGCTGAGCCGTGTATCTAATCCTATCCTGTGTGATACTGTCTGCTGAGCCGTGTATCTAATCCTATCCTGTGTGATACTGTCTGCTGAGCTGTGTATCTAATTCTCTCCTGTGTGATACTGTCTGCTGAGCCGTGTATCTAATCCTATCCTGTGTGATACTGTCTGCTGAGCCGTGTATCTAATCCTATCCTGTGTGATACTGTCTGCTCAGCTGTGTATCTAATTCTCTCCTGTGTGATACTGTCTGCTGAGCCGTGTATCTAATCCTATCCTGTGTGATACTGTCTGCTGAGCTGTGTATCTAATCCTATCCTGTGTGATACTGTCTGCTCAGCTGTGTATCTAATCCTATCCTGTGTGATACTGACTGCTGAGCCGTGTATCTAATCCTATCCTGTGTGATACTGACTGCTGAGCCGTGTATCTAATCCTATCCTGTGTGATACTGTCTGCTGAGCTGTGTATCTAATCCTATCCTGTGTGATACTGTGTGCTGAGCTGTGTATCTAATCCTATCCTGTGTGATACTGTCTGCTGAGCCGTGTATCTAATCCTATCCTGTGTGATACTGTCTGCTGAGCCGTGTATCTAATCCTATCCTGTGTGATACTGGACTATTGTAACTCTCTACTAATCGGCCTCCCTCTTACCAAACTCTCCCCGCTCCAATCTGTCCTGAATGCTGCTGCCAGGATCATATTCCTCACCAACCGTTACACCGATGCCTCTACCTTGTGCCAGTCATTACACTGGTTACCCATCCACTCAAGAATCCAGTACAAAACTACTACCCTCATCCACAAAGCACTCCATGGCTCAGCACCACCCTACATCTCCTCTCTGGTCTCAGTCTACCACCCTACCCGTGCCCTCCGCTCCGCTGATGACCTCAGGTTAGCATCCTCAATAATCAGAACCTCCCACTCCCGTCTCCAAGACTTTACACGTGCTGCGCCGAATCTTTGGAATGCACTACCTAGGATAATACGATTAATCCCCAATCCCCACAGTTTTAAGCGTGCCCTAAAAACTCATTTGTTCAGACTGGCCTACCGCCTCAATGCATTAACCTAACGATCCCTGTGTGGCCTATATTAAAAAAAAAAAAAAAAAAAATTAATTAACTGGTTCATGCAGCTTTACATGAACACCCAAGCCTTACACTATGGCTGGTCCGAATAACTATAGCAATTGTTACCATCCACCTCTCGTGTCTCCCCTTTTCCTCATAGTTTGTAAGCTTACGAGCAGGGCCCTCACTCCTCTTGGTATCTGTTTTGAACTGTATTTCTGTTATGCTGTAATGTCTATTGTATGTACAAGTCCCCTCTATAATTTGTAAAGCGCTGCGGAATATGTTGGCGCTATATAAATAAAAATTATTATTATTATTATTACTGTCTGCTCAGCTGTGTATCTAATCCTATCCTGTATGATACTGACTGCTGAGCCGTGTATCTAATCCTATCCTGTGTGATACTGACTGCTGAGCTGTGTATCTAATCCTATCCTGTGTGATACTGTCTGCTCAGCTGTGTATCTAATTCTCTCCTGTGTGATACTGTCTGCTGAGCCGTGTATCTAATCCTATCCTGTGTGATACTGTCTGCTGAGCTGTGTATCTAATCCTATCCTGTGTGATACTGTCTGCTGAGCCGTGTATCTAATCCTATCCTGTGTGATACTGTCTGCTGAGCCGTGTATCTAATCCTATCCTGTGTGATACTGACTGCTGAGCCGTGTATCTAATCCTATCCTGTGTGATACTGTCTGCTCAGCTGTGTATCTAATTCTCTCCTGTGTGATACTGAATGCTGAGCTGTGTATCTAATCCTATCCTGTGTGATACTGTCTGCTGAGCTGTGTATCTAATCCTATCCTGTGTGGTACTGCTGAGCTGTGTATCTAATCCTATCCTGTGTGGTACTGCTGAGCTGTGTATCTAATCCTCTCCTGTGTGATACTGTCTGCTGAGCCGTGTATCTAATCCTATCCTGTGTGATACTGTCTGCTGAGCCGTGTATCTAATCCTATCCTGTGTGATACTGTCTGCTGAGCCGTGTATCTAATCCTATCCTGTGTGATACTGTCTGCTGAGCTGTGTATCTAATCCTATCCTGTGATACTGACTGCTGAGCCGTGTATCTAATCCTATCCTGTGTGATACTGTCTGCTGAGCAGTGTATCTAATCCTATCCTGTGTGATACTGTCTGCTGAGCCGTGTATCTAATCCTCTCCTGTGTGATACTGTCTGCTGAGCTGTGTATCTAATCCTATCCTGTGTGATACTGTTTGCTGAGCCGTGTATCTAATCCTATCCTGTGTGATACTGTCTGCTGAGCCGTGTATCTAATCCTATCCTGTGTGATACTGTCTGCTGAGCCGTGTATCTAATCCTCTCTTGTGTGATACTGTCTGCTTGGCAGTGTATCTAATCCTATCCTGTGTGATACTGTCTGCTGAGCTGTGTATCTAATCCTATCCTGTGTGATACTGTCTGCTGAGCTGTGTATCTAATCCTATCCTGTGTGATACTGACTGCTGAGCTGTGTATCTAATCCTCTCCTGTGTGATACTGACTGCTGAGCTTTGATCCTGAAAAAAAATAATTCAGTAACATTTCATGATCAGCTGAACTTTTCACTTAGGCCGGGTTCACATTTGCGTTTGGGGTCACGTCAAAACGAGGTATCCGCATGTACTGCATACCCAATGTTAAAGATAGGTATGCAGGACGCATGCAGAAGTATGGGGAAGTAGGCGGGGCTTAACGGAGGACGTATGTAGCCCTCTGCAAAGCCCTGGAACGCTAATGTGAACTTAGCCTTAGACAGTATCACACAGGATAGGATTAGATACATCTCTCAGCAGTCAGTATCACACAGGAGAGGATTAGATTCACGGCTCAGCAGTCAGTATCACACAGGATAGGATTAGATACACAGCTCAGCAGACAGTATCACACAGGATAGGATTAGATACATGGCTCAGCAGTCTATCACACAGGAGAGGATTAGATACATGGCTCAGCAGTCTATCACACAGGAGAGGATTAGATACATGGCTCAGCAGTCTATCACACAGGATAGGATTAGATACACGGCTCAGCAGACAGTATCACACAGGATAGGATTAGATTCCCGGCTCAGCAGACAGTATCACACAGGATAGGATTAGATTCCCGGCTCAGCAGTATCACACAGGATAGGATTAGATACATGGCTCAGCAGTCAGTATCACACAGGAGAGGATTAGATACACAGCTCAGCAGACAGTATCATGCAGGATAGGATTAGATACACAGCTCAGCAGTCAGTATCACATAGGATAGGATTAGATACACAGCTCAGCAGTCAGTATCACACAGGAGAGGATTAGATACATGGCTCAGCAGTCAGTATCACACAGGAGAGGATTAGATACACAGCTCAGCAGACAGTATCACACAGGATAGGATTAGATACATGGCTCAGCAGACAGTATCACACAGGATAGGATTAGATTCCCGGCTCAGCAGACAGTATCACACAGGATAGGATTAGATTCCCGGCTCAGCAGACAGTATCATGCAGGATAGGATTAGATACAGCTCAGCAGACAGTATCACACAGGATAGGATTAGGTACACAGCTCAGCAGACAGTATCACACAGGAGAGGATTAGATACACAGCTCAGCAGACAGTATCACACAGGAGAGGATTAGATACACGGCTCAGCAGACAGTATCACACAGGAGAGGATTAGATACACGGCTCAGCAGACAGTATCACACAGGATAGGATTAGATACAGCTCAGCAGATAGTATCACAGAGTTTAGGATTAGATACACCATGAGTCACTGGTTTCTCCTCTGTGATTAGATACTGCATTATACAGATATAAGGGGGCTCGGGACCCCACAGCAGTGGCGGCTCTTCCGTTAGTTCTCTGTAACCTCCATACATCGGTGACATCCAAAGTCCGAGCATCTCCCGAGTCGGCACTGGCAGCTCTCAGACCTGCTGGCACTTGTGGTACCACACGGCTCTGTGGACAGCAGGAGAATGGCGCCACCTAGTGTCTGAATTACTTGTCGGACCATCATTACTTCAGACTTCTGTTTCTAGGTTAAGTGATTGAGAAACCAACATGGCCGGTACTACGACTCCCAGCAGGATGATTTCTGCTCTTCAGCGTGTGAAAGAAATGTAATGGTTCATTGTGTCACATGAAGAACCACAACGCCCAGCAATGACCACTGATCCAGCAGCCACTCCGGAGACTGATACATTGTATCACAGGCAGTCCAGGGGGCGGAGCCTGACACCAGCATTCTCTTTAGTGTCCTGTTGCTCCCCCGCAGCGTCCGTTTTACGCCTCTTGTTGTTTGTTGCACCGGATCATGTAAAATGCAGCTGTAAAGTGTCACCTTGTATTTTTTATTTTTTTTTTTAGATATTTTTCGTCAAAATAATTTTTATTTACATTTTAAATGGAAAGTGAATAGAACCCACAAACGATGCCAATATCTTACAAAAAACATTTTTTGATGCAATCTGCAGCAACACACATTATTAAGAAATATCAAAACCTGGCAAAAAAATAAAATCTATTGTTACTTTTTTAAATTCTTTATTTACTTTGTGTTTTTTCTAGTTTTGCGCCTCATTACGTCACATCTGGTTCCAAACAATTGACAAAAAGAAATGAGAAAATAACCACAAACGAGCGTCTGGTGTAAGAAAGCTTTGTCTCTTTAATTCTACAGCGTCACACACAGTAATACGAGTCATATAAATAATCGGGAGCTATCAAGATGCACTAAAGTGCGCTCAGGTCTGGGGGGGGGGGGGCACGGATGTGGAAACGGGGACCACGATCCCGCTACCTGAGCTTCATACAGAGTAAGCCGCCATTGTGGGGGAGGGTCAATCTGATCGAGAACAGACCCCAGAGAAAGCACATACCCCCATTATATGGCTTAGAGCCGCAGCACAAGTATAAAAGTATCGGCCGGTAAAGTGGCCGTCAGTTACAATACAGGTTGCACTATAGGGCGCTTTTTTTGTTGTTCTCTCCTACATGTATCTTTCTATATTTAAGTACAAGGACCCCAAGGAAAAAAAAAAACAAATAAAAAAAAGAAACAATTCCAGCCCCAGATTCCTGCTGATTTGTATTAGCGAGATGCATAGATTTACACATTATTCATAATTATTTATTATATCTTTTTTTTTTCTTGAGCCAAAAGCTTTACAAATGCAAAAGCAACATTATCAACAGCCCTTACGTGTAAAAAACAAAAAACAAAACAAAAACCACAGCTTCGCTCTCACTTGTCGCTTTGGATAGAAGCAAAATAATAATAATAATAAAAAAAAAAAAAAAAAAGTATTTTTCATATTAATCCAGTTAAAAAGGAAGCAAAATTTAGGAAGTCAGAATAAAGACTGAAATGATAGGAGACAAGTCCTTGCTGGAAGCCTCTTGATAGGAATACAGATTTTAGAATAATTGATTTTTTTTTTTTTCGGAGAGGCAGAATTTCATATAACGGCGCCCCCCACCGAGCGCAGTGTCCGCCGCCTCTCAGCTTTGTTCAGTAGTGGATTCCCTTAACATTAATATTTCATATCATCGTAACAATCGTCCCCCCCCACCCTCACAAAAACAAAAGTGTGAAAGACGGATACATGCGTCGCCCGCGTCTTCATCTGCGCACACGTACGTGAATGTCCGTAGGACGTAAGAAAGCATCCACACCTATGAAACGTGTACAGAAGAGAACAGCTATGGCCTCCGGGCAGCAGGGGGCGCCGGCGCGTTACAGTGGGTGGACGGACGCCGCTAACGGTCGGGTCTCTGCACACAGAATACTTTTGCCTTGTGATCCCCGGAGGCAGTGACCACAATGGAGGCGTCTCTGAAACACAAGGACAGAGAGAAGATTCGCTAACATTGTATCACCCACAAAAGGTTTCCAATGAGAGGGTCTTTGGTTTTTAAAACATTAATACAGAAAAATGAAAAAATAAAAATATAAAAAAAATACAAAATTGGCCCCAACCAGTTACTCAGGAACCAATCAGTGACCTCTGGAGTCATGTGACTCAACAGACAGGACTTCAGCCCCTCCGGTCCGAGCAGAGACCACCCGGAAGGTTCAGAGGCGTAAGTAACCCTTATTTATCTAGTTTATTTACTTACCTTCCCTCCGACAAGTTTTCAAAAAGAGGAAGAGGACCCCTTTAACAATACACTTTACAGCATGCTGTAAAGCAAGCCTCTTTTCTTTTTTGCAGCAGTCTGCAATATTTCAGATAGTGATTGGATCCCAGTAACTGGTTCATTTCTGCTTACCCCCTATAGGCAACTACAGGAGTCACCCCCTGACCTCATACAATAGCCGGATGGTGACAAATACTCACTTGTTTAGTGCAAAGTCCAGAATCTCGGCGCTGTGGCCGCAGTATTCGCTGATCATTTTTCCAGATCGGGAGTCCCACAGCCTGACGGCCCCGTCCAGGCTGCAGGTGTAGACCACAGGGGAATTGTCCTCCCAGAGGAGCTGTACGATGCCGGACTAGAGGACAGAGAGGACGGAGATTACAGCCCAGACACCATCATCCTGCACACAAAATGCTGCTTCTACCAAGATTAGTGACACGGAAGCTTCACCAACCGGAGGTCTGCATATACGTCAGACACACGGGCCGTTAGTGCTGGAAGAAGCGGTTACATCACATAATCATCAGCATCTCTGATACAAAGATCCAAATCCCCTTCATAGATATTAGACGTAATGTTCTGTGCCACCACTGGGGGGAGCTCAGGGACAGCACAGACTGTACTGCACTCCCTCTAGTGGCCGCTCTTATTAATGCAGAGCAGATGGAATAAGGATCTCTAACCCTATAAAGGCTAATGAAAATAATCAACAGCGAAGAAAATGGTGATAAAGGAGGGCACCGATCCCACAACTTGTATCAGACAGCCCAAATAAACATTTATAGGGGATATCGCGGCGAGACTGCAACCGCTGCAGAAAAGTGCCGCCACTCACTTCGTGTTGACACCGATGTCGCAGAGTCTGGGTGGAAACGTCATAGATCGCCAGAGTTCCATCCAGGTAACCGACCGCGGCCAGAGGCAGACTGCAAGGACAGGCATCATTAATGCACCTCTATACCTCCACACATACTGCTCAGGACGGGGGGGCTTCATGTGCAGAAATCACAGGGACCAGACACAATTCTCATTATTAGTCATATATCTCCTGTATTATCATTACAACTACTTTTGTCCCGTGCATCAATATCAAAACGTTCAAACTTTCAGACCATTGAGAGCCAAGATAAAAGAATTTATATAAATATTTAAAAAAAAATATTCACAATCTTATGGTATAAAATCGTAACCGCCGTCACCAAACAAGCTTCAAATGCTTAAACATTTAGCAAGGTCACCCCTCCATTATCTGTACAAAATGGTCTGTTCCAAGAGGCTGTGAACTCCTCTGCCCAGCTGACTGTCACTGTGGATCAGACCAACGAATACTGGAAGCTCATCTTCCATTTTGGGGGAGACAGGTTCCCTTTAACACTATTCTGGCATATTTTTAACATTAAGGTCCTTCGCTTTTTAGTGTATTTACGAGAATTGCAGAAACTAAACAAACGGCAATTTTTTTTTTCCTTTTATTTCTGACATGTAATGTGCAATTGAAATAATTTAATATTTGGAAAGATCAAAACTTTTGGGGTAACAAATCTAATCATTTTATTTAAATACATTAAAAAAAAAAAAGGGTTGATTTAAACTTTTATACAGTTTAACACTTTCTCCCCAGCCCCTGATTAGGGTCCAGGAATCTGCGATGGTTTGATCGCTTGTACTTTATGCTGCAGCATCAGAGTATTGCAGCATATTGCGATATTCAGCTTCTCCTATGAAGTCTGGACACAGGTCTGGGTTTCATAGGACTAAAGATCGCAGCTATAGGGGCTTTCAGGACACCCCCGGCTGCTATCACAATCCATCACGGTGTGTGTGTGTATGTGTGTTGGGGCAAGTGTGTGTGTGTGTGTGTGTGTGTGTGTGTGTGTGTGTGTGTGTGTGTGTGTGTGTGTGTGTGTGTATACGATGGAAGCTGGTGCATATGGACCCTAATGATTAAGCCATGCAAATGCTGCTCGCAGTGATTGACAGCAGGCATTTAAATGGTTAAACAGCAGCGGTCGGAGCGGCCAGTAAGAGGCAGACGGCGGCTGCACACGCCCCCGGACCTGCTATGTGACATGCATGTCTAGAAGGGGTTAATATAAGATCACTGTCACTTACGCGCTGCAGAATCCCACCGACTCCACCGAGTTGGTCTCCGCTTCCCCTTCCTCCCGTTTGGAGGCTTTGGATACGTTACTTTCTGTCCGGAAAACTCCGACAACCTGCAAAAAAAAAAAAAAAAAAAATGGAGAAAGATGAAACCAATCTACGAAACGCACAAGAAGAGAGAAGACGACAAAGGTCAGACAGCAATGAAAAAACTTTTGTTCATTTTTTTTTCTTATGAAACAAGTTTTCTAAACTTTGCGATTTTTCTTACATTTGTGCCGCGCGCCGGTATAATTACCGCAACCTTATTCTCTATGACAATATCGTTCCAGGCTTTTTTTTCCCCCAAAGTAAAAAAGTTCAAAACAAATTTTTTTTTTGCTGGCATCGAAGATTGTGGGAGTTTCAGTATACTGTATTATTTCACAGGACAAGCTGAATATTGACATCCTCACCTTCCCGGTGGTCGTGTTCACTATTTTTGTGTCGCAATCCACAGAGCCGCTGAGAATTAGGCTGCCGTCGGCATTGGAGGACACACACGTCAGAGGTCCTGTATGGGCATCGGCGCCTGCGAAGCAAATAGGGAGAGAAAAGTAATGATTATCACCAACCAAAGAGAAAATATAAGATTCAGCAGCTGCCGCTTTACTACAAAGCTCTGCTACCAAGAAAAAATGATAATAAACAAAGTTGGACGACGCAAGATGAAAACATTACAGGAGTTCCCCTTTAACATTGTACTTCGCAAAGCGTCCACTAGGGGCGCTGCTGTTCACCAACAAATCCTGCTCACCTTTCAGGACGTGCAGCGTGTTCCCCTGCTTCAGGTCCCAGATCCGCACACTGCCATCTTCATAGCCAACGACCGCTTTCTTACCTATATTAAAAAAAAAAAAAAAGTTTACCCTTTGATATCTGTAGGTAAAACTAAACACAAACTGATACAGAAAAAAAAAACATTCCATATTAAAAATATATTTTAACCAGGACAATATTATTTTCTATAAAATTACTACAACAAAAAGCTTTAAAAAAAAAAAAAAAAAAAATCAAACAAACAAACAAAAACTCAGAGAAAACCCACCGTCTGGCAACAACTGTCCACAGGTAGCTGGGCAGTTGGGTCCTTGGAAAGTTTTACACTCTCCACTAGGTATTTTCCACATCCAGGTATTACCGTCTGCTGTACCACAAAGTAACACGTGGGAACAAGGATGCCACTCCAACCACTGCAAGAGAAAGACTGGAAATGAAGCCAAAAGTGATAAAACACCAATATAAAGAAAGTATAACTACTATAATACTGCCCCCTATGTACAAGAATATAACTACTATAATACTGCCCCTATGTGCAAGAATATAACTACTATAATACTGTCCCTATGTACAAGAATATAACTACTATAATACTGCCCCTATGTACAAGAATATAACTATTATAATACTGCCCCCTATGTACAAGAATATAACTATTATAATACTGCCCCCTATGTACAAGAATATAACTACTATAATACTGCCCCTATGTACAAGAATATAACTATTATAATACTGCCCCCTATGTACAAGAATATAACTACTATAATACTGATCCTATGTACAAGAATATAACTACTATAATACTGCCCCCTATGTACAAGAATATAACTATTATAATACTGCCCCCTATGTACAAGAATATAACTACTATAATACTGCCCCTATGTACAAGAATATAACTACTATAATACTGCCCCTATGTACAAGAATATAACTACTATAATACTGCCCCCTATGTACAAGAATATAACTACTATAATACTGCCCCTATGTACAAGAATATAACTACTATAATACTGCCCCCAATGTACAAGAATATAACTACTATAATACTGCCCCTATGTACAAGAATATAACTACTATAATACTGCCCCTATGTACAAGAATATAACTACTATAATACTGCCCCCTATGTACAAGAATATAACTACTATAATACTGCCCCTATGTACAAGAATATAACTACTATAATACTGCCCCCAATGTACAAGAATATAACTACTATAATACTGCCCCCAATGTACAAGAATATAACTACTATAATACTGCCCCTATGTACAAGAATATAACTACTATAATACTGCCCCTATGTACAAGAATATAACTACTATAATACTGCCCCTATGTACAAGAATATAACTACTATAATACTGCCCCTATGTACAAGAATATAACTACTATAATACTGCCCCTATGTACAAGAATATAACTACTATAATACTGCCCCCTATGTACAAGAATATAACTATTATAATACTGCCCCCTATGTACAAGAATATAACTACTATAATACTGCCCCTATGTACAAGAATATAACTACTATAATACTGCTCCTATGTACAAGAATATACAGTGGGGCAAAAAAGTATTTAGTCAGTCAGCAATAGTGCAAGTTCCACCACTTAAAAAGATGAGAGGCGTCTGTAATTTACATCATAGGTAGACCTCAACTATGGGAGACAAACTGAGAAAAAAAAAATCCAGAAAATCACATTGTCTGTTTTTTATCATTTTATTTGCATATTATGGTGGAAAATAAGTATTTGGTCAGAAACAAACAATCACGATTTCTGGCTCTCACAGACCTGTAACTTCTTCTTTAAGAGTCTCCTCTTTCCTCCACTCATTACCTGTAGTAATGGCACCTGTTTAAACTTGGTTATCAGTATAAAAAGACACCTGTGCACACCCTCAAACAGTCTGACTCCAAACTCCACTATGGTGAAGACCAAAGAGCTGTCAAAGGACACCAGAAACAAAATTGTAGCCCTGCACCAGGCTGGGAAGACTGAATCTGCAATAGCCAACCAGCTTGGAGTGAAGAAATCAACAGTGGGAGCAATAATTAGAAAATGGAAGACATACAAGACCACTGATAATCTCCCTCGATCTGGGGCTCCACGCAAAATCCCACCCCGTGGGGTCAGAATGATCACAAGAACAGTGAGCAAAAATCCCATAACCACGCGGGGGGACCTAGTGAATGAACTGCAGAGAGCTGGGACCAATGTGACAAGGCCTACCATAAGTAACACACTACGCCACCATGGACTCAGATCCTGCAGTGCCAGACGTGTCCCACTGCTTAAGCCAGTACATGTCCGGGCCCGTCTGAAGTTTGCTAGAGAGCATTTGGATGATCCAGAGGAGTTTTGGGAGAATGTCCTATGGTCTGATGAAACCAAACTGGAACTGTTTGGTAGAAACACAACTTGTCGTGTTTGGAGGAAAAAGAATACTGAGTTGCATCCATCAAACACCATACCTACTGTAAAGCATGGTGGTGGAAACATCATGCTTTGGGGCTGTTTCTCTGCAAAGGGGCCAGGAAGACTGATCCGGGTACATGAAAGAATGAATGGGGCCATATATCGTGAGATTTTGAGTGCAAACCTCCTTCCATCAGCAAGGGCATTGAAGATGAAACGTGGCTGGGTCTTTCAACATGACAATGATCCAAAGCACACCGCCAGGGCAACGAAGGAGTGGCTTCGTAAGAAGCATTTCAAGGTCCTGGAGTGGCCTAGCCAGTCTCCAGATCTCAACCCTATAGAAAACCTTTGGAGGGAGTTGAAAGTCCGTGTTGCCAAGCGAAAAGCCAAAAACATCACTGCTCTAGAGGAGATCTGCATGGAGGAATGGGCCAAGATACCAACAACAGTGTGTGGCAACCTTGTGAAGACTTACAGAAAACGTTTGACCTCTGTCATTGCCAACAAAGGATATATTACAAAGTATTGAGATGAAATTTTGTTTCTGACCAAATACTTATTTTCCACCATAATATGCAAATAAAATGATAAAAAAACAGACAATGTGATTTTCTGGATTTTTTTTTCTCAGTTTGTCTCCCATAGTTGAGGTCTACCTATGATGTAAATTACAGACGCCTCTCATCTTTTTAAGTGGTGGAACTTGCACTATTGCTGACTGACTAAATACTTTTTTGCCCCACTGTAACTACTATAATACTGCTCCTATGTACAAGAATATAACTACTATAATACTAATACTGCTCCTATGTACAAGAATATAACTACTATAATACTAATACTGCTCCTATGTACAAGATTATAACTACTATAATACTGCCCCTATGTACAAGAATATAACTACTATAATACTGCTCCTATGTACAAGAATATAACTACTATAATACTAATACTGCTCCTATGTACAAGAATATAACTACTATAATACTAATACTGCTCCTATGTACAAGATTATAACTACTATAATACTGCCCCTATGTACAAGAATATAACTACTATAATACTGCCTCCTATGTACAAGAATATAACTACTATAATACTGCTCCTATGTACAAGATTATAACTACTATAATACTGCCCCTATGTACAAGAATATAACTACTATAATACTGTCTTCTATGTACAAGAATATAACTACTATAATACTGCTCCTATGTACAAGAATATAAGTACTATAATACTGCTCATATGTACAGGAATATAACTACTATAATACTGCCTCCTATGTACAAGAATATAACTACTATAATACTGCTCCTATGTACAAGAATATAACTACTATAATACTGCCCCCTATGTACAAGAATATAACTACTATAATACTGCCCCTATGTACAAGAATATAACTACTATAATACTGCCCCTATGTACAAGAATATAACTACTATAATACTGCTCCTATGTACAAGAATATAACTACTATAATACTGCTCCTATGTACAAGAATATAACTACTATAATACTGCTCCTATGTACAAGAATATAACTACTATAATACTGCCCCTATGTACAAGAATATAACTACTATAATACTGCCCCTATGTATAAGAATATAACTACTATAATACTGCCCCTATGTACAGGAATATAACTACTATCATGGATCTCTTACCTCGAGGTCGGCCACTTCAAACGACCATATCTCCTGCGCGTCCTCCACCTTCCATACCTTGATGAGACCGCTCATGTCTCCGGTTGCCACCATGGTGGAGTCATGGCTGAATGTTGCGCAGGTGACGGAGTCCTTGTGACCTGGGAATAGGCGATGACAGTTCAGGCTACAGAGGATTATGAACCTTGTGGACGGTTCCAGGAGCGCGCTTCTTCTTTTTGGCTCACAGTCTGAGGCGCATTGTGCAGTTAGTGACGGGATGTCAGACAGGACACTCACCCGTGCACTCAAACAGCGTCTCTCCGTCACTGATCCTCCAGACACAGGCCTTGTCATCCTCCCCTCCAGTCACTGCCAGATTATTCTCCTTGGGGTCCAGACTGACGCAGAACACAGAAGCTAAAAAAGGAGACGAGACACATTGTAACACAGAAGATTAATGTTGCTACTGGATACGATTCGTAGAAAAATCTCAGCCGTCAATAAAATGCTCTAGAAGTAAATGAGAATGTTTGCGCTCACTGACAGCAAGCATAGATGTTGAAAATGATACGCAAAACTAGATTAACAAGTCGTACGGTTACCTGAGTGCTTGGAGTAGGTCAGCTCGCTGTCATCGTGAGGTTCGGCTCCTTCTTCCACACCCTCATCTTCCGTGTCCCACTCCTCGGCCACCATGTCTCCATCTTCGGGGCCATCAGCAAAGTCGACGTCCTCCATGTCACTGGCCAGGTCGTCTGAGGATCAGACAGGAAGACGTGACAACCTCAGGATGAGTTTGGATCTAAAGCTCGGGCGACGGCCTGCTGCCGCTCTACGGGACCCCCACAGAGGATCAATGGTCAGCGAGACTGGCAACAAGGGGTCCACCACGTACCCGCACATAAGGGAAGAATTAGGAAAACTTCAGCGTGTTTGTTACTGCCTTACTTGAGACTTACAGGGCAGATTCTGCAAAGTCTACTCCAGGACAACTCTATAGACATTACCAGGAACGTTCTCATTCATTGACAGCAAGCAGAAACCAAACTTGCATATTATTTTCATTATTTATGTTAAATACTGAACGTGGCATTTTTTTTTTTTAATTGTATTTGTGTCATTTTCTGAGACCAATATGTTTTATTGTTCTCCCATGGATCTGTCTGACGTTCTGGGGTTTTTGCCCGCTGAGCTGTGGTTCTTATAGGCCCCAGTTTCTGGCACATGCGTCATTTTGATGGCATTTTATTGAATTTCTTGCGGGAGGTGCGCCGAAAAAAAAAATCTATCTCTGGCAATATTGTGTTTTACTTTATGGCTTTTATCTTCTGAGTTCATAACTGCATACTTGGAGAGAGCGGACTGTTGGGGCACTGGGACACTGAACACGATGATTTTTTATAGATAAAAGTGCAGAGATTTGAAATTATGATTTTTTCTAACCTTTTTAATAAATTTAAAAAATTCAGTTACCTTTTTGCCCTTCTAGGAATCTTGAGCCTGTAATCTGTGATAAAGGACAGAACGGACGCCCACCAGGGTCACACGTATTACTGGTGCAGCCGCACAGGGGCCCTAGAGGTCAGGGGGCCACTACTGCCTCCAAAACATGTGGCATTGCGCATTGAGGAGCGGGGGCACAGGGTCCGCACGCGCGGGCACAGGGTCCGCACGCGGGGGCACAGGGCCCGCACACGGGGGCGCAGGGCCCGCACACGGGGGCGCAGGGCCCGCACACGGGGGCGCAGGGCCCGCACCCGGCGCACAGGGCCCGCACCCGGCGCACAGGGCCCGCACCCGGCGCACAGGGCCCGCACCCGGCGCACAGGGCCCGCACCCGGCGCACAGGGCCCGCACACGGTGCTTGCTCAGTGGCCCTTTTCTGCAGGTGTCCGCCAGTGAGGGCCACAACACAACTGCCGACGCAGAGACTGCAGCATTTACATGGTTCACAGCTGAGACTGGTGCTCGCTCTGATCGCTCGGGACCCCCAGCGAAGATGATCAGCGGGGCCCACCATTACACTGCGGCCCGACCACCCACCTGGGTCCGGTTCTCCTTCATTCAGCTCCAGGACCTCAATAATCTCTTCATCATCGTGAAAGTCCACAGCGGCTGCGGCCCCCTCTTCAGGCTCCGGACTGGGCGACCCGGCCCCTCCTCCGTCACCGGCCCCCGCTCCTTCCATCGCCCTCCGATCACCGGGACACAGGGTGGCAGCTGCTGCTAGTGACGGGGTGAGAGCACCAGAAAGATAAAGCATGGCACAGAGGTGCAGACCCTCAGCAGTGCAGGGAGCGGCCGAGCAGCACAGCAGTCAATGACTCCACAAGCCACAGACCACGCGGCTCACACCAGGGGGGCTGACAACCAGAGCAGACCTCACACTTCTCACAGCTGGAGGCTTGTTACAATATATCAGGCACTCCTGGAGGCTGAATACAAGTGTAAGGAACCCTCAGCTCCATTCAGGATCAGTGGCCACCTGTCTGCTGCCTTCAGCCCTTATACAGATGCATCTATTCACTGGCAGGAAGCAGAGAGTCTGACACAGAGGTTTCTATTCACTGGCAGGAAGCAGAGAGTCTGACAGAGAGGTTTCTATTCACTGGCAGGAAGCAGGGAGTCTGACAGAGAGGTTTCTATTCACTGGCAGGAAGCAGAGAGTCTGACAGAGGTTTCTATTCACTGGCAGGAAGCAGAGAGTCTGACAGAGAGGTTTCTATTCACTGGCAGGAAGCAGAGAGTCTGACAGAGGTTTCTATTCACTGGCAGGAAGCAGAGAGTCTGACAGAGAGGTTTCTATTCACTGGCAGGAAGCAGAGAGTCTGACAGAGAGGTTTCTATTCACTGGCAGGAAGCAGAGAGTCTGACAGAGAGGTTTCTATTCACTGGCAGGAAGCAGAGAGTCTGACAGAGAGGTTTCTATTCACTGGCAGGAAGCAGAGAGTCTGACAGAGGTTTCTATTCACTGGCAGGAAGCAGGGAGTCTGACAGAGAGGTTTCTATTCACTGGCAGGAAGCAGAGAGTCTGACAGAGAGGTTTCTATTCACTGGCAGGAAGCAGAGAGTCTGACAGAGGTTTCTATTCACTGGCAGGAAGCAGAGAGTCTGACAGAGAGGTTTCTATTCACTGGCAGGAAGCAGAGAGTCTGACAGAGAGGTTTCTATTCACTGGCAGGAAGCAGAGAGTCTGACAGAGAGGTTTCTATTCACTGGCAGGAAGCAGAGAGTCTGACAGAGAGGTTTCTATTCACTGGCAGGAAGCAGAGAGTCTGACAGAGGTTTCTATTCACTGGCAGGAAGCAGGGAGTCTGACAGAGAGGTTTCTATTCACTGGCAGGAAGCAGAGAGTCTGACAGAGAGGTTTCTATTCACTGGCAGGAAGCAGAGAGTCTGACAGAGAGGTTTCTATTCACTGGCAGGAAGCAGAGAGTCTGACAGAGAGGTTTCTATTCACTGGCAGGAAGCAGAGAGTCTGACAGAGAGGTTTCTATTCACTGGCAGGAAGCAGAGAGTCTGACAGAGAGGTTTCTATTCACTGGCAGGAAGCAGGGAGTCTGACAGAGCGGTTTCTATTCACTGGCAGGAAGCAGGGAGTCTGACAGAGAGGTTTCTATTCACTGACAGGAAGCAGAGAGTCTGACAGAGAGGTTTCTATTCACTGGCAGGAAGCAGGGAGTCTGACAGAGAGGTTTCTATTCACTGGCAGGAAGCAGGGAGTCTGACAGAGGGGTTTCTATTCACTGGCAGGAAGCAGAGAGTCTGACAGAGCGGTTTCTATTCACTGGCAGGAAGCAGAGAGTCTGACAGAGAGGTTTCTATTCACTGGCAGGAAGCAGGGAGTCTGACAGAGAGGTTTCTATTCACTGGCAGGAAGCAGAGAGTCTGACAGAGAGGTTTCTATTCACTGACAGGAAGCAGAGAGTCTGACAGAGAGGTTTCTATTCACTGGCAGGAAGCAGAGAGTCTGACAGAGAGGTTTCTATTCACTGGCAGGAAGCAGAGAGTCTGACAGAGAGGTTTCTATTCACTGGCAGGAAGCAGAGAGTCTGACAGAGAGGTTTCTATTCACTGACAGGAAGCAGAGAGTCTGACAGAGAGGTTTCTATTCACTGGCAGGAAGCAGAGAGTCTGACAGAGAGGTTTCTATTCACTGGCAGGAAGCAGAGAGTCTGACAGAGAGGTTTCTATTCACTGGCAGGAAGCAGAGAGTCTGACAGAGAGGTTTCTATTCACTGGCATGAAGCAGAGAGTCTGACAGAGAGGTTTCTATTCACTGACAGGAAGCAGAGAGTCTGACAGAGAGGTTTCTATTCACTGGCAGGAAGCAGAGAGTCTGACAGAGAGGTTTCTATTCACTGGCAGGAAGCAGAGAGTCTGACAGAGAGGTTTCTATTCACTGACAGGAAGCAGAGAGTCTGACAGAGAGGTTTCTATTCACTGGCAGGAAGCAGAGAGTCTGACAGAGAGGTTTCTATTCACTGGCAGGAAGCAGAGAGTCTGACAGAGAGGTTTCTATTCACTGGCAGGAAGCAGGGAGTCTGACAGAGAGGTTTCTATTCACTGGCAGGAAGCAGAGAGTCTGACAGAGGTTTCTATTCACTGGCAGGAAGCAGAGAGTCTGACAGAGAGGTTTCTATTCACTGGCAGGAAGCAGAGAGTCTGACAGAGGTTTCTATTCACTGGCAGGAAGCAGAGAGTCTGACAGAGAGGTTTCTATTCACTGGCAGGAAGCAGAGAGTCTGACAGAGAGGTTTCTATTCACTGGCAGGAAGCAGAGAGTCTGACAGAGAGGTTTCTATTCACTGGCAGGAAGCAGAGAGTCTGACAGAGAGGTTTCTATTCACTGGCAGGAAGCAGAGAGTCTGACAGAGGTTTCTATTCACTGGCAGGAAGCAGGGAGTCTGACAGAGAGGTTTCTATTCACTGGCAGGAAGCAGAGAGTCTGACAGAGAGGTTTCTATTCACTGGCAGGAAGCAGAGAGTCTGACAGAGGTTTCTATTCACTGGCAGGAAGCAGAGAGTCTGACAGAGAGGTTTCTATTCACTGGCAGGAAGCAGAGAGTCTGACAGAGAGGTTTCTATTCACTGGCAGGAAGCAGAGAGTCTGACAGAGAGGTTTCTATTCACTGGCAGGAAGCAGAGAGTCTGACAGAGAGGTTTCTATTCACTGGCAGGAAGCAGAGAGTCTGACAGAGGTTTCTATTCACTGGCAGGAAGCAGGGAGTCTGACAGAGAGGTTTCTATTCACTGGCAGGAAGCAGAGAGTCTGACAGAGAGGTTTCTATTCACTGGCAGGAAGCAGAGAGTCTGACAGAGAGGTTTCTATTCACTGGCAGGAAGCAGAGAGTCTGACAGAGAGGTTTCTATTCACTGGCAGGAAGCAGAGAGTCTGACAGAGAGGTTTCTATTCACTGGCAGGAAGCAGAGAGTCTGACAGAGAGGTTTCTATTCACTGGCAGGAAGCAGGGAGTCTGACAGAGCGGTTTCTATTCACTGGCAGGAAGCAGGGAGTCTGACAGAGAGGTTTCTATTCACTGACAGGAAGCAGAGAGTCTGACAGAGAGGTTTCTATTCACTGGCAGGAAGCAGGGAGTCTGACAGAGAGGTTTCTATTCACTGGCAGGAAGCAGGGAGTCTGACAGAGGGGTTTCTATTCACTGGCAGGAAGCAGAGAGTCTGACAGAGCGGTTTCTATTCACTGGCAGGAAGCAGAGAGTCTGACAGAGAGGTTTCTATTCACTGGCAGGAAGCAGGGAGTCTGACAGAGAGGTTTCTATTCACTGGCAGGAAGCAGAGAGTCTGACAGAGAGGTTTCTATTCACTGACAGGAAGCAGAGAGTCTGACAGAGAGGTTTCTATTCACTGGCAGGAAGCAGAGAGTCTGACAGAGAGGTTTCTATTCACTGGCAGGAAGCAGAGAGTCTGACAGAGAGGTTTCTATTCACTGGCAGGAAGCAGAGAGTCTGACAGAGAGGTTTCTATTCACTGACAGGAAGCAGAGAGTCTGACAGAGAGGTTTCTATTCACTGGCAGGAAGCAGAGAGTCTGACAGAGAGGTTTCTATTCACTGGCAGGAAGCAGAGAGTCTGACAGAGAGGTTTCTATTCACTGGCAGGAAGCAGAGAGTCTGACAGAGAGGTTTCTATTCACTGACAGGAAGCAGAGAGTCTGACAGAGAGGTTTCTATTCACTGGCAGGAAGCAGAGAGTCTGACAGAGAGGTTTCTATTCACTGGCAGGAAGCAGAGAGTCTGACAGAGAGGTTTCTATTCACTGGCAGGAAGCAGAGAGTCTGACAGAGAGGTTTCTATTCACTGGCAGGAAGCAGAGAGTCTGACAGAGGTTTCTATTCACTGGCAGGAAGCAGAGAGTCTGACAGAGAGGTTTCTATTCACTGGCAGGAAGCAGAGAGTCTGACAGAGAGGTTTCTATTCACTGGCAGGAAGCAGAGAGTCTGACAGAGGTTTCTATTCACTGGCAGGAAGCAGAGAGTCTGACAGAGAGGTTTCTATTCACTGGCAGGAAGCAGAGAGTCTGACAGAGGTTTCTATTCACTGGCAGGAAGCAGGGAGTCTGACAGAGGTTTCTATTCACTGGCAGGAAGCAGAGAGTCTGACAGAGAGGTTTCTATTCACTGGCAGGAAGCAGAGAGTCTGACAGAGAGGTTTCTATTCACTGGCAGGAAGCAGAGAGTCTGACAGAGAGGTTTCTATTCACTGGCAGGAAGCAGAGAGTCTGACAGAGAGGTTTCTATTCACTGGCAGGAAGCAGAGAGTCTGACAGAGAGGTTTCTATTCACTGGCAGGAAGCAGGGAGTCTGACAGAGAGGTTTCTATTCACTGACAGGAAGCAGAGAGTCTGACAGAGAGGTTTCTATTCACTGGCAGGAAGCAGGGAGTCTGACAGAGAGGTTTCTATTCACTGGCAGGAAGCAGGGAGTCTGACAGAGAGGTTTCTATTCACTGGCAGGAAGCAGGGAGTCTGACAGAGGGGTTTCTATTCACTGGCAGGAAGCAGAGAGTCTGACAGAGCGGTTTCTATTCACTGGCAGGAAGCAGAGAGTCTGACAGAGCGGTTTCTATTCACTGGCAGGAAGCAGAGAGTCTGACAGAGAGGTTTCTATTCACTGGCAGGAAGCAGAGAGTCTGACAGAGAGGTTTCTATTCACTGGCAGGAAGCAGAGAGTCTGACAGAGAGGTTTCTATTCACTGGCAGGAAGCAGAGAGTCTGACAGAGAGGTTTCTATTCACTGGCAGGAAGCAGAGAGTCTGACAGAGAGGTTTCTATTCACTGGCAGGAAGCAGAGAGTCTGACAGAGAGGTTTCTATTCACTGGCAGGAAGCAGAGAGTCTGACAGAGGAAACCAACAGATACTAAAAGTTACAAAACTCAGTCACGTGACACCTGATGGTTGAAAATCACGTGGTATGAGCAGCCCCGAGCGCACACCCCCTCACATATCTCTTGGGACCCTCCAGCCAGTTAACCCCTTCACCCCCACGTGCCACCGGTTGTAGTGCGGCCCCAGGACCACTAGAAGGAGAATGAAGACGGGGGGACTTACAGTAAAGTTTCTCGGTGTGCGGAGACTGAGGCGCCGCCGCGGGGAGACCCCTCGGACCCTCTCCGGCCTGCAGCCGCCGCCAGACACACGTGGGCGCTCCTCCTTCCAAGCGCTCCTCGCAACCTAACCTGAAACGTCAGCTGAGACGGGGGCGGGCCTGAGCGCTGCCAATAGAATCACAAGGTACCGGACTTCAACCAATCACAAACATCTCTTTTCCTAGCAGGTTAGAGTGACACCGCAGTTTGGGCACATAAACAAGGTGCACTGCGCATGTTCGCTGAGGGGTTGCTGGGTATTGTAGTTTCATCACTGTAGCATTCTCCTCTGTGAGAACGGAAATGTGTCGTAAAGTTAGAAGTTTAAGGTAAAATAAAGAACCGTAAAAAGCCGGAAATGTAACCGGAGGTCTAACATTGTGGGGTTACAGAACTCCCATAACAGTGCGTCATCCACAGATCCCCCATAACAAAGAAATATCCACAGATCCCCCATAACAGTGCGTCATCCACAGATCCCCCATAACAGAGCGTCATCCACACATCCCCCATAACAGTGCGTCATCCACAGATCCCCCATAACAGTGCATCATCCACAGATCCCCCATAACAGAGCGTCATCCACACATCCCCCATAACAGAGTGTCATCCACAGATCCCCCATAACAGAGCGTCATCCACAGATCCCCCATAACAGTGCGTCATCCACAGATCCCCCATAACAGAGCGTCATCCACAGATCCCCCATAACAGTGCGTCATCCACAGATCCCCCATAACAGTGCGTCATCCACAGATCCCCCATAACAGCGCGTCATCCACAGATCCCCCATAACAGCGTGTCATCCACAAATCTCCCATAACAGTGCGTCATCCACAGATCCCCCATAACAGTGCATCATCCACAGATCCCCCATAACAGTGCATCATCCACAGATCCCCCATAACAGTGCATCATCCACAGATCCCCCATAACAGTGCATCATCCACAGATCCCCCATAACAGTGCGTCATCCACAGATCCTCCATAACAGAGCGTCATCCACAGATCCCCCATAACAGAGCGTCATCCACAGATCCCCCATAACAGTGCATCATCCACAGATCCCCCATAACAGTGCGTCATCCACAGATCCCCCATAACAGTGCGTCATCCACAGATCCCCCATAACAGTGCCTCATCCACAGATCCCCATAACAGCGCGTCATCCACAGATCCCCCATAACGGTGCGTCCCCCACAGATCCCCCATAACCGTGCGTCCCCCACAGATCCCCCATAATGGTGCCTCATCCACAGATCCCCCATAACGGTGCATCATTCACATCATTATTGATCCTTTTAACATTTTCCAGATTTCTGCAGAAATTTAACCTAAAATATCAGATTTTCAGAAAAATTCTAAAATTCAAGAATCAAATAAAACATCAGACTTTTAGCTTTTTTATTGAAGAAAATGCTCCAATATCAGGTCTGTGATTGGTAAAAGTATGTGACCCCTTTCCTGTCAGTGTCTGGGGTGGTCTCCGGCCCTGGTGACCCCTTTCCTGTCAGTGTCTGGGGTGGTCTCCGGCCCTGGTGACCCCTTTCCTGTCAGTGTCTAGGGTGGTCTCCGGCCCTGGTGACCCCTTTCCTGTCAGTGTCTGGGGTGGTCTCCGGCCCTGGTGACCCCTTTCCTGTCAGTGTCTGGGGTGGTCTCCGGCCCTGGTGACCCCTTTCCTCTCAGTGTCTGGGGTGGTCTCCGGCCCTGGGGACCCCTTTCCTGTCAGTGTCTGGGGTGGTCTCCGGCCTTGGTGACCCCTTTCCTCTCAGTGTCTGGGGTGGTCTCCGGCCCTCGTGACCCCTTTCCTCTCAGTGTCTGGGGTGGTCTCCGGCCCTGGTGACCCCTCTCCTCTCAGTGTCTGGGGTGGTCTCCGGCCCTGGTGACCCCTTTCCTCTCAGTGTCTCGGGTGGTCTCCGGCCCTGGTGACCCCTTTCCTCTCAGTCTCTGGGGTGGTCTCCAGCCCTCATGACCCCTTTCCTCTCAGTGTCTGGGGTGGTCTCCGGCCCTGGTGACTCCTTTCCTCTCAGTGTCTGGGGTGGTCTCCGGCCCCGGTGACCCCTCTCCTCTCAGTGTCTGGGGTGGTCTCCGGCCCTGGTGACCCCTTTCCTGTCAGTGTCTGGGGTGGTCTCCGGCCCTGGTGACCCCTTTCCTCTCAGTGTCTGGGGTGGTCTCCGGCCCTGGTGACCCCTTTCCTGTCAGTGTCTGGGGTGGTCTCCGGCCCTCGTGACCCCTTTCCTCTCAGTGTCTGGGGTGGTCTCCAGCCCTGGTGACCCCTTTCCTCTCAGTGTCTGGGGTGGTCTCCGGCCCTGGTGACCCCTTTCCTCTCAGTGTCTGGGGTGGTCTCCGGCCCTGGTGACCCCTTTCCTCTCAGTGTCTGGGGTGGTCTCCGGCCCTGGTGACCCCTTTCCTCTCAGTGTCTGGGGTGGTCTCCGGCCCTCGTGACCCCTTTCCTCTCAGTGTCTGGGGTGGTCTCCGGCCCTGGTGACCCCTTTCCTCTCAGTGTCTGGGGTGGTCTCCGGCCCTGGTGACGCCTTTCCTCTCAGTGTCTGGGGTGGTCTCCGGCCCTCATGACCCCTTTCCTCTCAGTGTCTGGGGTGGTCTCCAGCCCTGGTGACCCCTTTCCTCTCAGTGTCTGGGGTGGTCTCCAGCCCTGGTGACCCCTTTCCTCTCAGTGTCTGGGGTGTTCTCCGGCCCTGGTGACCCCTTTCCTCTCAGTGTCTGGGGTGGTCTCCGGCCCTGGTGACCCCTTTCCTCTCAGTGTCTCGGGTGGTCTCCGGCCCTGGTGACCCCTTTCCTCTCAGTGTCTGGGGTGGTCTCCGGCCCTGGTGACCCCTTTCCTCTCAGTGTTTGGGGTGGTCTCCAGCCCTGGTGACCCTTTTCCTCTCAGTGTCTGGGGTGGTCTCCGGCCCTGGTGACTCCTTTCCTCTCAGTGTCTGGGGTGGTCTCCGGCCCTGGTGACCCCTTTCCTCTCAGTGTCTGGGGTGGTCTCCGGCCCTGGTGACCCCTTTCCTCTCAGTGTCTGGGGTGGTCTCCGGCCCCGGTGACTCCTTTCCTCTCAGTGTCTGGGGTGGTCTCCGGCCCTGGGGACCCCTTTCCTGTCAGTGTCTGGGGTGGTCTCCGGCCTTGGGGACCCCTTTCCTGTCAGTGTCTGGGGTGGTCTCCGGCCTTGGTGACCCCTTTCCTCTCAGTGTCTGGGGTGGTCTCCGGCCCTCGTGACCCCTTTCCTCTCAGTGTCTGGGGTGGTCTCCGGCCCTGGTGACCCCTCTCCTCTCAGTGTCTGGGGTGGTCTCCGGCCCTGGTGACCCCTTTCCTCTCAGTGTCTCGGGTGGTCTCCGGCCCTGGTGACCCCTTTCCTCTCAGTGTCTGGGGTGGTCTCCAGCCCTCATGACCCCTTTCCTCTCAGTGTCTGGGGTGGTCTCCGGCCCTGGTGACTCCTTTCCTCTCAGTGTCTGGGGTGGTCTCCGGCCCCGGTGACCCCTCTCCTCTCAGTGTCTGGGGTGGTCTCCGGCCCTGGTGACCCCTTTCCTGTCAGTGTCTGGGGTGGTCTCCGGCCCTGGTGACCCCTTTCCTCTCAGTGTCTGGGGTGGTCTCCGGCCCTGGTGACCCCTTTCCTGTCAGTGTCTGGGGTGGTCTCCGGCCCTCGTGACCCCTTTCCTCTCAGTGTCTGGGGTGGTCTCCAGCCCTGGTGACCCCTTTCCTCTCAGTGTCTGGGGTGGTCTCCGGCCCTGGTGACCCCTTTCCTCTCAGTGTCTGGGGTGGTCTCCGGCCCTGGTGACCCCTTTCCTCTCAGTGTCTGGGGTGGTCTCCGGCCCTGGTGACCCCTTTCCTCTCAGTGTCTGGGGTGGTCTCCGGCCCGGGTGACCCCTTTCCTTTCAGTGTCTGGGGTGGTCTCCAGCCCTGGTGACCCCTTTCCTCTCAGTGTCTGGGGTGGTCTCCGACCCTGGTGACCCCTTTCCTCTCAGTGTCTGGGGTGGTCTCCGGCCCTCATGACCCCTTTCCTCTCAGTGTCTGGGGTGGTCTCCAGCCCTGGTGACCCCTTTCCTCTCAGTGTCTGGGGTGGTCTCCGGCCCTGGTGACCCCTTTCCTCTCAGTGTCTGGGGTGGTCTCCGGCCCTGGTGACCCCTTTCCTCTCAGTGTCTGGGGTGGTCTCCGGCCCTGGTGACCCCTTTCCTCTCAGTGTCTGGGGTGGTCTCCGGCCCTGATGACTCCTTTCCTCTCAGTGTCTGGGGTGGTCTCCGTCCCTGGTGACCCCTTTCCTCTCAGTGTCTCGGGTGGTCTCCGGCCCTGGTGACCCCTTTCCTCTCAGTGTCTGGGGTGGTCTCCGGCCCTGGTGACCCCTTTCCTCTCAGTGTTTGGGGTGGTCTCCAGCCCTGGTGACCCCTTTCCTCTCAGTGTCTGGGGTGGTCTCCAGCCCTGGTGACCCCTTTCCTCTCAGTGTCTGGGGTGGTCTCCGGCCCTGGTGACCCCTTTCCTCTCAGTGTCTGGGGTGGTCTCCGGCCCTGGTGACCCCTTTCCTCTCAGTGTCTGGGGTGGTCTCCGGCCCCGGTGACTCCTTTCCTCTCAGTGTCTGGGGTGGTCTCCAGCCCTGGTGACCCCTTTCCTCTCAGTGTCTGGGGTGGTCTCCGGCCCTGGTGACCCCTTTCCTCTCAGTGTCTGGGGTGGTCTCCGGCCCTGGTGACCCCTTTCCTCTCAGTGTCTGGGGTGGTCTCCGGCCCTGGTGACCCCTTTCCTCTCAGTGTCTGGGGTGGTCTCCGGCCCCGGTGACTCCTTTCCTCTCAGTGTCTGGGGTGGTCTCCAGCCCTGGTGACCCCTTTCCTCTCAGTGTCTGGGGTGGTCTCCTTGTACATCTCATCGTCTCAGGTAATTGTGGATTATTCCTGAACATCATATATAGGAATGTTAACCCCTTCCTGCCTACAGAACAGCTTCACCTCTGCTATATTGGCGCTTTTCTCCCATTAACCTCTCGATTTAGGTCCTTCCACGACATTTCTATAGGATTTCGCTCCAGACTGCGACTTCCCAGATCTTCACCCTTATTCCTGTCTCTTTTGTAGAACATCTTGTGGCTTTAGGTCGGGGTGTCAAACTGCATTCCTGGAGGGCTGCGAACAGGTCATGTTTTCAGGATTTCCTTGTACTGCACAGGTGATAGTTGGAGCGGTTTATACTTTCTTAAAACACATTGCTTCTCATTTAAACCCAAAAACTTTATTTTGGTCTCATGACCTTCTGGCTTGTCTTCTGGTCTTTACCAACCTGTAGACAGGCAGCAATGTTGTTTTTGGAGAGCGGCGGCTTTCACCTTGTAATCCTGCCCTGCACACCACTGGTCAGTGCCTCCTGATGGACTCATACACATCAGCTATTAGGACAGAGGCCTTTAGTTGCTTAGTGGTTACCTTGGGTTCCTTTGTTAATCTCCCAGACGATTACAGACTTTTCCCTTGGACGGACTTTTGACGGTCGACTTTCCTGAGGAGGGTAATAATGGTCTTGAATGTCCTCCATTTGCAGTAAATCCGTCTGACTATGGATTTGTGGAGTCCGAACTCTTCAGAGACAGTTCTGTTACCTTTTCCAGTGTATCAACAACTCTTCTGAGCTCCTCAGACGTCTCCTTTGTTCCATCCATGATACATATACACAAGCTTGTTGGGAATTTCAGACTTTGATCAATTCCTGTTCTTGAAATAAAACAGGTCGCCCACTCACACCTAAAACAGGTCGCCCACTCACAACCGATTGTCGTCCCATTGACTGAAAACATCAGACTCTAATTTCACCTTCAAATTATCTGCGGATCCTAAAGGTTCACTTACTTTTGCCCCTCACAGACATGAGATACTGGGATCATTTTCAGCAATGAAAAAATGTCCAGATTTAATATTTTTAGCTCTTTCGGTTCTTTATCTACTTTTAGGACTTGTGTGAAATTCTGCTGTAGTTTTAGGACAAATTTGTGCAGAAATCTGGAATATACAAATGCTTTTCTTTGAAGCCGTAAGGTTTAACAAAAATTACAAAAGTCCCTTTATTTTACAATTAAAAAAAATGGAAAAAAGTTTTCAATAACTTAAGGCTATGTTCACACTTTGCGGATTTTGCTGCGGATCCGCAGCGGATTTGACCGCTGCGGATCCGCAGCAGTTTCCCATGAGTTTACATTACAATGTAAACCTATGGGAAACAAAAAACGCTGTGCACATGCTGCAGAAAAATCCGCGCGGAAACGCTGCGGATTACATTCCGCAGCATGTCACTTCTTTTCTGCGGATTTTCACCCGCTCCAATAGGAAACTGCAGATGAAAATCCGCAGAAGAAACCGCAGTAAAAACCGCGATAAATCCGCAGTAAAAACCGCAACGGGTTTTTACTGCGGATTTTGGAATTCTGCTGCGGAAAAATCCGCAGTGGAATCCGCAAAGTGTGAACATAGCCTAAATGTGCGACATAATGGATCCACAACGGCAGACACCAGAAAACAATAGCGACTCCGCGATCTCCGTCCTGCCCCAAACTGTAACATGAGGGACACAAAACACAAAACTCCAACCTGTCCCGATAATCTGGAGCACAAGAAGTAGCAGCAGGCTGCAGTCACAAGAAGAAGAAACTTCTGCAGCTGGAAGACTACAACTCCCACAATGCAATGTGCTCTGCAGGAAGCAGGAGAGGCAGCAGTCTGCAGGCAGAGCTCAGAGAAGATGGCAGCGTCCAGGGTCACAGCACTGCTGTCAGGGGGAGTCAGGAGCTGCTGGGGTAATGGGGGCGCCCAGGGCGGGGGATGGGCATGTGTGATGGTGCAGGTATGATGGGTGCTGCAGAGAGGTGAGGGCAGAGGCACTGCGTGACCTGACTGGCAGGGTGTGCTGGGACTTGTAGTTATTATTAGTGACGAGATAGCGTCTCTGTATTGTGCAGCTGTGATTTCTGCTATATGCGATGATGACATCTTATAAGATTGTACTGAGAGTTCACCTTCTCCACCACACAGTACGACCCCCCCATAGACCCCTGCACAGTACAACGCCCCCACTATAGACCCCCGCACAGTACAACGCCCCCACTATAGACCCCTGCACAGTACAACCCCCACCATAGACCCCCGCACAGTACAACCCCCACCATAGACCCCCGCACAGTACAACCCCCACCATAGACCCCCGCACAGTACAACCCCCCACCATAGACGCCCGCACAGTACAACCCCCCGCCATAGACCCCCCGCACAGTACGACCCCCCACTATAGACCGCCGCACAGTATGACCCCCGGGCCCCCACCATAGACCCCTGCACAGTACAACCCCCCCGCACAGTACGACGCCCCACCATAGACTCCGCACAATACGACCCCCACCATAGACCCCCGCAAAGTACAACCCCCCTATAGACGCCCGCACAGTACAACGCCCCCACTATAGACCCCCGCACAGTACAACCCCCCTAGACCCCCACACAGTACAACGCCCCCACTATAGACCCCTGCACAGTACAACCCCCACCATAGACCCCCGCACAGTACAACCCCCCGCCATAGACCCCCGCACAGTACAACCCCCCGCCATAGACCCCCCGCACAGTACGACCCCCCACCATCGACCGCCGCACAGAAAGACCCCCACCATAGACCCCCGCACAGTATGACCCCCGGGCCCCCACCATAGACCCCTGCACAGTACAACCCCCCCATAGACCCCCGCACAGTACGACGCCCCACCATAGACCCCCGCAAAGTACAACCCCCCTATAGACCCCCGCACAGTACAACCCCCACCATAGACCCCCGCACAGAAAGACCCCCACCATAGACCCCCGCACAGTATGACCCCCGGGCCCCCACCATAGACCCCTGCACAGTACAACCCCCCCATAGACCCCCGCACAGTACGACGCCCCACCATAGACCCCCGCAAAGTACAACCCCCCCATAGACCCCCGCACAGTACAACCCCCCACCATAGACCCCCGCACAGAAAGACCCCCACCATAGACCCCCGCAAAGTATGACCCCCGGGCCCCCACCATAGACCCCTGCACAGTACAACCCTCCCAATAGACCCCCGCCCAGTACAACGCCCCACCATAGACCCCCACACAATACGACCCCCACCATAGACCCCCGCACAGTACAACGCCCCACCATAGACCCCCGCAAAGTACAACCCCCTATAGACCCCCGCACAGTACAACCCCCCCATAGACCCCCGCCCAGTACGACCCCCACCATAGACCCCCGCACAGAACAACCCCCCCATAGACCCCCGCACAGTACGACGCCCCACCATAGACCCCCGCACAATACGACCCCCACCATAGACCCTCGCACAGTACAACCCCCCATAGACCCCTGCCCAGTACGAAACCCACCATAGACCCCCGCACAGAACAACCCCCCATAGACCCCCGCACAGTACAACCCCCCGCCATAGACCCCCGCACAGAAAGACCCCCACCATAGACCCCCGCAAAGTATGACCCCCGGGCCCCCACCATAGACCCCTGCACAGTACAACGCCCCACCATAGACCCCCGCACAATACGACCCCCACCATAGACCCCCGCAAAGTATGACCCCCGGGCCCCCACCATAGACCCCCGCACAGTACAACGCCCCACCATAGACCCCCGCACAATACGACCCCCACCATAGACCCCCGCAAAGTACAACCCCCCTATAGACCCCCGCACAGTACAACCCCCACCATAGACCCCCGCACAATACGACCCCCACCATAGACCCCCGCAAAGTACAACCCCCCTATAGACCCCCGCACAGTACAACCCCCACCATAGACCCCCGCACAGAACAACCCCCCCATAGACCCCCGCACAGTACAACCCCGACCATAGACCCCCGCACAGTACAACCCCCACCATAGACCGCGGCACAGTATGACCCCCACCATAGACCCCCGCACAGTACAACCCCCCACAATTGACCCCCAGGCCCCCACCAGACCCCGCAAAGTACAACCCCCACCATAGACCCCCGCAAAGTACAACCCCCACCATAGACCGCCGCACAGTATGACCCCCGCCATAGACCACCGCACAGTACAACCCCCCACCATAGACCCCTGGGCCCCCACCAGACCCCGCAAAGTACAACCCCCCACCATAGACCCTTGCACTGTAAAACCCCCCACCATAGACCCCCGCACAGTATGACCCCCGGGCCCCCACCATAGACCCCTGCACAGTACAACCCCCCCCATAGACCCACGCACAGTACGACGCCCCACCATAGACCCCCGCACAATATGACCCCCACCATAGACCCCCGCAAAGTACAACCCCCCTATAGACCCCCGCACAGTACAACCCCCCATAGACCCCCGCCCAGTACGACCCCCACCAAAGTATGACCCCCGGGCCCCCACCATAGACCCCTGCACAGTACAACCCCCCCATAGACCCCCGCACAGTACAACGCCCCGCCATAGACCCCCGCACAGAAAGACCCCCACCATAGACCCCCGCAAAGTATGACCCCCGGGCCCCCACCATAGACCCCTGCACAGTACAACCCCCCCATAGACCCCCGCACAGTACAACGCCCCACCATAGACCCCCGCACAATACGACCCCCACCATAGACCCCCGCAAAGTACAACCCCCCTATAGACCCCCGCACAGTACAACCCCCGCACAATACGACCCCCACCATAGACCCCCGCACAGAACAACCCCCCCATAGACCCCCGCACAGTACAACCCCCCGCCATAGACCCCCGCACAGAAAGACCCCCACCATAGACCCCCGCAAAGTATGACCCCCGGGCCCCCACCATAGACCCCTGCACAGTACAACCCCCCCATAGACCCCCGCACAGTACAACGCCCCACCATAGACCCCCGCACAATACGACCCCCACCATAGACCCCCGCAAAGTACAACCCCCCCTATAGACCCCCGCACAGTACAACCCCCGCCCAGTACGACCCCCACCATAGACCCCCGCACAGAACAACCCCCCCATAGACCCCCGCACAGTACAACCCCGACCATAGACCCCCGCACAGTACGACCCCCCACCATAGACCCCCAGGCCCCCACCAGACCCCGCAAAGTACAACCCCCACCATAGACCGCGGCACAGTATGACCCCCACCGTAGACCCCCGCACAGTACAACCCCCCACCATAGACCCCCAGGCCCCCACCAGACCCCGCAAAGTACAACCCCCACCATAGACCCCCGCACAGTACAACCCCCACCATAGACCCCCACCATAGACCCCTGGGCCCCCACCAGACCCCGCAAAGTACAACCCCCACCATAGACCCTCGCACTGTAAAACCCCCCACCATAGACCACCGAACAGTACAACCCCCACCATAGACCCCCACACAGTACAACCCCCACCATAGACCCCCCGCACTGTACAAACCCCCCACCATAGACCACCGCACTGTACAACCCCCCACCATAGACCCCCGCACAGTACGAACCCCACCATAGATCACCACACAGTACAACCCCCCACCATACACCCCCGCACAGTATGACCCCCCATTATAGTCCCCCGCACAGTATGACCCCCCACCATAGACTCCCGCACAGAACAACCCCCCACCATAGACCCCCGCTCAGTACAACCCCCCACCATAGACCGCCGCACAGTACGACCCCCACCATAGACCCCTGCACAGTACAACCCCCCACCCTAGACCCCTGGGCCCCCACCAGACCCCGCAAAGTACAACCCCCCACCATAGACTCCCGCACAGTACAACCCCCACCATAGACCCTCGCACTGTACAACCCCCCACCATAGACCCCAGCACTGTACAACCCCCCACCATAGACCCCCGCACTGTACAACCCCCCACCATAGACCACCGCACTGTACAACCCCCCACCATAGACCACCGCACTGTACAACCCCCCACCATAGACCCCCGCACAGTACGAACCCCACCATAGATCACCGCACACAACAACCCCCACCATAGACCCCCGCACAGTACGACCCCCACCATACACCCCCGCACCGTATGACCCCCCACCATAGACCCCCGCACAGTGCAACCCCCACCATAGACTCCCGCACAGTACAACCCCCACCATAGACCCTCTGCACAGTACAACCCCCACCATAGACCCCCGCACTGTACAACCCCCACCATAGATCCCCACACAGTACAACCCCCCACCATAGACCCCAGCACTGTACAACCCCCCACCATAGACCCCCGCACTGTACAACCCCCCACCATAGACCACCGCACTGTACAACCCCCCACCATAGACCACCGCACTGTACAACCCCCCACCATAGACCCCCGCACAGTACGAACCCCACCATAGATCACCGCACACAACAACCCCCACCATAGACCCCCGCACAGTACGACCCCCACCATACACCCCCGCACAGTATGACCCCCCACCATAGACCCCCGCACAGTGCAACCCCCACCATAGACTCCCGCACAGTACCACTCTTGTCCCTCTGTGACTTTCTATATCTGTATAATATTTCTCTCTCTGTGATTTCAGGCTCAATCTACAGAAGAACAAACGTCCCGAGACCCTCAATAGCCGAAAGTGGCAAATCTGTGCACACAACGCCCCCATCACGTGCCCCAAAGAATGAGGCCGAGGAGTATAAAAGCAACTTGTATATCGCCGGGGCCAAACCTCAGAATCCCATGAAGAAAGTGGGGTATGCCTGGTAAGCAGGAGTGTGACCGCAAAGCCAACTGCAGGCTACCCAAATATTCCCAGCAACCAGCAGAATAGTGAGTGCAGCTCTGGAGTATAATACAGGATGTAACTCAGGATCAGTAATGTAATGTGTGTACACAGTGACTGCACCAGCAGAATAGTGAGCGCAGCTCTGGAGTATAATACAGGATGTAACTCAGGATCAGTAATGTAATGTGTGTACACAGTGACTGCACCAGCAGAATAGTGAGTGCAGCTCTGGAGTATAATACAGGATGTAACTCAGGATCAGTAATGTAATGTATGTACACAGTGACTGCACCAGCAGAATAGTGAGTGCAGCTCTGGGGTATAATACAGGATCTAACTCAGGATCAGTAATGTAATGTATGTACACAGTGACTGCACCAGCAGAATAGTGAGTGCAGCTCTGGAGTATAATACAGGATGTAACTCAGGATCAGTAATGTAATGTATGTACACAGTGACTGCACCAGCAGAATAGTGAGTGCAGCTCTGGAGTATAATACAGGATGTAACTCAGGATCAGTAATGTAATGTATGTACACAGTGACTGCACCAGCAGAATAGTGAGTGCAGCTCTGGAGTATAATACAGGATGTAACTCAGGATCAGTAATGTAATGTATGTACACAGTGACTGCACCAGCAGAATAGTGAGTGCAGCTCTGGGGTATAATACAGGATCTAACTCAGGATCAGTAATGTAATATATGTACACAGTGACTGCACCAGCAGAATAGTGAGTGCAGCTGTGGAGTATAATACAGGATGTAACTCATAATCGGTAACGTAATGTATGTACACAGTGACTGCACCAGTAGAATAGTGAGTGCAGCTCTGGGGTATAATACAGGATGTAGCTCAGGATCAGTAATGTAATGTATGTACACAGTGACTGCACCAGCAGAATAGTGAGTGCAGCTCTGGAGTATAATACAGGATGTAAATCAGGATCAGTAATGTAATGTATGTACACAGTGACTGTACCATCAGAATAGTGAGTGCAGCTCTGGAGTATAATACAGGAGGTAACTCAGGATCAGTAATGTATGTACAAAGTGACTGCACCAGCAGAATAGTGGCGTATAATACAGGAGGTAACTCAGGATCAGTAATGTAATGTATGTACACAGTGACTGCACCAGCAGAATAGTGAGTGCAGCTCTGGGGTATAATACAGGATGTAACTCAGGATCAGTAATGTAATGTATGTACACAGTGACTGCACCAGCAGAATAGTGAGTGCAGCTCTGGGGTATAATACAGGATGTAACTCAGGATCAGTAATGTAATGTATGTACACAGTGACTGCACCAGCAGAATAGTGAGTGCAGCTCTGGAGTATAATACAGGATGCAACTCAGGATCAGTAATGTATGTACACAGTGACTGCACCAGCAGAATAGTGAGTGCAGCTCTGGAGTATAATACAGGATGTAACTCAGGATCAGTAATGTATGTACACAGTGACTGCACCAGCAGAATAGTGAGTGCAGCTCTGGGGTATAATACAGGATGTAACTCAGAATCAGTAATGTAATGTATGTACACAGTGACTGCACCAGCAGAATAGTGAGTGCAGCTCTGGGGTATAATACAGGATGTAGCTCAGGATCAGTAATGTAATGTATGTACACAGTGACTGCACCAGCAGAATAGTGAGTGCAGCTCTGGGGTATAATACAGGAGGTAACTCAGGATCAGTAATGTAATGTATGTACACAGTGACTGCACCAGCAGAATAGTGAGTGCAGCTCTGGGGTATAATACAGGATGTAACTCAGGATCAGTAATGTAATGTATGTACACAGTGACTGCACCAGTAGAATAGTGAGTGCAGCTCTGGGGTATAATACAGGATGTAACTCAGAATCAGTAATGTAATGTATGTACACAGTGACTGCACCAGCAGAATAGTGAGTGCAGCTCTGGGGTATAATACAGGATGTAACTCAGGATCAGTAATGTAATGTATGTACACAGTGACTGCACCAGTAGAATAGTGAGTGCAGCTCTGGGGTATAATACAGGATGTAACTCAGGATCAGTAATGTAATGTATGTACACAGTGACTGCACCAGCAGAATAGTGAGTGCAGCTCTGGGGTATAATACAGGATGTAACTCAGGATCAGTAATGTAATGTATGTACACAGTGACTGCACCAGCAGAATAGTGAGTGCAGCTCTGGGGTATAATACAGGATGTAACTCAGGATCAGTAATGTAATGTATGTACACAGTGACTGCACCAGCAGAATAGTGAGCGCAGCTCTGGGGTATAATATCCCCTTTCATCAGTTTTACATCAGTAGTATATCATTGAACAAGGCTGCCTGCATGCCCTTACGGGGGAAGTCCAGCTTAACTCTTACAATGCCATGTCTGAGACCCTCTCTGTAAAATTCCTGTAGATCATATAAAGCACCATTGGGTTCCTGGGGGTCTGAGTTCAGCGTAGACGTCATTCTGGGATGGGGTATGCACCTGCCCGGACCCCATCCACATTTTACAGCTCTCTGGAGAGGATAATAAGACTAAGTGCACACGTTGCAGAATTGCAGCGGAAATTTCCTCGGTAATTCTGCAACTCCTGCCGTGGGTATATCGCATGAGGAATTGACATGCGTATTCCCGCTAAACACTAGCGTTTTGCAAGTGATCTGTAGCATTGCTTGGAAAACTGATTGACAGGTTGGTCACACTTGTCAAACATAGTGTTTGACAAGTGTGACCAACGTTTTACTATTGATGCGGCCTATGCAGCATCAATAGTAAAAAGATCTACTGTTAAATATAATAAAAGAAGGAAAAAAAATGGTTATTCTCACCTTCCGACGTCCCGATCTCCTCAGCGGTGCACACGGCGGCTTCCCAGGTCCTTTGCACACAGCATCCCTGGGAACGGAAGCCGCCGCCACGTGCACCGCTGAGAGGCGGGAAGACTGCCGGGGACGCCGGAAGGTGAGAATATCACGATTTTTTATTTTAATTCTTTTTTTTTAACAATTGTATGGTGTCCAGTCCATGGAGGAGTCTCCTCTCCTCCACCCTGGGTACCATCCGCACATGATCCGCTTACTTCCCGCATGGTGGGCATAGCCACATTCGGGAAGTAAGCGGATCAATGCATTCCTATGTGTGCGGAATCCCCGCGATTCCACGAAATTAATGAACATGCCGCGTTTTTTTCCGGAATGCGTTTCCGCTCAGGAAAAAAAACTCAGCATGTGCAAAAAAAATGCGGTTTGCATTGTTTTAATAGGATGCTTAATGTGAGCGGTTTTTTTTGTGGTTTTATCACGTTTTTATAGCGGAAAATCTGCAACGTGTGCACACAGCCTAAGGGTTAATCAAGTAACGGTGTTGGGGTGCAGCAATGTTCGCCTTTACCGCGGCCCGGATATGATAATCTTATTTCTCCCGCAGGGTGATCGGCTTCCCGTCTGGCATCCTGCTTTTCCTATTCGCAAAGAACAAAGTTGACAAGAGGCGCGTGGTCCAGATGAAAGCGCGGCAGAGAATGAGGGACGCTAACAAGGGGGAATACACCAGTGAGAGGTTCACCAGACCGGCGTAACTGCTGCCACTGCACCCTCTGCTGGCCAAGATCGGGAACACATGGTGAACAGACCGGGAGTCGTTTTCTTCTGCCGGATACATTTTATATATATTTTTCTTTTCATATCCAGAAATAAATCCCCCATATTGGAGTTTTCTGGATATGTTTGTGTCTTTGATCTCATTTTGTTTGAGGTGTGAGTGCAACTGCACGGAATATTAAACTTTTTCTTTTTTCATGAATTAAAAATATTGGTTAAATAAAAAGGGGACATAATACAGCGGAACTGAGCAGTGCATCTGTGAATCCAGCTCTGCAATGAGCTATCACCCTATAAATCGGCAGCATGAAGGACTCTATACATTAACACTGAATCAAACAAAGCTGGAGAGACAACGCACATTGTGTCTTATCTTAAAATCACATGAAATAAAATATTGCCCTCTGCTGGCTGTTCCTGGAGCGTGGGAAAGTTCCTAGAAAGCTCCCAGGCTCGAGTTCATAAGAGGTGCCCTCTGCTGGTTGTCCTCATATGAACTCGAGCCTGGGAGCTTTCTAGGAAAGTTCCCACGCTCCAGGAACAGCCAGCAGAGGGCGCCTCACCGCAAATGAAGGTAAATATAGGTCATTGACCTACTTTACCTTCATTCTCCGGGGTTTTGCAGCAAGGAGCAGCGCTGCATTAGCAAAGCTCGTGGCTGCAAAATATTTTAACCCCTTCAGATGGATTTACATCGCGGGACCTTACAGATCTTCGGAAGGTATGTATATTGTTGGTTTATTACTTTTACTTTGTTGCAGAGCGAGGGTCTTCAGAAGGATTGAGCGAATAATAAATTATTACAACAACCTTTGTTTTTATTTCATTAAAATAATTTTTAATAATGTTTTTTTTTTAACCCTTTACTAATATTGGATTAATAATGGATAGGTGTCATAATTGACGCCTCTCCATTATTAATTTGGCTTAATGTCACCTTACAATAGCAAGGTGACATTAACCCTTCATTACCCCATATCCCACCGCTACACGGGAATGGGAAGAGAGTGGCCAAGTGCCAGAATAGGCGCATCTTCCAGATGTGCCTTTTCTGGGGTGGCTGGGGGCAGATATTTTTAGCCGGGGGGGGTCAATAACCATGGACCCTCTCCAGGCTATTAATATCTGCCCTCAGTCACTGGCTTTACTACTCTGGCGAAGAAAATTGCGTGGGAGCCCACGCCAATTTTTCCGCAATTTAACCCCTTAATTTAATAGAACGGCCAAATTTTGCATATACACTACTAACATTAGTAGTGTGGAATATGCAAAAAAATGGGGATATGAGATGGTTTACTGTATGTAATCATGTCTCATATTATGTCGGGTTTAGGAAGGAGAAAGCAAAAGCCGGTAATTGAATTACCGGCTTTAAAGCTATCTAGCACTGTATGAAGTAATAATATATATACATATATGTGTCTCACTGATATATATATATAGACAGTATATATGTTGTTGTTTTTTTTTTTACACATGGATCCCTTGTATAGCCGTATGTCGGTTTTGCAAGCCTGCGAGAAAAACACGCAGTACGGATTACATACGGAGGATGCCATGCGCAAAATACGCTGACACACCCTGCCTACGGAGGAGCTACAGACCACTATTTTGGGGACTTTTCAGCGTATTACGGCCGTAATATACGGACCGTATTGTCTTACGCTGAGTGTGACTCCAGCCTTATACAGCATTACTGAGCTGTGTAGCTGTGAATCTAGTTCTGCAGTGAGATATAACACTAGAAAGCTGCAGCATGAAGGACACAATCCAAAAGTACTAAACAGTGTAGCTGTGAATGCAGCACTGGGGTGAGATATAGCATTTACTAGAAAAAGTGTAGCATGGAGGAAAGTGTAAAGCAAATGAATCCAGAGGAATGATGAGAAGCTATGATTGGAACGGAATTAAACATTTACTAGAAAGTTGCAGCCTATAGTACATTATGGAGCAGCACTGACCTGTATTGCTGTAAATCCAGCACTAGGGTATAACATTGGAAAGCAACAGCATATTATAGTAGAGCTGTGAATCCAGGATTTATGTTATAAAACACTACAAAGTGGCAGCCCTGTTTGTTTGTGTTCCTGCCTGTACCTCTCTGCTCTTCCCCTCTTGTCCACTTATATTTCAATTGACAGCTGTAACCTGATCCCTCAGTGAGCAAGCAGTTGCACTTGTAGATTGCAGCAGTTTTTCAAGGTGAATTACAAATTCAGGAGAAGGAAAAGTGGCTCATAAATGGAGAAAAGGGCAGATTTCTGTGCTAAGATATATTACAAAGTTTCCTATAGTCACATGTATTATTAACTTATGGAAAGTTTGGTATTTGTACCACTCTGCGGCTCCCGACTCCGGATTTATCCACAGGCTATACCTTCATGCAAGTGCTTTAATGCCGCCATATTGGAGGGAAAAGGTTAATTAAAGGGGTGGCCATATTGTTAGTCGCCCTGCTGTTCTAGAAAGACAATTTTCCTTCTCCCTTCTGGTTTGGTCTTTTGTACTTTATAAACTTTCTGTCCGAGCTCCAGTAGAGTCTTCTTTCCATGCTGACGTCTTCTTTCCATGCTGACGGTCTCCATCTACCCAGCAGCTGCTATGAACATGCGCACCTGCAGTGTAAAGCACGGGGGACACCGCAGCAGCTGCCAAAAAACCGCAGGCTACAATTCAGAGCATTATAAAAGCCATCTTCATTTCCAAGTGATCCTCTCCGCGCCCGGTATAACTCCCATCCTCCTGCGACGCCACCCTGCCTGTGAGCGATATCTGCAGCACGTTCACTCAGCGTTTGTCACTTTTTTTTTTTACAGTTTTTCTCATTTTGCAATTGCTACGTGCGCACATTTTCTGGAGCATGAAAAGCCGAAGAGACGCGCGACGCAATATATCTCGCTTCTCCAGCGCTTATTGTACGAAACGTCCGTTTTCCGGAATGTTCAATATTGATCCTGAAGCCAAGTCTTAAAGGGTTACAAATCATTCAAAGGATAGGAAATAACTTGCTGTTTGCTGAGGGTCCGGACCCTGGGACCCCCAAGGATCCTGACATTGTGGTTCTGCAGCCCCATCCTGAATAGGGTGAAGGTGCGCTCAATTATTTCTGGCAGTCCCATAGACAATGTATGGAGCGGAAGTTGGGACTGCTGAAAATACTTAGTGCACCTACGCTTGTCTGCCAGCCATAACTAAGCGCACCTCCGCTCCATTCATTGTCTATGGGTTTGCTGGCTATAACTAAGCGCACCTCCGCTCCATTCATTGTCTATGGGTCTGCCAGCCATAACTAAGCGCACCTCCGCTACATTCATTGTCTATGGGTCTGCCAGCCATAACTAAGCGCACCTCCGCTACATTCATTGTTTATGGGTCTGCTGGCTATAACTAAGCGCACCTCCACTCCATTCATTGTCTATGGGTCTGCCATCAATAATTAAGCGCACCTCTGCAGCATTCATTTTCTATGGGTCTGCCGGACATAACTAAGCGCACCTCAGCTCCATTCATTGTCTATGGATCTGCCGGCCATAACTAAGCGCACTTCCACTCCATTCATTGTCTATGGGTCTGCCAGCCATAACTAAGCGCATCACCTTTCTGGAAGGATTTTCAGAAGTCTCTATCAGCAGAGGCAGGATGACACTGCAGGCAAAATACCACTATACACAGCAGGTATCAATGGTGATTGGTAGATCCTGTGTTTTCACAACTCCCCTCCTCCTCCTTCCTGAACAAAGGCTTTGCACACACTCATTAGATGCTTCAATACAAAAGATCAGGATGCAATCTGTTCATTGCTGCTAATGTACACGTGCATTTCCTAAAAATAACAGAAACGTGGACTCTAACTTGTCCAATGTGAAAATTGCAGGATTTCTATTTTTATTTTTAATAAAGATGTAAAAAATTATTGCCAAGAATATTAAAAAAAAATTCATTTAACAAAAAAAAAAAAATATATAACAAAATCACTTTAAAAAAAAAAAACTAGGTCATTTCTTTCTGAATAGTTCCCTTTAATCTTTCAAGACCGGCAGCACAGACAGCCTGGAACAGCTGATAACAGAGAACAATACACTTTGTTCCTCTACGTTGTCTGCATTGACCACACTGTTTGTTACTTTGTGTTTGATACAATGTATCAGTCTTCTTGTGACTCGGGCGGTGATAACGGGGGCATCGATGTCCACGACTAATCAGGTTTAATATGATACAGTGATACAGAAGAAATGGCACGTAACATATATGTGAATATACATCAGTAATGCTTGACCTATACAGCAGACGAGAAGACCGGAGGACGGCGGATCACAACCAGCGGGGGGCGCTAAAGTGCAAAACGCTTCTATTTGCACCAATTTGTAAAAAAAAAAATGCATTAAAAAGATGGCATTTAACCCTTTACATATAGGAAACCCTTTGTCTCCCCCCATTCCCATCTGATAACCAGGGGTTTATCTACAATCTTCCACTCAAAGGCAATGAAGGGGGGGGGGGTGTCACTTTTCTCAGCGGTCTTACCATTTTCTGAGAAAGTGTCGCATATTGCCTCCAGTAGGTGGCACTAGAGACTGTTTTTTCCCCCCCCGGGGGGCATTGTCTGACTTGTGGTGGTCTCCACAATGAGAAACGTTACCCTACAAAAATAGGAAACACTATGAAATTGGGCGTCTGTGAAGGGACAATGCAGGAAAGTCCTAGGTAACGTGAGCGTCCCGGCACTAATCGTGCTGGATATAGAGTTGTGAGCAGACTGCAGACACTGCCCAGACGTGGTGCGTCCACTCGGGGCCGGGGGTCTTCTACGTCCTGCTCCCCACTATCTGCAGCAGGTTGATGAATATGTAGACGATGTCGGTGTAGATCTTCATGGCGCCGTAGACGTACTCCTCGGGGTTAATCGTGTGCTTCCGGTTTCCGATCACCAGTTGGGTGTCGTAGGCCAGGAACTGTCACAGACAAAGTGGAGGGGGATTAACGGCAAGAAAATTATTCCCTCCGGCTTAGTTTTAGCGATTACCGAGGGTCTCAGTACTCGGACCCCCACTGTTAAATATTTTGTGACCCGCCATAGTTTCTAAAATCTAAGTAGGGAAATCTCTGTGTCATGTAGGCTCTTAAAAGGGTAAGAGAACAATTGTTTCCGGTCTCCAAAAACAGCGCCCCCTGGACTGCAGGTTGTGCGTGGTATTGCAGCTCTGAAACCGTCAATTCAGTGGAGCCGATCTGCAATACCAGATACAACCAGTAGACAGGGGCGGTGCTGTTTTTCGGAGAAGGGCAGCCATGTTTGTCTAATTCCTGATAGCCTTTATGAGATCACATACATAAGGGTGAAGAGAAGAGGTGTCAGAATCGCTAAAGAACAAACCGCATAATCCAAACATGCAAAAAAAAAAAAAAAAGTCACATAAAAATATACTAACCAGAGTAAAAACAACAGCCCCAATAGCCGCGTACAACATATGTAGCCAATATACCTGCAAGAGAAAAGGAGACACATGAGCAGCTAATGGTCACCTACAACATAGACAGTCTGGTACTACAACTCCCACCATCTGCACCACTACTCTACCTGCTGCGGCCAGAGGATCGCATCTTAAAAGTAGAATATCAGGGAGGTAAAATGATCTGATATAAAGAGGTATGTTCCCCTTTAAATAAATTAAGATGCTAATAGGGATAACCTTGCAGCAGCAAAAGCAGAAAACCAGAGGTTAAAGAATTGCCGCACTCTTGCTAGTGGTTAATAAGAGTTAAAATCTGGGTGATGCACCCCTTAAAAGATTTTATTTTTTTTTTAATTTTTGTATTTATTTATTTGTGGGTATTTTTTAAAAAAATTCTCATAGGAAACGTTTAATATTGCATTCAAAGAATTTGTGAGAAGAAAAAAAAAATGATCTTGTTTTTCCATTTTATGTTTCTTTTTGTAAACTTTTCACAGCAGTTCCTGGTCTGGCCAGCAGGTGGCGCCCATCATATAGAGTCTTGTGCAGCTTTTTTTATAGATTTTTTTTTTCTTCTTTCATTTACTTTAGATTTCATTGTCTTGTCTAAACCTTGTGTCCGTTCATGACCCCGATGTGTTTCCTGTTTGTACGTACATCCTGCCTATGTGATCCGGGGAGTATCTACCCTACTGCTCCGGGGAAGCCCCCAGGGAGCAATCAGTGGATCCCAGAGCGGATTACAAAAGTCGAGCAGCCGATAGATCCCAGGGATGACGACAGCCAGAGCCGCGCCCTATTTCTACCATAGTTACATTTTATATACTCACATATTTAAATGCCAGGACAATGGCGGTCACGATGCCGGTGACGAAGAGGACGATTCCCAGCACGGAGAACAGTCCGGCGCAGGAGGTGAAGTCCACCTGTCAGAAGACAAAGGAAAACCAAGTCAAAGCCAAGCCTAGTGTCCAAATACGAGTATGGCCGACTTAAAGGGACCTTCCAGGAGAAGAGAAATTTAACAAAACCAATTTTACCCGTCATAAAAAAACATTGAAAAAACAGAAATTTACATTTTTCCATCTTTGCACTTCTCTTAAAAAAAATAAAAATAAATCACAATACAAAGCGAAGAAAACATCATATGTAAAATGTTACCAATAAAAACTACAGCTAGACGCTCAAAAACGAGCCCCTATACGATAAAACAAAAAAAAGTGATGGATCTCAGAAAATGGTGATAAAACTATTTATATCGTATTTACCTTTTTTTTTTTTTTTTGCAAAGTTCAGATTTCCTTTTATCTATCAATATAAGAAAATATAAAGTGTATATATATATATATCACCAATAAAAAAAATCCAAGTGCAGTGAGGAGCTGAAGAACAAGACGTCTTTTGTTTTTCAGTTTTCAGCTTTTCGCTGCACTTGGATTTTTTGATCCTGTTTTTCCAGCACATTATTTGGTAAAATAAACTTTATTATTTAAAAGTTCCAATTGTCCCATAAAAAACCAAGTCCTGATGGTAGAAGAAATCGGGGGTGACGGCGCTGTACCTTGGTCTGGAAGCAGAAGACGGTGACGGCGATGGTGACGATCGCAGTGATCCCCAGGCAGATCAGCACGGCTTTTGAACTGTAGAAACTAAAGGAAAAACAATTCTGATGATTAAACCTCTTATTTCGCCATTATATGGATGCGCCCCATTAACTGGTTCTACCCAATTTTCCAGTCTGAATAGCCTGCAGTGTAAAGCATGGAGGTTTTCCATCCAGGCCTATAGGGTTACAATGAGTGCAGACGTGTGATCCATCTCCTGACCGCACTCAGCAGCGCTCGTCTCAGCAGCGCTCGTCTCAGCAGCGCTCGTCTCAGCAGCGCTCGTCTCAGCAGCGCTCGTCTCAGCAGCGCTCGTCTCAGCAGCGCTCGTCTCAGCAGCGCTCGTCTCAGCAGCGCTCGTCTGTGCACGCTCCTCTGCGTGCGCTCGGTGGCGGCTGCGGTTACTGTGGGGCCTTCTTCACCGTCACATCAGTAACTACAGAGACCCCCATCGTATCGGGGGCTCAGACAGGATCAGTCATACACTATTCACATCACAGCTTCCGTAGCTTAGATGATAACGCAGTGATTACAGGTCATGTCCTTATGTGGCTGATAACAGAGAACAACAGATAATATTCATGCCTCAGCAGATAAGAAGAAACAGAGACCCTTCATTTATATAAGACACATTGTGTAAAGGGTAGAAGATAATGAGGGGGCGGGGTTATATGAAGTGAACTGGTGATGTCATAAGGGGTGGAGTTATAGGAGGAATGATAATCTCATATATGGAGTGGGGTTATAGGGGGAATACTGGTGATGTCATATAGAGGGTGGGGATATATGATGAGATGTCATGTCATACAGGGGGTGGGGTTATATGGTGAGATGTCATACAGGGGGTGGGGTTATATGATGAGATGTCATACAGGGGGTGGGGTTATATGATGAGACGTGATGTCATACAGGGGGTGGGGTTATAGGATGAGACGTGATGTCATACAGGGGGTGCGGTTATATGATGAGACGTGATGTCATACAGGGGGTGGGGTTATATGATGATGTCATACTAAGGGTGGAGTTACAGAAGGATAGCTGTGATGTCAGACAGTAACGGCGTGGGATCCACCACTCATCCATTCTCCTGCTCAGTGTATTCCTCTGGGAGAAATATCCTTATGGAATCTTTTATTAGTCCTATCGCTTAGGCTGATGATGTCATTGGCTCTGATGACATCACTCGCTCTGTACTAACTTTATTTAGACAAACCCCGAGAACAACAGAAAAGCAGAAGATATTACAAACAGATGAAATCATCCACAGCCCGGGGGGACACGGTACTGACCTTGCGATTGTTCCAGTCATAAAGGACATGGCGAGCGTCTGCGGAGAGAAAAGAGGCATCACCCAAACGCTGCAGCAAGTAACGGGGCATTGGGGGCAAGATGAGGGGGGAAGGGGGCAAATAACATGCACAACATCAAGAGGGGACAGAGGGACGCCAGAACTACCACCATCACTGTGGGGCCCCGCGGTGAATTCGTGGCCCCTGATGCCACAACTCCACCTCCATAACCACAAAGAGCGACGTCGTACTCACAAATACACTCAGAAGAATCACGTTCCAGGGGAAGCGCCTCCTGCAACCGACAAAGAGCAACAATCAGAGAAGCGCTGACAACCGCAGCGTGTCATCACTGGGTGAATACGACAAACTCCAGAGCTGAAATCTATAAGCCCAGGTCTGTACAGTCCTCTACTGTAGGAAATACTGACAGCCCTCCTAATGGATGGAGATGACCGACAATATGTTGCTGGCTGTTTCTACCTGCAACTAGCAGAATAGTGAGTGCAGCTCTGGAGTATAATACAGGATATAACTCAGGATCAGTAATGTAATGTATGTACACAGTGACTGCACCAGCAGAATAGTGAGTGCAGCTCTGGAGTATAATACAGGATGTAACTCAGGATCAGTAATGTAATGTATGTACACAGTGACTGCACCAGCAGAATAGTGAGCGCAGCTCTGGAGTATAATACAGAATGTAACTCAGGATCAGTAATGTAATGTATGTACACAGTGACTACACCAGCAGAATAGTGAGCGCAGCTCTGGAGTATAATACAGGATGTAACTCAGGATCAGTAATGTAATGTATGTACACAGTGACTGCACCAGCAGAATAGTGAGTGCAGCTCTGGGGTATAATACAGGATATAACTCAGGATCAGTAATGTAATGTATGTACACAGTGACTGCACCAGCAGAATAGTGAGTGCAGCTCTGGGGTATAATACAGGAGGTAACTCAGGATCAGTAATGTAATGTATGTACACAGTGACTGCACCAGCAGAATAGTGAGTGCAGCTCTGGGGTATAATACAGGATGTAACTCAGGATCAGTAATGTAATGTATGTACACAGTGACTGCACCAGCAGAATAGTGAGTGCAGCTCTGGAGTATAATATAGGATGTAACTCAGGATCAGTAATATAATGTATGTACACAGTGACTGCACCAGCAGAATAGTGAGTGCAGCTCTGGGGTATAATACAGGAGGTAACTCGGGATCAGTAATGTAATGTAAGTACACAGTGACTGCACCAGCAGAATAGTGAGTGCAGCTCTGGAGTATAATACAGGATGTAACTCAGGATCAGTAATGTAATGTATGTACACAGTGACTGCACCAGCAGAATAGTGAGTGCAGCTCTGGAGTATAATACTGGATGTAACTCAGGATCAGTAATGTAATGTATGTACCCAGTGACTGCACCAGCAGAATAGTGAGTGCAGCTCTGGAGTATAAAACAGGAGGTAACTCAGGATCAGTAATGTAATTTATGTACCCAGTGACTGCACCAGCAGAATAGTGAGTGCAGCTCTGGAGTATAAAACAGGAGGTAACTCAGGATCAGTAATGTATGTACACAGTGACTGCACCAGCAGAATAGTGAGTGCAGCTCTGGAGTATAATACAGGAGGTAACTCAGGATCAGTAATGTATGTACACAGTGACTGCACCAGCAGAATAGTGAGCGCAGCTCTGGAGTATAATACAGGATGTAACTCAGGATCAGTAATGTAATGTATGTACACAGTGACTGCACCAGCAGAATAGTGAGTGCAGCTCTGGGGTATAATACAGGAGGTAACTCAGGATCAGTAATGTAATGTATGTACACAGTGACTGCACCAGCAGAATAGTGAGCGCAGCTCTGGAGTATAGGAGACTTACCTCGGTCCCTGACAGCAGGCAAGAACCAGGTAGGTAACAAGGAAGACGGCGCTGTGAAGTAGGAGACAACAGTCACACACTGGGCAGAGCTCCGGGTATGGCGGGCAGGCCGCGCGGTGCATACTCACTAGGATGCATAATACACGGCCGGATTCTTCCTCACAAAGGTGTAGACCGGTTCCCTGCAGGAGACACACGGCGGTCAGTCAGAGGGAAGATCTGCAGCAGCTTCTTATAATGCCGCCATATATTGTGACAGACAATATCACCGCTTCCTGACCCCATAATTCCCCGGTGTGAACGGCGCCTAATACAATCCATCAGATCAGTGGTGAATCTGCGTCCGCAGTCATCGCTGACAATCCTGCGTGTGAATACCGTCCTACAGTGAGACAAACTATTCCCTGGACAGGAGATGAAACCTACACAAAGGTGAAGACTGCGATGATCGCCACCGTGACCAATAACTGCAGCGATATGATGGCGTAAACCTGAAAAACAAGAACACGAGGTCAACAATGTGAGCGCGGCAATACTGTAACTACCATCCCCTCTGTACCCTGCGGACCCCCGAGCCGAGACCGAGCTGCAGAGACAAATCACTGACTTCTTTTAAAAATTAAAGGATATGAATACTTTTGCAACCAAGTTTATTTTATTGCTCTAATGCACCTAAAAAGACAAAAACACCTGCCAACTTTACAAATATTCTTCATCAAAAATGTTCCCTCGTTTTCCATACAGCTCTTCTGTGCAAAGTCATGTGTTTCCATGGTAACAGACTACAAAACACACCCTGTGTAGTCAGACCCTGCATGTGTTCCTCTCTCCTCTTCTTCAGAACCAGTACACCGCAGTTAAGCATGACAGCAGGATCAGACTACACAGGGTGTGTTTGTAGTCTGTTATCATGGAGACACATAGGTCTGCTGAGGAGCTGTAAACACAAAACGGTAGTTTTGATTTTACCCGAGGTTGAGCGATGGACGCCTAGTTTATTATCTACAGGAAAGTCTTTGCTTTACTCTTGTAGGATCTAATTCTTTGACGTTCGGCGCCAGTTTCAAGCGATCGTCAGACGATCACACCCCTCCCCCGCATTACTGGTCCAATACAGTAAGTTAGGCCTGGCGTTTCTGAGGACTCACCTTACGGATGAACGCGTGTCGCACGGCTTTGTCGTCCCAAGAGCCGAACTGCCCGTCCCCAGAGGTGTTGTAGATGTCGGAATCGCCTGCGGGAACATGAAGATTAATAACAGGTCACCAGCAATGGCGGCCGCCGCGGCCCATCTGCCCTAATGAGCCCAAAACACCGCGATCTGGGCCAAGAAGAAACAGCCCTCGAGGAGGAAACATCTCACGGCGTCTGGCACTTACCGGGGTTCATAGGAATGTTGGGGAGCATCGGCATCACCGGCTTGGGGGGCTCATTATGTCCTGGTTCTGGATAACCCCCCGGCTGAGGATATCCCCCGGGCTGAGGCTGTGGGTAGAATCCACCAGGCTGTCCGTATGGAGGAGGATAGCCCCCAGGCTGTGGGTAATTGCTGGGAGGGTATCCGGCAGGTGGAGGGTATCCACCAGGCTGATTGTACCCACCAGGGTAATTTAAAGGGTCTCGATCATCGTATGGTGGGGGGGCATTGGGATAGGACATGGCTGCTGGTCAAAACCCAAAAATCCTAAAAGGAAGAAAAGGAAACATGAATTATTCAGCTCAATTTCACATTATTCTGGGTATAAGAGGTCAGTGTGAGACCACCGGCACCCAAAATGTAGGAAGGATCTAATGGGGGGCTAGGGGACCCCACAAGTAAATAGTGAACTGTTGTCCCAAGGTGGGGCGTCATGTGAAGGTGTCATCTATGTAGACCACTGAGCTGGGACCCCACAAGTAAATGGTGAACTGTTGTCCCAAGGTGGGGCGTCATGTGAAGGTGTCATCTATGTAGACCACTGAGCTGGGACCCCCTTAGTTACTGGAATTAAGAGTCGTGTAGCGTCCAGGAGTGAACCCCTAAATATCGGGGGAAACTGTCGTTCCCTTTTGTGACGAGCACCACAGTGCTGCAGTTGTCCGTCCAGGAGCTTCCCCTCCCCACCCAGTCATGGACCCCAGCTTCACCGAATGCACATGGGGGCAACAGGGACAGGAGGTGGACTGAGTCGCACTGCACAAGTACGGAGGAAGACCCCTATTCTGGCCACACACAGGGGCGACACGTCACACTCTTACTTGTTACTTGCGGCACCGGCCCACTCAGCGGCTTCCCATCCCGCTGCATGGGACAATTCACACCCAGTCTGGAAACCCCAAGATCTCGAAGACGAAGGTTGAGTGTGCTTAGTGGCGTTGTACATGGGGAGGACACAGGGGCGGCTCCCCGGGCACCAAAGTCTATGGGGGGCCGACATGTTGTCCTCACCCCACTCTCCTATGAGCGGCTCCAGAAGGTGCAGCTTATGTGAAGAGCGGCGCAGTGATCTGCCAATGCAGAGCGCAGCATTCGTTAGGAGTTTGTCATGGGCTGCTGCACTCTGCATAGGCAGAAACCAAATGACAGACGCTGAGCAGCTAATGACTGAAGAGAGGAATCGCCTACACCGCATATGACTCAGTACCGTCTGCATCCATTACTAAGAACCAATGTTCAGTTTTTACACTTTTTATACCCGTAATCAAAGTGAGGGGCGAAGGTTAGAGAGCCCGGACATAGTTACAGTGGGTGCAGAGGAGACTCGAGAGCCGCTCTGCCACAAGACCCCAGTATTATAGTATCCACATTGGCGACACACAGAACATTTACTTTTGCCTCCGGTTAAAAAATACAAATGGGTGTACAATATTATAAAGTGAGCAGTCTGACATGTCTGCACCGTGAATTCTCTCGGTGGTAAAGACAGCGCCGTCCCCTGGTCCTCCGCGCCGTCCCCTGGTCCTCCGCGCCGTCCCCTGGTCCTCCGCGCCGTCCCCTGGTCCTCCTGTCCGGCATCTACTACTATCCGAATCTTGTTGGGGCATCCCCTCAGATTGGGCTAAAAGGTGGAAGAGCCCCAGGTAAATCTTCCTCTAGGAGGGGAAATGTCGTATTCTACCTCCATATATCATCGCCCACTTCCTCCTGTGGTCGGACCCCTGCGCCTACACCCGTATACCCACCAGGGTCTATAGATCGTATGCGGTCGGCCCAGACGGCCCCGCTGCCTTCATTTATAGAAAGACATCTGAATATTCCCAGTGGGCTTCTGGGCCGCTCGTCCTCTTCCTGACGCTGCTCCTCAATAGTGCAGTCATGTTGCTCGGTGCCCGTACCTGTGGCCCAGCACCAGGCTCAGGCTCGTTATGGAGACGTTCTATATAATCCGCCTGCGGGGGTTAATGACAGGAGTCAGCACCACAGAGCGGCACGAGCCCTGACCGCGGTCACAGATTACACTGAGCCACAATCCCATGAAAATCTGAGCACCGAGAGTCCAGATGGTGGCACCCAGGCAGGACGGGCGAGACGCGGAGCCTGCGCAGGCAGAGCAGATATAGGGGCAGTGCTCACACCGGGCCCCGGGGGCACAGGGCCCGCCATGGGCTCATATACTGAGCCATTTCCCTACAGGGTGATATATTTTTTTTTTTTTTTTTATTCAAATAAATTTTTATTAAGAACAACAAGATAAATGACATGTTACATTCTTATTTTCAATACAAAGCTTTTTTCCCCCCCTTCAAACATTCCCCTTCAATCCCACCCCCCCAACCCCACCCAACAAAGCAGCTCACCTTGCTTAGCACTTCCATCATTAGACCAATATACTATCTAATCCCTCGGCCAATAATATAAGCCACATTTAACATTTCCCTACAGGTTGATATTACTGACAATCACTCAGCCTCATATTATCTTATGAAATCTAAAAAAAAAAAAAAAAACCCAAAACATTGTGATGGGCTCAGAAAATGAATGCACCAGATGAGCGATCCATTACATGCAGGGCCATCAGGGGGATCTCTATGTCCACTAAGGCCACTAAGAAGCACCGTGACGCTGCCCATATGGCCCCCGCCAGGTACAGGACTGCGGACCAAGCCAAGGGCGAGACCTCGGACCAGGCCAGGAAAGGGACCAAAGCCCATGCCGGGGACGGGACCTCGGACCATGTGAACCAAACCAGGGACAGGACCTTGGACCACGCGAACCAAACCAGGGATGGGACCTCGGTCCACGCGAATCATACCAGGGACAGGATCTCGGACCACGCAAACCAAACCAGGGACGGGACCTCGGACCATGCCAGGAATGGGACAAAGCCCACGAGAACCAAACCACGGATGGGACCTCGGACCATGCTAGGGACGGGACCCCTGCCCACGTGGACCATGCCAGGGATGGGACCTCGGACCATGCCATGAACGGGACCAAAGCCAATGCAAGAAAGGGACCCCCGCCCACATGGCCCACGTGAACCAAACCAGGGAAGGAACCTCGGACCACATCATGGATGGGACCCCTGCCCACGCTGCCTACTTAAGCCACCTAGTGAGTAAGCATTAAACAACTATGATAAGCTCTCTGACCGCTGGGCTGCAGGGAGGTGCTCTCCTTCCACAAGGACCACCGGAGGAAGAGAAAATAAATCCAGGACAAGTTCTGAATATTGATAAACATGTGCTTGTAGTGCAGACATATACAAGGTCCCCTCCACGCTGCCATTATCAGGCGCGTTCAAAGGGAAAATAAACTCCAAGCAAATGTGGCGCCAAGCACCTTAGGATTTTTTGAATGCATCCACTTCCAGTGAAAAATGTTAATAAAAATTCATTTATTTTCTCAAAACAAAAAAGGGAAAAAAAAATTAAATATATTATTTTTTTTTTTTTAAATTATGAGGCGCGGACAGGGCAGCGATGCCTCCGCTCGGTGGATACACAGCGGTATCACGATCTGAGCTGCAGATACAAGCATCATGTGAATGAGCAGCAGGAAGCGGAGAGACCCCCAACCACATCGTGCCTGCTGGCGGACGAGAGTGTATTGAGGAAGCCTTCACCATTTCAAAGGAGGAAATGAAAGGGGTTTTCCCAAATTACGCCATTTACGTCACACCCACAGGAGATCACGGTCATTTCAAAGGAAGTTACAAATCTCAAAAATCTAAGGCTATGTGCACACGTAGGAAAAGAGGTGCAGAATTTTCTGCACAAAATCCACATCTCCTGGCAGAATCTGCAGCTGCGGATTTACTGCGGTTTTAGTGCGTTTTTTGTGCGGAATTGATGCGGATTTTATGCAGTTTTACCACTGCGGATTTCTATTATGGAGGGGTGCAGAAACGCTGCAGAACTGCACAAAAGAAGTGACATGCACTTCTTTGAAATCTGCAGCGTTTCTGCGCAGATTTTTCCGCACCATTAGCACAGCTTTTTTTTCACATTGATTTACATTGTAGTGTAAATCACAGTGCGGATCTGCAGCGTTTCTGCTGCAGAAAAAAAACGCTGAAGATCTGCACTAAATCTGCATCGTGTGCACACAGCCTAAGTATTGAAAAAGTTCTACAGGAGTAAAATATCACTGCTCCTTTCTTCCAAAAAATGCCGCCTCATCTATCACCTATCCATGGTCATTTCTGATGCAGAGGCTTCACTTAAATGAATGGGGCGTAGCTGCAATACTACACACATCCTGTGGACAGTGGTGGCGCTATTTTCAAAATAAATCACCCATATTGTTTTTAATCCTGTACAACCCCTTTAACAAGGTGTTTGTTCCTTATACGACCCCTGCTTTGGATGCATTTTTTTTTCTTGATTCATTTCCTCACTAGTTCCAGGATCTCTGCTTGTTGTCAGTGCAATGAGCGATGTCCGGGCGTCACCATCACGTGGATGTAACGCCAGATTTGTCACCAACTTCTCTGTTGCAATATGTACAAGAATAGGAGAACGCGGGAGGGGTCGGTGTCCAGCAATTATTTTTAGATTACTGGATTTTTATTAGTAGGAAACTCCTCCTCTATGTAAATGAGCGGAATCACAGGAACAAGAGAACAGCAAAGATACAATGTAGCAAGGAAAGAACAAAAGGAACTAAGCTACAAAACAACAAGACAGAGGCTGACACACACCACTGTCACCTGCAGAGGACGCACCGTTATGGGGGAATCACTTGCCTGATGACCCACTGTTATGGGGGGGGATCTGCGGAGGATGCGTAGTTATGTGGGATCTGAGGGGGATACACTTGTGGGGATCTGTGGATGACGCACTGTTATGGGGGATCTGTTATGGGGAATCTGTGGATGACGCACTGTTATGGGGGATCTGTTATGGGGAATCTGTGGATGGCGCACTGTTATGGGGATCTGTTATGGGGAATCTGTGGATGGCGCACTGTGATGACGCACTGTTATGGGGGATCTGTGGATGACGCACTGTTATGGGGGATCTGTGGATGACGCACTGTTATGGGGGATCTGTGGATGACGCACTGTTATGGGGGATCTGTGGATGACGCACTGTTATGGGGGATCTGTGGATGACGCACTGTTATGGGGGATCTGTGGATGACGCACTGTTATGGGGGATCTGTGGATGACGCACTGTTATGGGGGATCTGTGGATGACGCACTGTTATGGGGGATCTGTGGATGACGCACTGTTATGGGGGATCTGTGGATGACGCACTGTTATGGGGGATCTGTGGATGACGCACTGTTATGGGGGATCTGTGGATGACGCACTGTTATGGGGGATCTGTGGATGACGCACTGTTATGGGGGATCTGTGGATGACGCACTGTTATGGGGATCTGTGGATGACGCACTATTATGGGGATCTGTGGATGACGCACTGTTATGGGGGGAACAGCGAATGACAATAATCTCGGTATGTTGGAACAATGATCGGCATTGACAGTAAGGGGACAATAACGCTCATTATCTCGGCAGCACAGATGATATCAGGACTGACAGCGCGGACGTTCCCTCCAGACAGCACAGTCTGGGTGTGGATGTTCTGACCCGCGGACGTCACCCGGTAACTGGTAACCTTCCTGAGTGACGTGTAGGTGTCGTCTCCATTCACATCCAAAGCGCAGAATCCGTCTGAATGCTCCGGGATATAACGAGGCAGATACAAACCAGGACGGGCAGGAGATTGGTCTTTAGTTTGGATGTGAATGTAGAAGAAAACAAGAACAAGCTCAGAAGTCAGAAAGAGATGAACGTGAAATGGTTAAATATCTGTCACTGGTAATAAGAATGGGGCTCATAATGTCATCCAGGAGAGCCCACCCTACACCACATAATGTCTTCCAGGAGAGCCCACCCGACACCACAATGTCACCCAGGAGAGCCCACCCTACACCACAATGTCATCCAGGAGAGCCCACCCTACACCACAATGTCATCCAGGAGAGCCCACCCGACACCACAATGTCACCCAGGAGAGCCCACCCTACACCACAATGTCATCCAGGAGAGCCCACCCTACACCACAATGTCATCCAGGAGAGCCCACCCTACACCAATGTCATCCAGGAGAGCCCACCCTACACCACATAATGTCATCCAGGAGAGCCCACCCTACACCAATGTCATCCAGGAGAGCCCACCCTACACCACATAATGTCATCCAGGAGAGCCCACCCGACACCACAATGTCATCCAGGAGAGCCCACCCTACACAAATGTCATCCAGGAGAGCCCACCCTACACCACAATGTCATCCAGGAGACCCCACCCTACACAAATGTCATCCAGGAGAGCCCACCCTACACCACAATGTCATCCAGGAGAGCCCACCCGACACCACAATGTCACCCAGGAGAGCCCACCCTACACCACATAATGTCATCCAGGAGAGCCCACCCTACACCACAATGTCACCCAGGAGAGCCCACCCTACACCACAATGTCATCCAGGAGAGCCCACCCTACACCACAATGTCATCCAGGAGAGCCCACCCGACACCACAATGTCATCCAGGAGAGCCCACCCTATACAAATGTCATCCAGGAGAGCCCACCCTACACCACAATGTCATCCAGGAGAGCCCACCCTACACAAATGTCATCCAGGAGAGCCCACCCTACACCACAATGTCATCCAGGAGAGCCCACCCGACACCACAATGTCACCCAGGAGAGCCCACCCTACACCACAATGTCACCCAGGAGAGCCCACCCTACACCACAATGTCATCCAGGAGAGCCCACCCTACACCACAATGTCATCCAGGAGAGCCCACCCTACACCACAATGTCACCCAGGAGAGCCCACCCTACACCACAATGTCATCCAGGAGAGCCCACCCTACACCACAATGTCATCCAGGAGAGCCCACCCTACACCACAATGTCACCCAGGAGAGCCCACCCTACACCACAATGTCATCCAGGAGAGCCCACCCTACACCAATGTCATCCAGGAGAGCCCACCCTACACCACAATGTCATCCAGGAGAGCCCACCCTACACAATATAATGTCAGAGCATGGGAGGGGGGAGGGGAGAGATATTATACAGGAAGCCAGTGAAGAGCCGCATCTGGTTTTTGTTTCCTTTCAGTAGAAAGAGCTGGAAAATGTTCATCAATAAAGAAAAACGAGTAAAGAAAGAAGCAAACTCCACAACCTTCAGTGTACTCCAGAGCTGCATTCACAACTTTACCATTGGAAACATCACAAAACTTGTCAGAAACCAAAATGTACCAAAATGTACTGCTCTATAGAGAGTGGGAATGCTGCTAAACTTTATCTCTAAAGCTGCAGAATAGTGAGTGCAGCTCTGGAGTATAATACAGGAGGTAACTGAGGATCAGTAATGTAATGTATGTACACAGTGACTGCACCAGCAGAATTGTGAGTGCAGCTCTGGAGTATAATACAGGATGTAACTGAGGATCAGTAATGTATGTACACAGTGACTGCACCAGCAGAATAGTGAGTGCAGCTCTGGGGTATAATACAGGATGTAACTCAGGATCAGTAATGTAATGTATGTACACAGTGACTGCACCAGCAGAATAGTGAGTGCAGCTCTGGGGTATAATACAGGATGTAACTCAGGATCAGTAATGTAATGTATGTACACAGTGACTGCACCAGCAGAATAGTGAGTGCAGCTCTGGGGTATAATACAGGATGTAACTCAGGATCAGTAATGTAATGTATGTACACAGTGACTGCACCAGCAGAATAGTGAGTGCAGCTCTGGAGTATGATACAGGATGTAGCTCAGGATCAGTAATGTAATGTGTGTACACAGTGACTGCACCAGCAGAATAGTGAGTGCAGCTCTGGAGTATAATATAGGATGTAACTCAGGATCAGTAACGTAATGTATGTACACAGAAACTCAACATTGTATGAAAATTATCATAATCTAACTGTAAACTATTGCGGTTGTTACGTCGGAGTCTTCTCTCCTCCACTTCATTGCACTCAGTCCAGGGATACACTATATACAGGGCCGGCGTCAGCACCCAGCGCACCTGGGCAAGTGCCGGGGCCCTGAGCAGGCAGGCGGGCCACTCGCCGTTGGGGACACTGGCGCGCTATGGTGCCGGCCCCCGCGAGTGGACCCCCCGCCTCAGGGCTGGCTCCAGGTTTTCATAGGCCCTGGGCGAAAGAGTCCCGGTGGGCCCCTTTAACACATACCACAATTCATAATTCACGGATACGGCAGAGAAATATAGGTGTAGCACAATGCCAAAGATTTCACTTACTTCTTACATTACATGAGTGATATTTATTGTACATTCTACATTAGCTCAGAAACCGGACAGTATAGTCCTCTATACAGAATAATGAGCCCCATATATTGCTCCAAACAGAATAATGAGCCCCATATATTGCCCCATACAGTTTAATGGCCCCATATAGTGCTCCATACAGTATAATTGGCACCACATAGTCCTCTATACAGAATAATGTGCCCCATATATTGCTCCAAACAGAATAATGAGCCTCATATAATGCTCCATATAATATAATGGGCACCACAGAGTGCTCCATACAGAATGAGCCGCATATATTGCTCCATACGGAATTGACCCCATATAATGCTCCATACAATATAGTGAGCCACATATAATTCTCCATACAGTATATGATGAGCCCCATCTATTGCTCCATATATAATGGGCCTCATATAATACTCCATACAGAATGGGTCCCATATAATGCTCCAAAAATAATTGGCCCCATGTAATGCTCCATATATAATTGGCCATATAAAATGCTCCATATATAATTGGTCCCATAAGATGCTTCATATATTATTGGCTCCATATACTGCTCCATATGTAATTGTCCCCATATACTGCTCCATATTAAATTTCGCCCAGGGCCCATGAAAACCTGGCGCCGGCTCTGCCTATATGGACTTGTTAACCCTTTCCCTCACGAATGGCGCACTTCGGGCTGTCCTGGGCGCTGTCAGCCGACACTCACATTATCTGTGTAGATGCCACTAATGTTCTTGTGAACAAGGATATAAATTCATCTTATGACTGATCTGCAACTACAACATCTGATGAATGAAAAGCATTAAGCTACTTACTGGTAGCGGCATTTTTCGGAGGCCCATGACAGCACTACGAGAGAGAGGATCCGCCCTTCAGGAACAGGAAACCTACAGATACAAAAGGGCGGCACCTCTCCCCATGCATCAGTTGTATTTCAGAGCTTGAGAGGACTACCGCGGTTAGTGGTACACAAATATACATTATATACAGTTTATATACAAAACAATCCATTGTATCGAACTAGATACCACTCGTGAAATCTATCATTATATACACTATAGGAAGTGCTATCCCCACGTGAATAGGGAGGGAACTAAGGGTGCTGTCATGGGCCTCCGAAAAATGCCGCTACCAGTAAGTAGCTTAATGCTTTATTCGGACTCCCATGACAGCACGACGAGAGATTTACAGAGATGTAAGCTACCTGTTATGGCTGGCAATCAGGCAACACAGCGTGCAGTAATCAGCGCACATACAGAGATCTGGCAATAACCAAAAACAATAGGACGAGCTCTGAGACGTGGAATCTCTGTAGACTGCAGTACCTGATCTATCCTCACACAACTATAAGCAGCAGTGGATTGCGCCTATCAACTACCTATGCAACTCGGCACTGCCTGAGGAGCTGACTAGCCTGAAGATAGAAATACAAGCCTGACTTACCTCAGAGAAATACCCCAAAGGAATAGGCAGCCCCCCACATATAATGACTGTTAGCAAGATGAAAAGACAAACGTAGGAATGAAATAGATTCAGCAAAGTGAGGCCCGATATTCTAGACAGAGCGAGGATAGCAAAGAGAACTATGCAGTCTACAAAAAACCCTAAAACGAAAACCACGCAAAGGGGCAAAAAGACCCACCGTGCCGAACTAACAGCACGGCGGTGCACCCCTTTGCTTCTCAGAGCTTCCAGCAAAAGTTAATAGCAAGCTGGACAGAAAAAACAGAAAACAAACTAGAAGCACTTATCTAGCAGAGCAGCAGGCCCAAGGAAAGATGCAGTAGCTCAGATCCAACACTGGAACATTGACAAGGAGCAAGGAAGACAGACTCAGGTGGAGCTAAATAGCAAGGCAGCCAACGAGCTCACAAAACACCTGAGGGAGGAAGCCCAGAGACTGCAATACCACTTGTGACCACAGAAGTGAACTCAGCCACAGAATTCACAACAGTACCCCCCCCTTGAGGAGGGGTCACCGAACCCTCACCAGAACCCCCAGGCCGACCAGGATGAGCCACATGAAAGGCACGAACAAGATCTGGGGCATGGACATCAGAGGCAAAAACCCAGGAATTATCTTCCTGAGCATAACCCTTCCATTTGACCAGATACTGGAGTTTCCGTCTAGAGACACGAGAATCCAAAATCTTCTCCACAATATACTCCAATTCCCCCTCCACCAAAACAGGGGCAGGAGGCTCCACAGATGGAACCATAGGTGCCACGTATCTCCTCAACAACGACCCATGGAATACATTATGTATGGAAAAGGAGTCTGGGAAGGTCAGACGAAAAGACACCGGATTGAGAATCTCAGAAATCCTATACGGACCAATAAAACGAGGTTTAAATTTAGGAGAGGAAACCTTCATAGGTATATGACGAGAAGATAACCAAACCAGATCCCCAACACGAAGTCGGGGTCCCACACGGCGTCTGCGATTAGCGAAAAGCTGAGCCTTCTCCTGGGACAAGGTCAAATTGTCCACTACCTGAGTCCAGATCTGCTGCAACCTGTCCACCACATAATCCACACCAGGACAGTCCGAAGACTCAACCTGTCCTGAAGAGAAACGAGGATGGAACCCAGAATTGCAGAAAAATGGAGAGACCAAGGTAGCCGAGCTGGCCCGATTATTAACCCCTTCATGACCAGGGGATTTTTCGTTTTTCCGTGTTCGTTTTTCGCTCCCCTCCTTCCCAGAGCCATAACTTTTTTATTTTTCCGTCAATTTGGCCATGTGAGGGCTTATTTTTTGCGGGACGAGTTGTACTTTTGAACGACATCATTGGTTTTAACATGTCGTGTACTAGAAAACGGGAAAAAAATTCCAAGTGCGGTGAAATTGCAAAAAAAGTGCAATCCCACATTGGTTTTTTGTTTGGCTTTTTTGCTAGGTTCACTAAATGCTAAAAATGACCTGCCATTATGATTCTCCAGGTCATTACGAGTTCATAGACACCAAACATGACTAGGTTATTTTTTATCTAAGTGGTGAAAAAAAATTCCAAACTTTGCTAAAAAAAAAAAAAAAAAAATTGCGCCATTTTCCGATACTCGTAGCGTCTCCATTTTTCGTGATCTGGGGTCGGTTGAGGGCTTATTTTTTGCGTGCCGAGATGACGTTTTTAATGATAGCATTTCGGTGCAGATACGTTCTTTTGATCGCCCGTTATTGCATTTTAATGCAATGTCGCGGCGACCAAAAAAACATAATTCTGGCGTTTCGAGTTTTTTTCCCGCTACGCTGTTTAGCGATCAGGTTAATACTTTTTTTTATTTGATAGATCGGGCAATTCTGAGAGCGGCGATACCAAATATGCGTAGATTTGATATTTTTTTTATTGATTTATTTTGATTGGGGCGAAAGGGGGGTGATTTAAACTTTTATGTTTTTTTTATTTTTTTCACATTTTTTAAAACTTTTTTTTTTAACTTTTGCCATGCTTCAATAGCCTCCATGAGAGGCTAGAAGCAGGCACAAGCCGATCGGCTCTGCTACATAGCAGCGATCTGCTGATCGCTGCTATGTAGCAGAATTGCACGTGTGCTGTGAGCGCCGACCACAGGGTGGCGCTCACAGCGACGGGCAATCAGTAACCATAGAGGTCTCAAGGACCTCTATGGCTACAATGGAGACGCATCGCCGACCCCCGGACATGTGACGGGGGTCGGCGATGACGTCATTTCCGGCCGCCCGGCCGGAAGCGGTAGTTAAATGCCGCTGTCTGCGTTTGACAGCGGCATTTAACTAGTTAATAGGTGCGGGCAGATCGCGATTCTGCCCGCGCCTATTACGGGCACATGTCAGCTGTTCAAAACAGCTGACATGTCCCGGCTTTGGTGCGGGCTCACCGCGGAGCCCTGCATCAAAGCAGGGGAGCCGGCATCGGACGGTATAGTACGTCCGATGCCGGTAAGGGGTTAAGGGCGAACTCAGCCAACGGCAAAAATGACACCCAATCATCCTGGTCAGCGGAAACAAAACATCTCAGATATGTTTCCAAGGTCTGATTGGTTCGTTCGGTCTGGCCATTAGTCTGAGGATGGAAGGCCGAGGAAAAAGATAGGTCAATGCCCATCCTACCACAAAAGGCTCGCCAGAACCTCGAGACAAACTGGGAACCTCTGTCAGAAACAATATTCTCAGGAATGCCATGTAAACGAACCACATGCTGGAAGAACAAAGGCACCAAATCAGAGGAGGAAGGCAATTTAACCAAGGGCACCAGATGGACCATTTTAGAAAAGCGATCACAGACCACCCAAATGACCGACATTTTTTGAGAAACGGGAAGGTCAGAAATGAAATCCATCGAAATATGTGTCCAAGGCCTCTTCGGGACCGGCAAGGGCAAAAGCAACCCACTGGCACGTGAACAGCAGGGCTTAGCCCTAGCACAAATTCCACAGGACTGCACAAAAGCACGCACATCCCGTGACAGAGATGGCCACCAGAAGGATCTAGCAACCAACTCCCTGGTACCAAAGATTCCTGGATGACCGGCCAGCACCGAACAATGAAGTTCAGAGATAACTTTACTAGTCCACCTATCAGGGACGAACAGTTTCTCGGCCGGACAACGATCAGGTTTATTAGCCTGAAATTTCTGCAACACTCTCCGCAAATCAGGGGAGATGGCAGACACAATGACTCCTTCCTTGAGGATACTCGCCGGCTCAGATAACCCCGGAGAGTCGGGCACAAAACTCCTAGACAGAGCATCCGCCTTCACATTTTTAGAGCCCGGAAGGTATGAAATCACAAAATCAAAACGAGCAAAAAATAACGACCAACGGGCCTGTCTAGGATTCAAGCGCTTGGCAGACTCAAGATAAGTAAGGTTCTTATGATCAGTCAAAACCACCACGCGATGCTTAGCACCCTCAAGCCAATGACGCCACTCCTCGAATGCCCACTTCATGGCCAGCAACTCTCGGTTGCCCACATCATAATTACGCTCAGCAGCAGAAAATTTCCTGGAAAAGAAAGCACATGGTTTGAACACTGAGCAACCAGAACCTCTCTGTGACAAAACCGCCCCTGCACCAATCTCAGAAGCATCAACCTCGACCTGGAACGGAAGAGAAACATCAGGTTGACACAACACAGGGGCACAGCAAAAACGACGCTTCAACTCCTGAAAAGCTTCCACGGCAGCAGAAGACCAATTAACCAAATCAGCACCCTTCTTGGTCAAATCGGTCAATGGTCTGGCAATGCTAGAAAAATTACAGATGAAGCGACGATAAAAATTAGCAAAGCCCAGGAATTTCTGCAGACTTTTTAGAGATGTCGGCTGAGTCCAATCCTGGATGGCCTGAACCTTAACCGGATCCATCTCGATAGTAGAAGGGGAAAAGATGAACCCCAAAAATGAAACTTTCTGCACACCGAAGAGACACTTTGATCCCTTCACGAACAAGGAATTAGCACGCAGTACCTGGAAAACCATTCTGACTTGCTTCACATGAGACTCCCAATCATCTGAGAAGATCAAAATGTCATCCAAGTAAACAATCAAGAATTTATCCAGATACTCACGGAAAATGTCATGCATAAAAGACTGAAAAACAGATGGAGCATTGGCAAGTCCGAACGGCATCACCAGATACTCAAAATGACCCTCGGGCGTATTAAATGCCGTTTTCCATTCATCTCCCTGCCTGATTCTCACCAGATTATACGCACCACGAAGATCAATCTTAGTAAACCAACTAGCCCCCTTAATCCGAGCAAACAAGTCAGAAATCAATGGCAAGGGATACTGAAACTTAACAGTGATCTTATTAAGAAGGCGGTAATCAATACACGGTCTTAGCGAACCATCCTTCTTGGCTACAAAAAAGAACCCTGCTCCCAATGGTGACGACGATGGGCGAATATGTCCCTTCTCCAGGGACTCCTTCACATAACTGCGCATAGCGGTGTGTTCAGGTACGGACAAATTAAATAAACGACCCTTAGGGAATTTACTACCAGGAATCAAATCGATAGCACAATCACAATTCCTATGCGGAGGTAGGGCATCAGACTTGGACTCTTCAAATACATCCTGAAAGTCCGACAAGAACTCTGGGATGTCAGAAGGAGTGGATGACGAAATAGACAAAAATGGAACATCACCATGTACTCCCTGACAACCCCAGCTGGTTACCGACATAGAGTTCCAATCCAATACTGGATTATGGGTTTGTAGCCATGGCAACCCCAACACGACCACATCATGCAAATTATGCAGTACCAGAAAGCGAATAACTTCCTGATGTGCAGGAGCCATGCACATGGTCAGCTGGGCCCAGTACTGAGGCTTATTCTTGGCCAAAGGTGTAGCATCAATTCCTCTCAACGGAATAGGACACCGCAAAGGCTCCAAGAAAAATCCACAACGTTTAGCATAATCCAAATCCATCAGATTCAGGGCAGCGCCTGAATCCACAAACGCCATGACAGAATATGATGACAAAGAGCACATTAAGGTAATGGACAAAAGGAATTTGGACTGTACAGTACCAATAACGGCAGAGCTATCGAACCGCCTAGTGCGTTTAGGACAATTAGAAATAGCATGAGTAGAATCACCACAATAGAAACACAGTCTGTTCAGACGTCTGTGTTCGTGCCGTTCTACTTTAGTCATAGTCCTGTCGCACTGCATAGGCTCAGGCTTACTCTCAGACAATACCGCCAGATGGTGCACAGATTTACGCTCGCGCAAGCGACGACCGATCTGAATGGCCAAGGACATAGACTCATTCAAACCAGCAGGCATAGGAAATCCCACCATTACATCCTTAAGAGCTTCAGAGAGACCCTTTCTGAACAAAGCCGCTAGTGCAGATTCATTCCACAGAGTGAGTACTGACCATTTCCTAAATTTCTGACAATATACTTCTACATCATCCTGACCCTGGCATAAAGCCAGCAGATTTTTCTCAGCTTGATCCACTGAATTAGGCTCATCGTAAAGCAATCCCAGCGCCTGGAAAAATGCATCAACATTACTCAATGCAGAATCTCCTGGTGCAAGAGAAAACGCCCAGTCCTGTGGGTCGCCGCGCAAAAAAGAAATAATAATCAAAACCTGTTGAATAGGATTACCAGAAGAATGAGGTTTCAAGGCCAAAAATAGCTTACAATTATTTCTGAAGCTCAGGAACTTAGTTCTGTCACCAAAAAACAAATCAGGAATCGGAATTCTTGGTTCTAGCATCGATTTCTGATCAATAGTATCTTGAATCTTTTGTACATTTACAACGAGATTATCCATTGAGGAGCACAGAGCCTGAATATCCATGTCCACAGCTGTGTCCTGAAGCACTCTAATGTCTAGGGGAAAAAAAAGACTGAAGACAGAGCTAAGAAAAAAAAATGATGTCAGGATTTCTTTTTTCCCTCTATTGGAAATCATTGAAGGGCTCCTTGTACTGTTATGGCTGGCAATCAGGCAACACAGCGTGCAGTAATCAGAGCACATACAGAGATCTGGCAATAACCAAAAACAATAGGACGAGCTCTGAGACGTGGAATCTCTGTAGACTGCAGTACCTGATCTATCCTCACACAACTATAAGCAGCAGTGGATTGCGCCTATCACTACCTATGCAACTCGGCACTGCCTGAGGAGCTGACTAGCCTGAAGATAGAAATACAAGCCTGACTTACCTCAGAGAAATACCCCAAAGGAATAGGCAGCCCCCCACATATAATGACTGTTAGCAAGATGAAAAGACAAACGTAGGAATGAAATAGATTCAGCAAAGTGAGGCCCGATATTCTAGACAGAGCGAGGATAGCAAAGAGAACTATGCAGTCTACAAAAAACCCTAAAACGAAAACCACGCAAAGGGGCAAAAAGACCCACCGTGCCGAACTAACAGCACGGCGGTGCACCCCTTTGCTTCTCAGAGCTTCCAGCAAAAGTTAATAGCAAGCTGGACAGAAAAAACAGAAAACAAACTAGAAGCACTTATCTAGCAGAGCAGCAGGCCCAAGGAAAGATGCAGTAGCTCAGATCCAACACTGGAACATTGACAAGGAGCAAGGAAGACAGACTCAGGTGGAGCTAAATAGCAAGGCAGCCAACGAGCTCACCAAAACACCTGAGGGAGGAAGCCCAGAGACTGCAATACCACTTGTGACCACAGAAGTGAACTCAGCCACAGAATTCACAACACTACCTTAGGGAGGGACTATAGTCTGTAGCACCCTTAACCCAAAGGAGAGATCAGAGGAGGACCCCAAATCCAACTGATAGTGTTTAAAGAAAGTGGAAGGAGATGACCAAGTGGCCGCCTTACATATTTGCTCCACTGACACTCCAGATCTCTCTGCCCAGGATGACGCCATGGCCCGGGTGGAATGTGCCTTTAGGTTCTGCGGAGCTGGCCCCCCACCTGCTGTATAAGCTAGAGAGATAGTTTCCCTAATCCATTTGGCTAGTGAATATTTTGACACTCTAAATCCTTTCCTTGGACCTTGGAAGGAAAGAAACAGTGCTCCATCTTTTTTCCAATTATCAGTGGCTGAGATATACTGAAGGAGAGATCTCCTAACGTCTAACGTATGAAGCTCCTGCTCTTTAGGATTAGAGGGATTAGGAATAAAGGACGGCAAAACTATCTCCTGTGATCTATGGAAACGTGACGCTACCTTCGGCAGATATGCTGGGTCTGGTCTAAGGACTACTCTGTCTGATAAGATTTCTGTGTATGGAGGAGCTCTAGAAAGTGCCTGGATATCCCCTATCCTGCGAGCTGAGGTTATGGCAATCAGGAAGGCTGTCTTAAGCGTCAACATTTTGATCGAGGCCTCTTGCAGAGGTTCAAAGGGGGGTTTTGTTAGAGAGGACAGAACTAAATTTAAATCCCATGGAACTGTTCTATCCTTATATACCGGTCTAGATCTACTAACTGCCTTCATAAACCTCGCTATCCAATAATTGTTAGCTATATTGCATGAAAACAGGGCACCCAGAGCTGAGACCTGTACTCTAAGGGTACTAGTTGAGAGTTTTAACTCGAGACCCCTCTGTAGGAACTCTAAAATTTGTTGTATTGGTACCCCGTCTCGGATGTCAAATCTTGAACAAGACAAGAACTTCCTCCAAGTTCTAGAGTAGATTTTTGTAGTTATTTGCTTTCTACTCTTTAGGAGTGTCTCGACTAAATTTGGAGAGAAGCCTTTCCCCACTAATAGTGACCGTTCAAACTCCACGCCGTTAAATGGAGCGCTGCCACTTGTGGATGGGAGATCGGTCCCTGAGAAAGCAGGTTCGGGATCTCTGGTAGTACCCAGGGAACCGATACAGACATTGTCTTGAGCCAGGCAAACCAGGTTCTTCTGGGCCAAAAGGGGGCGATAAGGATGACTTTCGCTCGATCTTCCCTGATTTTCCTCACCACTAGAGGTATCAGGTTCAGTGGTGGGAAAGCATAGGCCAGTGGAAAATCCCATTTTATCAGAAACGCGTCCACCGCCAAGGGATTCTCCCTGGGATTTAGCGAGCAAAAAAGTTTTACTTTTCTGTTGTTTCTGGTGGCGAACAGGTCTACCACTGGTTGACCCCATCTGCAGACGATCAGATTGAAAATGTCTTTGTTGAGAGACCACTCTCCTTGTCTTAACACGTTTCGGCTGAGGAAATCTGCTGCCACATTTTCCTTTCCTTTGATGTGGAGAGCCGTCAAAGATAGAAAATTGTGCTCTGCCACCTGGAACAATCGATCCGTGATTTGCATCAATGTCTCGGAACGAGTTCCCCCTTGCCGGTTTATGTAAGCGACTGCAACTCTGTTGTCCGACAGAATTCTGACGTGCTGGCCCTGCAGATATATGAGGAATTTTTTAACAGCCAATTCAACCGCCAACAACTCCCTTTGGTTGGATGAGAATGTTGTGAAGGGTTCCCATTGTCCCTGGACCACCATGTCCCCCATGTAGGCTCCCCACCCTGAAGAGCTGGCATCTGTGGTTATCACCCGGGACACATTTACTATCCAGGGAACCCCCGCTGATAAATTCTTTTTATCTGACCACCACCTAAGGGAATCTAGCGTGGTTGGCCCTAACGTTATTTTCCCATTTAACGCGCCTCCCAAGGCTCTGTCATGGAACAAGACTTCTCTCTGTAGGGATCTGGTGTGGAACTGAGCCCACTTAACTGCTGGAATGCAAGATGTGAGTGACCCAAGTAGAGACATTGCTTGCCTAAGTGTCATGGAAGGTGTATTGATTGTTTTTAACGCATACATTTGAATTAGATCTATTTTTTCTATAGGGAGGAGACACTGTTGTGTCACTGAATCCAACATTAGACCCAGGAACTTTTGAATATTTAGGGGCTGTAACTTAGATTTTTCGAAGTTTATGATCCAACCCAGGTGTTCTAGCTTGGCTTTAGTAACCTCCCATTGTGACAGACAGTGATCTATCGAGTTCCCTACAATGAGGAAATCATCCAAGTAGGGAATTATAAGGACATTTGATTCTCTTAAATGTGCCATGACTTCAGCGATTATTTTAGTGAACACTCTAGGAGCAGAAGTTATCCCGAAGGGAAGTGCCCTGAACTGAAAATGTTGAATCCTACCCCCCATTAGTACTGCTACCCTTAGGTATTGTTGGAAATCAGCGTGAATGGGTACATGATAGTAGGCATCTTTCAAATCCACTACTACCATAAAACAATTGTTGAAAAGCATTTTTATTGTCGAATTGATGGACTCCATTTTGAAGGTATGTTTTACCAAAAAGTTATTGAGACCCTTAAGGTTTATAATGGTCCTATAAGACATATCCGGTTTTTGAATTAGGAAAAGGGGAGAGTAGAACCCCTTCCCTGCCTGAGAATACGGCACTTCAATCAAAACATTTTTGGAGCAAAGAGTCCTCACTTCCTCTTCTAAGGCAAATTGTTCAGTGGGAGATGAACGCCAGGGTGTTAACTGGAATTTGTCCCGTGGGGTATGGACAAACTCAAGTCTGAGACCATGGGAAACAGTGTCTTTTATCCAAACACTGTTTGTGATTTTTGACCACTCTGCCGAGAAATGCGACAGTCTCCCTCCCACCGGGATTGCCAGTCATTGGTCTTGTTTTTTGTTTTCCGTCGGGTTACGGCGAAACATGAGACCTGTGCCTCTTTTTCGCTTATCATCCCATCTGGAACGATCCCTACCCGGTGAGAAGGTGCGCCTTCCTCCCCGATTGAACCTTCTTTTGTTGAAGGGACGGCGATATGGAGTGAAAAGATTGGGAAACTTTTTCTTATCATCCCCTGCCTTCTCCAGGAGCTCATCCAGGGTAGGCCCAAATAGATACTCGCCTTTACAAGGGATAGCGCAGAGCTTTGCTTTCGCCTGCATATCCCCCAGCCAGCATTTCAGCCATAGGGCTCTCCTTGCAGCATTAGAAAGTCCTGCTGCTCTAGCTGCCAACTTTACGGAGTCAATTGAGGCGTCCGATAAAAAAGCCGCCCCCTCCTGGATTATTGGTAACGCTGAGAGTATGGAATCTCTAGAGGCCCCCTGTTTTAATTGGGTCTCCAACTGGTCCAGCCAGACCATCATTGACCTTGCCGTGCAGGTTGACGCCACCGCAGGTCTTAAGGAGCCGGCTGCCATCTCCCAGGTTCCCTTTAGGAAGGTATCCACTTTCCTATCCAGGGGGTCTTTAAGTGTCCCCATATCCTCAAACGGGAGAGAGGATCGCTTTGCTACCTTGGCAATTGCTGCATCCAGCTTTGGGGCCTTCTCCCAGCTACCCACTGCTGGGTCATCAAAAGGGTACCGACGTTTCTGCGCAGGTGGTAAGGAGCCTTTTCTCTCTGGTTTTCTCCACTCCCTGTTGATAAGTTCCTGTATTTTCTCATTTAAAGGAAAGACTCTGCGCTTTTTCTGTTCTAACCCGCTGAACATCATTTGTTCTTTAGATAGTTGAGGCTTGGGTTCTGTTATACCCATTGTGCCTCTGACCGCCTTTATTAATTTGTCTATCCTCTCTATGGGTAGGCAAAACCGAGCAGCGTCTTCTTCCGAAGAGGAGGATGAAGCTGCTGAATCGTCCGATTCCTCGCTCCTGTCCTTATCCACAGACGAATCAGATGCCCACTGAGTTTTTTGCTTAGAGCCTCCTGTCTGTGAAAGGTTCTTAATGGACTGCTTGACCTCCATTCTAACCATTTCCTTTAGACTGGCCGCAATAGAAGAGGACTCTTCTGCTACCTAAGGGGATAAGTAAGGTAGACTAGAATGTAAGATCTACATGCTATACCCCCTCCCCTCCTTCCAGGACCTCACCGTCTGCTGGATACAGGGGTCACATAGTTTTTTAGGGTGTGAGTCAGGCAAGGGGACCCCGCAGATGGCACACTCCCTATGCTTCGCCTTACTGACGCTTTTCTTTCCCTGCACAAAACATATGAGGGGACACTAGTCACTAAGTGAACTTTCTCGAAGGTCACTTACCAGTGGCTGCCCCACACCCAGAAGATACCGAAGTACGAGGGGGATCTTTTCTGGCTGACGCTCCAGACCCCTGTCTGGAGGAGCTTCTGCGGCCAGACCCATCGCTCTTTTTCTCACGATCCTTCTCCATGGATTTCTGAGGCACTTCATCCAGCAGCAGAGGCTGCTGATCCTGATCAGACTCCATCTTCAGTTTGGAGACCAGGAGCAAGGATCGCGCACCTGGAGCCGATATATAGCCCCTCCTTCGGCCAGCGTAATTATGCCGCGCTTGTAGCCACTTTCCACCCCCCCCCCCCCCCCCGCAGCTGCAGGGGATCAGCCGACACCTGAGGGTGATCGGCGCACATTTACCGGTGGGCGCCGCCATCTTGGAGCTCCTGCGCATGCGCAGAAGCTCCGCGACCCGGAAGACACCGCCGGCTCCGCCCCCCGACGTCACCCCTAGTCCACAGCGCTTCCTGTCAGCGCTGTGAACAGCGTGGGACGCCGAGACCATGCCGGGAGACTCCGAGGGCGCCCCCACAATGCCGCCGACCCCCCCCCCAAGGGAGGAGGACCTTTATACATACCACGCGCGGCTTCCGGAGACCGGACACCCCCTGGCGACCGCTCCACGCTGATCAGACACTGCCGTGCAGCCCTGCCAGAGCCACCGTGTCTGCTTCAGGTACCCCGCACCGGCCGAGGTAGGAGACCCCCTCGCTACCCGAATCGGTCCGGCCGGCCTGGAATCTGCTAGCAATCTTCTTGTAGGATCCAGTCCCTCCAGGAACAGGAAACCAACTGATGCATGGGGAGAGGTGCCGCCCTTTTGTATCTGTAGGTTTCCTGTTCCTGAAGGGCGGATCCTCTCTCTCGTAGTGCTGTCATGGGAGTCCGAATAAACAAACAATATTGTAACACTAAATATCGCTAGAACGCCACTGGTTTAGGTTTTGCCGTCACTTTTCTTTACGTGCGTGGATAATGAGAACTCACCGTTTAAGAATGTGACTGGGGTGTGACCGAAGAATCTTTACAGGAAGGAGCGTTCAGAACAAACCCAAAAATTCCCATATAGTTCTGAAACTGGAGCGTCCCACGTACAAATCCCCACCGGTTTTATTCCGGAATGTTCTAGTTTATTTTATCTACAGGCTGGAAATGAGAACTATGCTGCCCGGTACTGCCGAACACTGCGCACAGGACACTGCCGTCAAGTCAAAAACCCTGAAATACTCCAGATGTGCCGCTCACAGGTGGAAATTTAAATTCCTTTTTTTTTTCCCCAGCAACAGCGCCACCCTCGTCAATGGTAGTTTCTGGTATTGCAGTTTAAGGGCATATTAGACGCTGCCCATAGATGACAGGCACTTTATGGACATAAATATAAAAGAAAGATCTTTTTTCCTTGTATTCTATAACATCTCCAAATGCTCTAATTACTCACATTTTTGAAGATCTCTGTTTGCTGACAGTGAATGTAAACTTACCAATGTACACCTGTACATGACCCCATTCTGCTTACATAGGTGATTACTTGTGTTAATGTCTGGACCAGGTGTGGGGAACCTACTCTTCTGCCCAGGGCCATAATATTTAGATCATCATTCACAGCTGTACAAAATCATTAACTTACAAGACAAATTATCCTGATGTATTTTTCAATCATTTAATTCTGCCCCTAATGTGACGGCTGGAATTGCTCCTCTTTGGTGAGGTGTGATGGTAAGTGGTATGGATGATGGTACTTGAAACTGCTCTTCCAGATTTGCATTGGTCTGGAGAACAGTCAACTATTTGCAATGATAAGTTTTGAGAACAACTCACAGCGGAATATATATATATATATATATATATATATATATATATATATATATATATATATATATATATATATATATATATATATATATACACACACACATACATATATATATATATACACACACACATCACATAGGAGACACACATCACATAGGAGACAGAGACCCCTGTATATATATCACAAACACTTACACTGCTGTATATACATCACATAGCAAACACAGACTGCTGTATATAAATCACATAAGAAACACACACCTAGACTACTGTATATACAACATCACATAACAGACTGCTGTATGTAGATCATATAGACACAGACTGCTGTATAATATATATATATATATATCACATGAGAGACACGGACTGCTATATTTATATCACAAACGAGACAGGCTGCTGTAAATACATCACATAGGATATACCGAGAATACTGTACATACATCACAAAGGAGACACCGAGACTGTTGTATATACATCACATAGGATTTACTGAGAGTACTGTATATACGGTACGCAGACGCCAAGACTGCTGTACATACATCACATAGTATACATGAGACTTCTGTATATACATCACATAAGAGACACAGACTGCTGTATATACATCATATAGGAGACATTACAACTTGTGAATCCGTTACAAGGAGTGTGACAGGAGCACAAAGCGCTCTTACTCCTCCTACAAAGAACGTTCTGCGCGAGGTGGCCAACATCAGGACGTAGTCGAGCTTTGCATGTGCTGCGGCATTCGGTAGTGACCGCTGTGTGCGCACTATAGGGAAGAATTAAATGGCCGGCGGCCTAAGAGATGCAGCTGCCGGGAATCTACCCTAGGGCCAAAGTAAATTACGTCATGGGCTGTAAAAAGCTTGTGGGTCGGAGGTTCCCCGAACCTAATTTACACCGATACATTGCAACAATTCCTGAGCTGCGAGTACCTCGTGTCCACAAAACATGGTGCAAGGTAAGAGATGTCTGCACCAGGGCCCTGGAGCCCCCGCCGTCTCTGCACCCCTTCAGGCACCAGGGCCCTGGAGCCCCCGCCGTCTCTGCACCCCTTCAGGCACCAGGGCCCTGGAGCCCCCGCCATCTCTGCACCTCTTCAGGCACCAGAGCCCTGGAGCCCCCGCCATCTCTGCACCCCTTCAGGCACCAGGGCCCTGGAGCCCCCGCCATCTCTGCACCCCTTCAGGCACCAGGGCCCTGGAGCCCCCGCCATCTCTGCACCCCTTCAGGCACCAGAGCCCTGGAGCCCCCGCCATCTCTGCACCCCTTCCGGCACCAGGGCCCTGGAGCCCCCGCCATCTCTGCACCCCTTCAGGCACCAGGGCCCTGGAGCCCCCGCCATCTCTGCACCCCTTCAGGCACCAGAGCCCTGGAGCCCCCGCCATCTCTGCACCCCTTCAGGCACCAGGGCCCTGGAGCCCCCGCCATCTCTGCACCTCTTCAGGCACCAGAGCCCTGGAGCCCCCGCCGTCTCTGCACCCCTTCAGGCACCAGGAGCCCCCGTCGTCTCTACACCCCTTCAGGCACCAGAGCCCTGGAGCCCCCGCCATCTCTGCGCCCCTTCAGGCACCAGAGCCCTGGAGCCCCCGCTGTCTCTGCACCCCTATAGCTGACATTGTTCTTAGGCCGGGGTCACACTAGACCGTAATACGGACGAGTGCAATGCGATAAAAAAAATCGCATAGCGCTCGTCCCAATGTTAATCTATGGGGCAGCTCCCATCATCTGATATTTTCTCGGCCGTATTCAGGATCCGAGTGAAATCGCTGCATGCTGCGATTGTCAGCGTATCTCGGCCGAGAGTCGCCAATGAAAGTCTACGGGGGTGAGAAAAAAATAGCACAGCACACGGACCATCAGTGTGACGTGCGAGAAATTCTCAGGCATTGGGCAGGTGACAGGAAAGGCTCAGCCATTATTTGCTCATTTTGCAAGTGTGTGAGAAAATCTCGCCATACGGATCATTTGATGCGAGAAAAATCGCATCCTCGCACTGCACACGGATCACTGTTTTGGTAACATTTGTGCGATTCTCGTCCGTCAAAAATGGATCGTTTTTTTATACGTTGTGTGTCTCCCCGGCCTTACTCAGTGACTGTGATCAGTGGTGACGACTTCTACAGCTGAAATCGGCCCCACATTATTGGGCTCTTGCCGCCCAGGACGGAGGAGCCTCATGTAGGATTTTCCATCCATCCCACACATTTGCTAACAATGCAGTTTCTCTGTAATCTCACATATTCAAGATCTCTGCTTTATGTCAGTGAAGGAAGACACTGTACATCCACAAGCTGCAGACGAGCCGCTTACACAGCGATGATTAATGCCAGTGGGTTCAGGGCCTGATACATTGTAACAAGTCCTCTCCTGTGTGCACAGTTCGCGGCCTGATGACGGTGCAGAGTTCTGATTCACTTCATATATCGACACTACACTGTCTGCTCTGAGAAAAAAATGCAAGAAAATTACAACGTTGAAAAAACAAAATTAATGCAGCAATTTGCCGTAGAAAAGCAGAGTTTTTCTGCACAGGACACACAACGTGACACTGTACAGGAACTGCAGCTCTGCTCCATCCTCCAGAAAGCAGCTGCGCCCCAGATGGGGTGTGGTGCTGGGAACATAGGCCTGGGTGTAGGGGCCGTGCAGACAGATCCCCCTGGGCACCTTCGCTGCTTCTCCAATATCAGAGTGATCCTCTTGGCAGCCGCCAGCCGGGAATTCTGGGAAGAGGTCTGCCCGTCCGGGCCGTGTTTATATGTGGAGCACCGCACCCCCATTAACCGCACCTACATGACTCAACAAGGAGCCACTGTCCTCCGCTCCGAGCCTCGGCGCACCAATAATCCCCCCTTGTATGAAAGGAAACAAGAGAACGAAAATATTACAGCAACTGGAAACAGAGCGACGAACAATCACCGTGACGGAGGATCGCAGCAATGGGGCCGTCCACCGTGCTGTAACTAGCCACGCGTCTCCGGAACCCCTTAGGCTAGTTTCACATTTGCGGTTGAGTGCGCAGCGTCTTGTCCGCCAACACATGCTAACACAGCGTTTTTTATCCGCATCAGCTTAAGCATGACAACAAAAAAAAACCCACTGCGTTGGTATGCGTTTTGCATGCGTTTGCCCTTTTTATGCGCATGCGTTCGATATTTGCAGGAGGGCGTGTCTCAATAGGCGTGTCTAAATCAGTTCCTGGGCATGCGCAGTCCAAAGTACGCAAGCGCATCAAACGCATGCGTACGCAAAGACAGTAATGCATTTTTTAATGCACTCATCCACATGCCTGCGCATATTTGACAGAAATTAGCTGCCTCAAAAATTGCAACATCGTGCGTTAGCCCCGCCCCACCCAGCGAAAAGACGCATGAACCTGCGTCCGCAATGTAAAAGATAGGACATCAAGACGCATGCGGATGTATGCGTCAGAAACGCTGCGGACACAACCGCAAATGTGAAACCAGCCTTAGTGCACACTTTGCAAGCAGCGGTTGGCCTCCGCAGTCTTGGGAAGGTCTATGTAATGATGCAAGTGTTGCTCTGCATTTACAATTTTAATTTCTTGTCCCCAGATGGCAGCATATAAAGATAACACTGTTGGTTCCAGTTTACACTGTGCAGAAACTGCAGCACTGCTATGTTACCTGGAGTTAGCAGGATAAGGCTACTTTCACACTAGCGTCGTACGACCCAATGCGTCGTGGCGACGTACCGACGCATGCTGTGTAAGCGCAGCGCAACGGGGCAGCGGATGCATTATTACAACGCATCCGCTGCCCCATTGTGAGCTCCGGGGAGGAGGGAGCGGAGTTCCGGCTGCGCATGCGCGGTCGGAAATGGCGGACACAACGCACCAAAAAAACTTTACATGCAACGTTTTTTGGTGCCGACGGTCCGCCACAACACGACGCAACCGTCGCACGTGTGGCAATGCATCGCTAATACAAGCCTATGGAGAAAAAACGCATCCTGCTGACAACTTTGCAGGATGCGTTTTTTCTGCAAAACGACGCATTTGCGACATGCGTCGTACGACGCTAGTGTGAAAGTAGCCTTAGGCATTATTCAGATTTAAGTCACTGAATTAGAAGCATTGGATTAACATTTTATAAAATTGTATAAAAAAAAATATATTCTGGAACTTTCCAACACACTTTCAAATTCAATTGTTTCCTGTTGAGACATAGGGAGTGGGGGGGTTACTAGTCTGCTAACCAAAACCAAGTAGACCAGGGATCATCCCACCCAAATCCTCTCCTTTCCTCAAAGGCAGAATACTACTCAAATAAGAAAGGGTGAGGGTAACAGTGTGGCGATACTTTACCAAACCACAAAACAGGCAAATAATACAAAGAACAGTCCCCATCACATCTTTCTCTTGACCTCTGGATGCTGGCTTGAAGGACAACAGTTGTGAACTATTAAAAGAGGGTATGTGCCTCTGTATCATGATACACATCCAGACAGCCAAGATATCCAGAGATTCAAAGAACCAGAGACTCGTTACAAGACACCAGCCAAGACATCATGGCTCCATCGCGAGGGACACAGATTGACTTTCTACAGGATGCCAACTTAGGGAACCACGGCTGAAAGAATACAGATCTGCTCCATTGACCATCACAGAACTCATGGATACGTTTGTGAAAGCCAGGAATGAGACCCACCGGTCACCTGAGCCCCATGGCTATATTTGGGAAAGCCAGGATTGGGACCCACTGGTGACCTAGCTCCAGGGAGATGTTCGGAGAGGCCAGGTTGTGATCCTCCAGTCACCTGGCCTTGTACCTGAATGAACTGTCATCTTCCTAAGCTTGTTGTTACCTCCTGTCTGTGCTTGCCACATGTGGGGTAGTCGGCCCTAGAAGCTCTGAATTCGCAGCTGCTTTTTTCCCGGTGAGTCAGCGGAAGGGTGAGACTCTGTAATGTGCATCATCTTGGGATATTTTGCTGGGGTTGACTCGCATTGCTTGACTATTTAATCAATTTGCATAGTTTTTACTCCTCTGCTTTGCAAGTCAACAAGCTAGCTGGCCTCGACAATGTACAATCAACATATTAGCAAGCATCATTGTTCAATTGCCCTGCATTTCTGTCATCCAGGATAGCAGCACAATACATTACAACAAATGTCAACATAAAAGTCAATACTACAGGCTTATATGAACAAAAGTCTGTGTTTTCTTGACCAACCAGAAAGAAACACATAAAGTCCACATGTATACAGTCAATGACTCCTGGCTTACTGAAAATAGACGACTGGTTAATTAAGATAAAATTATCATTCATGACAGTCCCCATTTTCAATATCTCTGCTGCCTGTCAGACAATAGTAAAGTTACTTCTTTTCTAACTGACCTGACCCAGATCTGGGGTTACTGTTTATAGTACGTAATCCTCTGTGAGCTAAACACAGAAAATCTCTGTGGTGTCCTGGACTCCAGGATAACAGCACTTCCCTACATTGATACTTTGTAACAAGCCAAGCAGCTGTGTAAGCAGGACTATGGTATCTGAGATATTCATGTGGTTCTCCAGGACTATTTTTTTTACTATGGGTCTAAAACCTAACAGGCAGGTAGTTGTTAACAGAGGGAACTACCTGCCTATTGAACCTGGCAACAGCTCAGAGCGTTCACCGACTGCTCCTGCCAGCTAATCAGCTACTGCATGTCACCACAGCAGTTCTTCCGTCATGCTGCTGTAACAATGGGGTGTGACTGCCTGCATCATGCTGACTGACAGTGGGCTCCCCGCAGTGAGACAGTGGTTAGCCGGCTATCAATCAGCATGACGTCAGCAGTTACACCCATCAAGAAAGCGAAAGAGAATCCACGCTCTGTCGATGTGACATCAGCAGAAGCTGCAGAATTGCCGGCAGGAGTGGTATATATATATATACAACGACATCCCATAATACCCAGCACCTGCTTTATACCCCTCAGATATATACACACAGACATCCCATAATACCCAGCACCCGCTGTATACTCCTCAGATATATACACACAGACATCCCATAATACCCAGCACCCGCTGTATACCCCCAGATATATATACACGACATCCCATAATACCCAGCACCCGCTGTATACCCCCAGATATATATATACACATGACATCCCATAATACCCAGCACCCGCTGTATACTCCCCAGATATATATACACGACATCCCATAATACCCTGCACCCGCTGTATACCCCTCAGATATATATATATACACGACATCCCATAATATCCAGCCCCCGCTGTATACCCCTCAGATATATATACACGACATCCCATAATACCCAGCACCCGCTGTATACCCTCAGATTATATATATACACGACATCCAATAATACCCAGCCCCCGCTGTATACCCCTCAGATATATATACGACATCCCATAATACCCAGCCCCCGCTGTATACCCCCCAGATATATATATACGACATCCCATAATACCCAGCCCCCGCTGTATACCCCCCAGATATATATATACGACATCCCATAATACCCAGCCCCCGCTGTATACCCCCCAGATATATATATACACGACATCCCATAATACCCAGCCCCCGCTGTATACCCCCCAGATATATATATACGACATCCCATAATACCCAGCCCCCGCTGTATACCCCTCAGATATATATACACACGACATCCCATAATACCCAGCCCCCGCTGTATACCCCCCAGATATATATATACGACATCCCATAATACCCAGCCCCCGCTGTATACCCCTCAGATATATATACACGACATCCCATAATACCCAGCACCCGCTGTATACCCTCAGATTATATATATATACACGACATCCAATAATACCCAGCACCCGCTGTATACCCCTCAGATATATATACGACATCCCATAATACCCAGCCCCCGCTGTATACCCCCCAGATATATATACGACATCCCATAATACCCAGCCCCCGCTGTATACCCCCCAGATATATATATACGACATCCCATAATACCCAGCCCCCACTGTATACCCCCCCAGATATATATATACCGTATATACTCGAGTATAAGCCGAGATTTTCAGCCCAAATTTTTGGGCTGAAAGTGCCCCCCTCGGCTTATACTCGAGTCACGGTAGCGGTGGGGTCGGCAGGTGAGGGGGTGAGGGCGCTGGGGTATACTTACCTAGTCCCAGCGATCCTCGCGCTGTCCCTGCCGTCCCACGGGCTTCGGCGCTGCAGTTTCTTCCTCTCTTCAGCGGTCACGTGGGACCGCTCATTACAGAAATGAATAAGCGGCTCCACCTCCCATAGGGGCGGAGCCGCTTATTCATTTCTCTAATCAGCGGTGCCGGTGACCGCTGAAGAGAGGAAGAAGCTGCGGCACCGAAGACAGGAGGGGACAGCGCGAGGATCGCTGGGACTAGGTGAGTATAGCATATTCACCTGTCCTCGTTCCAGCCGCCGGGCGCCGATCCATCTTCCCGGCCGGCGCCTTCATCTTCCCGGCGTCTCTGCTCTCTGACTGTTCAGGCAGAGGGCGCGATGACGCATACAGTGTGCGCGGCGCCCTCTGCCTGATCAGTCAGAGCAGAGACGCCGGGAAGATGGAGGCGCCGGAACGAGACGCCGGGAGCTGCAATCAAGGGAGGTGAGTATGTGTTTTTTTTTCTTTATTGCGGCAGCGGCGGCACAAATTTATGTGGAACATCTATGGGGCACAGTGAACGGTGCAGAGCACCGTATATGGCACAGCACAGCTATGGGGCACAGTGAACGGTGCAGAGCACCGTATATGGCACAGCACAGCTATGTATGGGGCACAGTGAACGGTGCAGAGCACCGTATATGGCACAGCACAGCTATGGGGCACAGTGAACGGTGCAGAGCACCGTATATGGCACAGCACAGCTATGGGGCACAGTGAACGGTGCAGAGCACCGTATATGGCACAGCACAGCTATGTATGGGGCACAGTGAACGGTGCAGAGCACCGTATATGGCACAGCACAGCTATGGGGCACAGTGAACGGTGCAGAGCACCGTATATGGCATAGCACAGCTATGGGGCACAGTGAACGGTGCTCGTGCAGAGCACCGTATATGGCACAGCACAGCTATGGGGCACAGTGAACGGTGCAGAGCACCGTATATGGCACAGCACAGCTATGTATGGGGCACAGTGAACGGTGCAGAGCACCGTATATGGCACAGCACAGCTATGGGGCACAGTGAACGGTGCAGAGCACCGTATATGGCACAGCACAGCTATGTATGGGGCACAGTGAACGGTGCAGAGCACCGTATATGGCACAGCACAGCTATGGGGCACAGTGAACGGTGCAGAGCACCGTATATGGCACAGCACAGCTATGGGGCACAGTGAACGGTGCTCGTGCAGAGCACCGTATATGGCACAGCACAGCTATGGGGCACAGTGAACGGTGCAGAGCACCGTATATGGCACAGCACAGCTATGTATGGGGCACAGTGAACGGTGCAGAGCACCGTATATGGCACAGCACAGCTATGGGGCACAGTGAACGGTGCAGAGCACCGTATATGGCACAGCACAGCTATGTATGGGGCACAGTGAACGGTGCAGAGCACCGTATATGGCACAGCACAGCTATGGGGCACAGTGAACGGTGCAGAGCACCGTATATGGCACAGCACAGCTATGGGGCACAGTGAACGGTGCAGATCACCGTATATGACACAGCACAGCTATGGGGCACAGTGAACGGTGCAGATCACCGTATATGACACAGCACAGCTATGGGGCACAGTGAACGGTGCAGAGCACCGTATATGGCACAGCACAGCTATGGGGCACAGTGAACGGTGCAGATCACCGTATATGACACAGCACAGCTATGGGGCACAGTGAACGGTGCAGAGCACCGTATATGGCACAGCACAGCTATGGGGCACAGTGAACGGTGCAGAGCACCGTATATGGCACAGCACAGCTATGGGGCACAGTGAACGGTGCAGAGCACCGTATATGGCACAGCACAGCTATGGGGCACAGTGAACGGTGCAGAGCACCGTATATGGCACAGCACAGCTATGTATGGGGCACAGTGAACGGTGCAGAGCACCGTATATGGCACAGCACAGCTATGGGGCACAGTGAACGGTGCAGAGCACCGTATATGGCACAGCACAGCTATGGGGCACAGTGAACGGTGCAGATCACCGTATATGACACAGCACAGCTATGGGGCACAGTGAACGGTGCAGAGCACCGTATATGGCACAGCACAGCTATGGGGCACAGTGAACGGTGCAGAGCACCGTATATGGCACAGCACAGCTATGGGGCACAGTGAACGGTGCAGAGCACCGTATATGGCACAGCACAGCTATGGGGCACAGTGAACGGTGCAGAGCACCGTATATGGCACAGCACAGCTATGGGGCACAGTGAACGGTGCAGATCACCGTATATGACACAGCACAGCTATGGGGCACAGTGAACGGTGCAGAGCACCGTATATGGCACAGCACAGCTATGGGGCACAGTGAACGGTGCAGATCACCGTATATGACACAGCACAGCTATGGGGCACAGTGAACGGTGCAGAGCACCGTATATGGCACAGCACAGCTATGGGGCACAGTGAACGGTGCAGAGCACCGTATATGGCACAGCACAGCTATGTATGGGGCACAGTGAACGGTGCAGAGCACCGTATATGGCACAGCTATGGGGCACAGTGAACGGTGCAGAGCACTATATGGTTCACACCTATGGGGAAATATGAACGGTGCAGAGCACTATATGGCACAGCTATGGGGAAATAATGATCTATTTTTATTTTTGAAATTCACCGGTAAATGCTGCATTTCTACCCTAGGCTTATACTCGAGTCAATAAGTTTTCCCAGTTTTTTGTGGCAAAATTAGGGGGGTCGGCTTATACTCGGGTCGGCTTATACTCGAGTATATACGGTATATATATATATATATATATATATATATATATATATATATATATATATATATATATATATATATATATATATGACATCCCATAATACCCAGCCCCCGCTGTATACCCCCCAGATATATATACACGACATCCCATAATACCCAGCCCCCGCTGTATACCCCCCAGATATATATATACGACATCCCATAATACCCAGCCCCCGCTGTATACCCCCCAGATATATATATACGACATCCCATAATACCCAGCCCCCGCTGTATACTCCTCAGATATATACACACAGACATCCCATAATACCCAGCACCCGCTGTATACCCCCAGATATATATACACGACATCCCATAATACCCAGCACCCGCTGTATACCCCCAGATATATATATATACATGACATCCCATAATACCCAGCACCCGCTGTATACCCCTCAGATATATACACACAGACATCCCATAATACCCAGCACCCGCTGTATACCCCTCAGATATATACACACAGATATCCCATAATACCCAGCACCCGCTGTATACCCCTCAGATATATATACACGACATCCCATAATACCCAGCACCTGCTGTATACCCCTCAGATATATATATATATATATATATATATATATATATATATACACGACATCCCATAATACCCAGCACCCGCTGTATACCCCTCAGATATATACACACAGATATCCCATAATACCCAGCACCCGCTGTATACCCCCCAGATATATATACACGACATCCCATAATACCCTGCACCCGCTGTGTACCCCTCAGATATATATATATATATATATATATATATACACACGACATCCCATAATATCCAGCCCCCGCTGTATACCCCTCAGATATATATACACGACATCCAATAATACCCAGCCCCCGCTGTATACCCCTCAGATATATACACACAGACATCCCACAATACCCAGCCCCCGCTGTATACTCCTCAGATATATACAGTTAGGGCCAGAAATATTTGGACAGTGACACAATTTTCGCGAGTTGGGCTCTGCATGCCACCACATTGGATTTGAAATGAAACCTCTACAACAGAATTCAAGTGCAGATTGTAACGTTTAATTTGAAGGGTTGAACAAAAATATCTGATAGAAAATGTAGGAATTGTACACATTTCTTTACAAACACTCCACATTTTAGGAGGTCAAAAGTAATTGGACAAATAAACATAACCCAAACAAAATATTTTTATTTTCAATATTTTGTTGCAAATCCTTTGGAGGCAATCACTGCCTTAAGTCTGGAACCCATGGACATCACCAAACGCTGGGTTTCCTCCTTCTTAATGCTTTGCCAGGCCTTTACAGCCGCAGCCTTCAGGTCTTGCTTGTTTGTGGGTCTTTCCGTCTTAAGTCTGGATTTGAGCAAGTGAAATGCATGCTCAATTGGGTTTAGATCTGGAGATTGACTTGGCCATTGCAGAATGTGCCACTTTTTGGCACTCATGAACTCCTGGGTAGCTTTGGCTGTATGCTTGGGGTCATTGTCCATCTGTACTATGAAGCGCCGTCCAATCAACTTTGCAGCATTTGGCTGAATCTGGGCTGAAAGTATATCCCGGTCCACTTCAGAATTCATCCGGCTACTCTTGTCTGCTCTTATGTCATCAATAAACACAAGTGACCCAGTGCCATTGAAAGCCATGCATGCCCATGCCATCACGTTGCCTCCACCATGTTTTACAGAGGATGTGGTGTGCCTTGGATCATGTGCCATTCCCTTTCTTCTCCAAACTTTTTTCTTCCCATCATTCTGGTACAGGTTGATCTTTGTCTCATCTGTCCATAGAATACTTTTCCAGAACTGAGCTGGCTTCTTGAGGTGTTTTTCTGTCTATTTTTGGTATTGATGAATGGTTTGCATCTAGATGTGAACCCTTTGTATTTACTGTCATGGAGTCTTCTCTTTACTGTTGACTTAGAGACAGATACACCTACTTCACTGAGAGTGTTCTGGACTTCAGTTGATGTTGTGAATGGGTTCTTCTTCACCAAATTAAGTATGCGGCGATCATCCACCACTGTTGTCATCCGTGGACGCCCAGGCCTTTTTCAGTTCCCAAGCTCACCAGTCAATTCCTTTTTTCTCAGAATGTACCCAACTGTTTATTTTGCTACTCCAAGCATGTCTGCTATCTCTCTGATGGATTTTTTCTTTTTTTTCAGCCTCAGGATGTTCTGCTTCACCTCAATTGAGAGTTCCTTTGACCGCATGTTGTCTGCTCACAGCAACAGCTTCCAAATGCAAAACCACACACCTGGAATCCACCCCTGACCTTTTAACTACTTCATTGATTACAGGTTAACGAGGGAGACGCCTTCAGAGTTAATTGCAGCCCTTAGAGTCCATTGTCCAATTACTTTTGGTCCCTTGAAAAAGAGGACGCTATGCATTACAGAGCTATGATTCCTAAACCCTTTCTCCGATTTGGATGTGGAAACTATCATATTGCAGCTGGGAGTGTGCACTTTCAGCCCATATTATATATATAATTGTATTTCTGAACATGTTTTTGTAAACAGCTAAAATAACAAAACTTGTGTCACTGTCCAAATATTTCTGGCCCTAACTGTACACACAGACATCCCATAATACCCAGCACCCGCTGTATACCCCCAGATATATATACACGACATCCCATAATACCCAGCACCCGCTGTATACCCCCAGATATATATATATATATATATATACACATGACATCCCATAATACCCAGCACCCGCTGTATACCCCTCAGATATATACACACAGACATCCCATAATACCCAGCACCCGCTGTATACCCCTCAGATATATACACACAGACATCCCATAATACCCAGCACCCGCTGTATACCCCTCAGATATATATACACGACATCCCATAATACCCAGCACCCGCTGTATACCCCCCAGATATATATACACGACATCCCATAATACCCTGCACCCGCTGTATACCCCTCAGATATATATATATATATATACACGACATCCCATAATATCCAGCCCCCGCTGTATACCCCTCAGATATATATACACGACATCCCATAATACCCAGCACCCGCTGTATACCCCTCAGATATATATATACGACATCCCATAATACCCAGCACCCGCTGTATACCCCCAGATATATATATATATATACATGACATCCCATAATACCCAGCACCCGCTGTATACCCCTCAGATATATACACACAGACATCCCATAATACCCAGCCCCCCCCGCTGTATACCCTCAGATCTTATCGGGTGGAGTTCATACAAGGGCACACACACAATCTGTCACATCTAATTCATTTCACTACAGATTTTCTGAGATGTTCATCTTAAAGCTGCAGAACCAGGAAATGTTCCAGGATTTGCTCCTCTGGGAAATCGCAGCAGAGACACCAGATAGAAGCAGCTGTTAGTTCGGATTTTCCATTTTGAAAACAGTAGAAAAAAAACAAAAACAGAAACAAAATATTCACTGCAATCTCCCATCTAAGGCGGCAGCCCCAGCACTAAGGCCGATCTGCTACATTATATCATGTGCATTGGCTGATTCATATCTTTCTCACAACGTTTAACCTTTCCCGATGTTTCTCTTCTTAGAAATGTGACACAGATTGTGTGATGTCACCACGGCAACCAGGAAATCCAAAAATAAATATTTACCTTTTTAATACTCTCAGACGCTACATGTATACCTTACAACACGTTTCCCAAACAGTAATGGCCTCCACAACAAATGTCACAAGATAGAGGCACGTGCAAAAAAAACAAGCAAAGCCTCGGGTGGAGTGATACTGTGAAAATAGGAATGAAATAATATTTAAGACACGTGTAGATGGAAAAACATAGAATAAATATACAAGTTATACACCGACAGCTCAGCTCACTACAAGAATTCCTCTATTTACTGTATATTAGACTACTATACTACCGTCCCTATGTAGAAGAATATAGCTACTATAATACCGCCCCTATATACAAGAATATAACTACTATAATACTGCCCTCTATGTACAAGAATATAACTACCATAATACTGCCCCTATGTACAAGAATATAACTACCATAATACTGCCCCTATATACAAGAATATAACTACCATAATACTGCCCCTATGTACAAGAATATAACTACTATAATACTGCCCCTATATACAAGAATATAACTACTATAATACTGCCCCTATGTACAAGAATATAACTACTATAATACTGCCCCTATGTACAAGAATATAACTACTATAATACTGCCCCTATGTACAAGAATACAACTACTATAATACTGTTCCTATGTACAAGAATATAACTACTATAATACTGCTCCTATGTACAAGAATATAACTACTGTAATACTGCTCCTATATACAAGAATACAACTACTGTAATACTGCTCCTATGTACAAGAATATAACTACTATAATACTGCCCCTATGTACAAGAATATAACTACTATAATACTGCCCCTATGTACAAGAATATAACTACTATAATACTGCCCCTATGTACAAGACTATAACTACTATAATACTGCCCCTATGTACAAGAATATAACTACTATAATACTGCCCCTATGTACAAGAATATAACTACTATAATACTGCCCCCTATGTACAAGAATATAACTACTATAATAATCGTTAAAAGACTCCGCGTGGTTTATGTTGTCGCTACTTGTAACGATTAATTATGGCTGATTGCCTCCTCCTGGGCAGCAGAGGTTCGGCGTCGGTTCTTGCTACGAGTCTCAGCAGCAGGTAATTATCTCGGCTGATATTTATGTAAGTGTGACGGTGACGGATATTTGGGAAATTCCCTGTGAAGCCGAACCCCTCCCTCGATGCTGTGACATCGCCTGAGACCGATGATGTCACTTGTGTCACATGTGATGGGACTTGTCTTAGGTAAAGCATCCAGGTGGGGGAAGGGGAAATCCACTCCACCCCATGGTATCAGTGATCACCCCCGTCTTCTGCATGTGATATATTAGCAATAAAAGAACCTGAAGACTCATCTCTTCCGACAAGCCTACAGCCTGCAGTGATCCTCAACCTACTGAACAGCCGCACAGCCAGCTCTTCCCTCTCCTAGTGTATCCTCACCCACCCCCTGCAGACTGTGAGCCCTCGCGGGCAGGGTCCTCCCTCCTTATGTACTCGTGTGCCTTGTTATCTGCTCATGTTTAATGTATTTGTCTATATTTGCCCCGTATTCACATGTAAAGCGCCATGGAATAAATGGCGCTATAAAAATGTATAATAATAATAATAATAATAATAATAAATTCCTACTGTTCTGAACAAGGAACCTGCAGCTGTTCTGCGCCACGAGGAGGCGCTCTATGATTTTTTGGGAGAAATCCTATAATACAAGCAATATGCCAGAATGTGTCTGTGATCTGTTTATGGTCTGAAAAAACTCTGACTCTTTATTTAGCAAAATTAACCTGTTTGCCAACTTGTGTGTTTACTGGAAACAGTCAGCAATTTGCAGTTTACTGACCACTTTCTCTGATTATGTTCCTTTCATGCCTTTCTGTGAGGTTACAATTATTTCCTGCTTCACTACAACACTAGATGTTCATCCTGGTCATCAATCAATCCATCATTGGTCTACAAACAAGACAGGATCCAGCAACAGCAGCTTGCTGATGGTTTCTACACTGCAACAGCTTTTTGTTTCCTTTATATGTCACCAACCTAAAATTATCCAATAAATTCCACCCAAGCCTTACATTCAGCAGATGTTGGTCGGTGTCGGTCTAAGCTCTGCTACATCTGGACGCCGCGGATCTCTGAACCATGGACTCAATTTCTAATGCAATTTGTTTGCTAAATGATGAGACGGCAACAAAGCAAAAATAGATCCCAGTCATCTGTGACTCTTCTTACTTCCCACAGCACAACCCAACTGGTTTTATACTGCCACTTAAAGGGGAAGTCCATTTTCTAAAAAGTCCATCAGTCTTGGTACCTGACATGGTGAGAACGACGGAGCCATGACGGAGTAGATTTACATGTCTGCATCTGCCCAGGGAAGAAGTGATGGAACCAGACAGATGTGGCCCCTGACCGGCTCCCAAGGGCCCCCACACTCAACACTCGCTTTAGCTTTGTTTGTTTTTAATCTGGAAATCATTTTAAACATTTTCAAAGCATTTTTTAAATGTTTCCAGTTGTTACATTTGTAACATTATTGTTATTGTTTCGTGTTCTTTTCTAATTTCTAACTTTTTTTTGTCATTTTTCAAGTCCTATAGAGAAGCGAATGGCGAAAATGTCATAAAAACACATCACACGTAGAGCATGGAAAAAAAAGTTCAGAAACTTAAGAGAAACTTTTAACAGTCTTTTGTTTCTAGGACCCTGGCTGTTCATACAGAACCTCCCCTTTAAGTACTGTATGTAACGGATGGATATAAGTCATACATTACCTTATACTGTATGTAGAGCAGATACAGTGAGCTGCAAACATCAGAGATATCTGCAACCCCAAAATATGTAAGGAACCATGGGGGTGATGGGGTCCTCATCCCCTCCACATATATACTGATATATACACATTGTACAGACCCTCCTCTGAAAAGCTGACAATCTAGATAGTGTGAGGGCGGCCTATGCCAGCAGTGCAGACCCCCTCCCTGCTCCCCAGACCACCTACCACACAATTCAGAGTAAACACATTTCCATGAGACATCTTGAGCTTCTATGTCCCAAATCCCCCAAGTCCCCCCTACCCCTGGGTATCAGCAAGCCCCTCTTACCTCTGCTCCTGTCGCACCCTCCTGCCTGCTGGTTTCTGGTCTGACCCGTCTATAAGTCTGGAATTAAGAGTTGGGTGTGGATAGAAGACTTTTCTCAACACAACACTCCCTTCCCAACCAGAAATGCCAAATCTAGGATGTGTGACCGCAGCGCCCCCTGCCAGGCCATTCTGGGTACTGCAAGACACACCATTAACCCCCTGCATCCTGGAAGTTGGCTGCATACATTACATAGACACATAGGTTGAAAAAAGAGTCTTGGCACCATCAAGTTTAACTTTTCTCCACCATAATTATAAATTATTTGTCACTAAATTATCTATAACTCACAATGCCATTGATACATTGACAAAAAAGATGCTAAAGAAAGAGGGGTCCGGTCCTGCTGCCTGCAGGAGACAAAGAGGGGCTTGGTTTAAGACTGATCCGAAAACAAGAAATTACATATTTATAATAGGAAAGACGCTTTGTAGCCTGAGCCCAAATATCGCCCCAGACAAGAATTGTAGAAGCTTTACCAGGAGCGTTATGTGAGGGGGTCCCCAAATGTGGAAACAAGCGTCCCCTCTGGTTTCATAGTTTATCACTATCTGGCAGCACAGGGGAAACTCTACATTCAGGAAGTGGCATCGTCAGTTGATGAATATCATGCAAATTGTATCCAAATAGTTTTGCAAATCATGTACCTGTCAATCAATATATCCTGCAGGGCAATAATATAAGCTGCAGGATGACAAAACCCAAAACAATGGACTCTAGTGCGAGCTCTACAGTATCAATGGTGCTACACCTGTAATGTCCACTATTCTGTCTTTCAGTCTTTAACTTCATAATTTTATAATGTATCAGTATAGTATTATTATTATTATTATATAGCAAATAATTCTGGCTGTATGCAACTACCACTACATGCATGCATATACAATCACCACTAGAGGGAGCTCACTATATACAGATTTATACAGCCACCACTAGAGGGAGCTCACTACATACAGATTTATACAGCCACCACTAGAGGGAGCTCACTACATACAGATTTATACAGCCACCACTAGAGGGAGCTCACTACATACAGATTTATACAGCCACCACTAGAGGGAGCTCACTACATACAGATTTATACAGCCACCACTAGAGGGAGCTCACTACATACAGATTATGCAGCCACCACTAGAGGGAGCTCACTACATACAGATTTATAGAGCCACCACTAGAGGGAGCTCACTATATACACATTTACACAGCCCCCAATAGGAGGAGCACACTACATACAGATTTATACAATCACCACTTGTAGGAGCTCCCTTCATACAGCCTCCAATAGGAGGAGCTCACTACATACAGATATATACAGCCATCACTAGGGGGAGCTCACTACATACAGATTTATACAGCCACCATTAGGGGGAACTCACTGCATACAGATTTATACAGCCACCACTAGAGGGAGCTCAGTGCATACAGATTTAGACAGCCATACAGGTGTATACTACTAACATGAATCTGACTTGGAGCTGTATAAATCTGTATGCAGGAGCTCCCCCTTGTGGTTGCAGTGTAAATGTCTATGCAGTGAGGCATAATGATTGTCACTCCTGTTTTCCAGAAAATGATATAACAATGATACATTTCTTTCAGCAATTTGACAGCAAAAATTCAAATGTAAGGATTTTTTTAAGGGGAACATTTTCTTCTTTATAATGGTCATTTATAAAGCAATAGATAATGGCACGGAGGACACAGGCTTTATTTCTGTGCACTGATCTGCACTTTAGTCTAAATATAGTTGACTGCCCCTGAGCGGCTTAATTCTTGAAGTCAGGAGGATGAGCCTGGACCCCCCCAGCCGAGCCGCTGTAAGTAATTACATGTCAAAGAAGAAAATCCCTGCAAGTCACTACATGCCATCTATATCGACAGAATAACCCGAGCCGACCGAATCTCTGCGCCAAATTCTGGGAATTCTGGGCACGGAGGGAACGTGTCCTGATCTGTGATCAGCAGGGTGAAAGCAGATTGGAAACTGTATGGAGCCTACGTTATTTCAGGTTGGGGCAAATACGGAAAGGTGATTGCCACCTAATAGGGACTCGGGCTGGAGGAGAATAATAGGACTTATATTTATGCAAAAGACGGATTTTGGTGCTGAACGCTTTCCATAGATCCTCAACACAGTGCAACAGTGATACAAAACCAGTACTGGGAACAACTGGATATAACGCAGACTCCTCCTCCACCTCCTTCCTGACTGTTTCCATCCTTGACTCCGCCTCTTCTACCCCTCTGCCTGATAGAGGTACAGTTTAAAGTCAATGTTTTATTAAGTCCTACTGTTAATGCCCTTAAAGGGAACCTGTCACGTCATTTTTAGCATCTAAACGGTCCTCAGTGCATCATTACACATTTTTTCCATTAAAAACGGTGCTGTAATCATGTGCAAAAATCACTTTATATAGTTAGATTGTAGCAGCTCATTTAGTCACAGGGGTCTGCTTCATTTAGTTCAAACAAAAAAGGCAGCACTCTGTAGTGCCATAGCATGCAAACATAGTAACAAAGTTATTAAGGTTGAAGGAAGACTTCAAGTCCATCTAGTTCAACCCATGAAATATTAAAATTGATTTGCATTACTGCACTAGAAATATGAAAAAATTAGAAAGTTTAACGCATAAATTGGCCAATTCATGTATACCTGGTAGCCACGGTAAGGAGTTTATCTTTTACCAAGACCTAACACTGCCGTTCCTCTCTTAGAATAAAGTCTCTTCATCTGTATGGGAACCTAATGTGAGTCCTCTCTAAGGCTGCCGTCACACTAGCAGTATTGGGTCAGTATTTTACATCAGTATTTGTAGCCAAAACCAGGAGTGGAACAAATAGAGGAAAAGTATAATAGAAACATCTGCACCACTTCTGTATTTATCACCCATTCCTGGTTTTGGCTACAAATACTGATGTAAAATACTGACCAAATAGTGACCGTGTGACGGCCGCCTTAGACTGAAATCTATATCTCTGTGGAGGGGTAGTGGTCCTGCTGTGATTAAAAACACCTGCGGCTAAAAGGAGGAGTACTCAGTCAGAAGGCTACACATTTCAAAAAAACTGACCGTCACATCCAAACATAAACTGTGTGAACAGGTGCTGACTAGTGATGAGTGAGTGGACTCGTTGCTCAGGTCTTCCAGAGTATTTGACTGCTCGGAGATTTAGTTTTCATCCCGGCAGCTTAATGATTTACAGCTATTAGACAGCTGGATTACATGTGGGGATTCCCTAGCAACCAGGCAACCTCCACATGTACTCAGCCTGGCTAATAGCTGTAAATCATTCAGCTGCCCAATGAAAACTTAATCTCCGAGCAGTCATAAATACTCGGAGGTCACCCGAGCGTGCTCTGGAAAACCCGAGCAACGAGTATATTCGCTCATCACTAGTGCTAATCTAGAGTCACCAACTCATGTACACTCAAACAAAAAAGGCAGCGCTCTGTGGCGCCATAGCATGTAAATATGAAATATGAAAATTTAATTGCATTACTGCATTAGAAATATGAATAATTGAGAACGGTCCTGGAAATGAGAAACACCTTAACGTGGCTTCCAGGTAAAACATGAATTGGCCAATTTATGCGCTAAGCTTTCTCAATTTTTCATATTTCTAGTGCAGTAATGCAATTCAATTTTAATACTTCATTTGCATGCTATGGCGCTACAGAGTGCTGCCTTTTTTGGTTGAGAGTATATGAGTTGGTGACTCTAGGTTAGCACCTGTTCACACTTAGTTTATGTTTGGATGTGACTGTCAGTTTTTTTAAATTTGTCTTCATTTAGTTCAGTCACGGTTGTCGCCACCCACGCAGTTTGAATGATGTTTCCAGGAGTTGCGCCGACATTACTCGAATCCGCATTGAAAAATCCTGCACTTGTGCAGTCTTGATTGAGTAGCTGCACATGCGCCGTGACAAGCGGCTCCCCTCTATGGCGTCGTGACAAGTCGCTTCCCTCTATGGCGTTGTGACAAGCGGCTCCTCTCTATGGTGTCGTGAAAAGCGGCTCCCCTCTATGGTGTCGTGAAAAGCGGCTCCCCTCTATGGCGTTGTGACAAGCGGCTCCCCTCTATGGTGCCGTGAAAAGCGGCTCCCCTCTATGGTGCTGTGACGAGCGGCTCCCCTCTATGGTGTCATGAAAAGCGGCTCCCCTCTATGGCGTCGTGAAAAGCATCTCCCCTCTGGCGTCGTGAAAAGCGTCTCCCCTCTATGGTGCTGTGACGAGCGGCTCCCCTCTATCGCATTGTGACAAGCGGCTCCCCTCTATGGTGTTGTGACAAGTGGCTCCCCTCTATGGTGCTGTGACAAGTGGCTCCCCTCTATGGCGTTGTGACAAGCGGCTCCCCTCTATTGTGTTGTGACAAGCGGCTCCCCTCTATGGTGCTGTGACAAGTGGCTCCCCTCTATGGTGCTGTGACAAGTGGCTCCCCTCTATGGTGCTGTGACAAGTGGCTCCCCTCTATGGCGTTGTGACAAGCGGCTCCCCTCTATTGTGTTGTGACAAGCGGCTCCCCTCTATGGTGCTGTGACAAGTGGCTCCCCTCTATGGTGCTGTGACAAGTGGCTCCCCTCTATGGTGCTGTGACAAGTGGCTCCCCTCTATGGCGTTGTGACAAGCGGCTCCCCTCTATGGCGTTGTGACAAGCGGCTCCCCTCTATGGTGCTGTGACAAGTGGCTCCCCTCTATGGCGTTGTGACAAGCGGCTCCCCTCTATGGTGTTGTGACAAGCGGCTCCCCTCTATGGCGTTGTGACAAGCGGCTCCCCTCTATGGTGTTGTGACAAGTGGCTCCCCTCTATGGCGTTGTGACAAGCGGCTCCCCTCTATGGTGTTGTGACAAGCGGCTCCCCTCTATGGCGTTGTGACAAGCGGCTCCCCTCTATGGTGTTGTGACAAGTGGCTCCCCTCTATGGTGCTGTGACGAGCGGCTCCCCTCTATGGTGCTGTGACGAGCGGCTCCCCTCTATGGTGTCGTGAAAAGTGGCTCCCCTCTATGGTGCTGTGACAAGCGGCTCCCCTCTATGGCGTTGTGACAAGCGGCTCCCCTCTATGGTGTTGTGACAAGTGGCTCCCCTCTATGGTGCTGTGACGAGCGGCTCCCCTCTATGGTGTCGTGAAAAGTGGCTCCCCTCTATGGTGTTGTGACAAGTGGCACCCCTCTATGGTGCTGTGACAAGTGGCTCCCCTCTATGGCGTTGTGACAAGCGGCTCCCCTCTATGGTGTTGTGACAAGCGGCTCCCCTCTATGGTGTCGTGAAAAGCGGCTCCCCTCTATGGTGTCGTGAAAAGCGGCTCCCCTCTATGGTGCTGTGACAAGCGGCTCCCCTCTATGGTGTCGTGAAAAGCGGCTCCCCTCTATGGTGCTGTGACAAGCGGCTCCCCTCTATGGTGCCGTGACGAGCGGCTCCCCTCTATGGTGTTGTGACGAGGGGCTCCCCGCGCATGCGCACTGAAGCAGTGTGTAGTGCACAGCTTTATGGTATGTGCACATGTTGCGGATTTTGCTGCGGATCCGTTTCCCATGAGTTTACAGTACAATGTAAACCTATGGGAAATGAAATCCGCAGTGCACATGCTGCGGAAAAAAATGCGCGGAAACGCAGCATTTTATTTTCAGCAGCATGTCAATTCTTTGTGCGGATTCCGCAGCATTTTTACACCTGCTCCAATAGAAAACTGCAGATGTAAATCCGCAGCGGTTCACTAGAAAACGCGATAAATCCGGAGTAAAAACCGCAGCGGTTTTGCACTGCGGATTTATCAAATCTGCTGTGGAAAAATCCGCAGAGGAGCTTTTTACGTGTGCACTTACCCTAACTGACTGTGTGCGGCTGGAGCCACTCGTCACGGCACATGCGCGCAAGCGCATGATTTTTCACAGCGGATTTGAGTGACATTGGCGCAATCCTGGGAACATCATTCATTGTTTTTGCAGCCCTGTAGGATAAACCCTGCATGGTGTCCCGGCCATCCTGAATCACAGGCTCAGCACGCACCCGTCCTGGCTGTTTAACCCTTGGATTGCCCTGGTCTAGAATGGCTGTGACATGATTAAAGGGACACTGTCACCTGAATTTGGAGGGAACAATCTTCAGCCATGGAGGCGGGGTTTTTGTGTTTTTGATTCACCCTTTCCTTACCCGCTGGCTGTATGCTGGCTGCAATATTGGATTGAAGTTCATTCTCTGTCCTCCGTAGTACATGCCTGCACAAGGTGCAATCTTGCCTTGCGCAGGCGTGTACTATGGAGGACAGAGAATGAACTCCAATCCAATATTGCAGCCAGCATGCAGCCAGCGGGTAAGGAAAGGGTGAATCAAACACCCCAAAACCCCGCCTCCATGGCTGAAGATTGTTCCCTCCAAATTCAGGTGACAGTGTCCCTTTAAATGGGACTCACTCCTTCCATGGAGCATGAGGGATACAGGTTCTCATGATCCGTGGGGGTCCCAAGTGTCCATACCAAATCTCCTACAAGCTGGCTGGACACAGGTCATTAAGATTGGTCACCAGGGGAGGGTTTGCTTCGATTGTATCCAGTCTATGGAACAGTAAACAGTTCACATCACAAGTCTCTTCTCAGTGTTACCTGTTCCTGCACGGATACAATGTATCATCCTGAGTCCAGACTGTTTGGCTATAGTCACACTTTGCGGATTTTGCTGCGGATCCGCAGCGGATTTGACCGCTGCGGATCTGCAGCAGTTTCCCATGAGTTTACAGTCCAATGTAAACTTATGGGAAACAAAAAACGCAGTGCACATGCTGCGGAAAAAAACGCGCGGAAACGCTGCGGATTACATTCCTCAGCATGTCACTTCTTTTCTGCGGATTTTCACCTGCTCCAATAGGAAACTGCAGATGAAAATCCGCAGAAGAAACCGCAGTAAAAACCGCGATAAATCCGCAGTAAAAACCGCAACGGGTTTTCACTGCGGATTTTGGAATTCCACTGCGGAAAAATCCGCAGTGGAATCTGCAAAGTGTGCACATAGCCTTTAGCTCACAGGATTGTCTAGATTGGACACAGTTGTTGCAGGCTGGAGGGATGAACCAGTGGCCTCCACATGTAGCCCTTCACCTGTGTGAGTAGCACAAGACTTATTAGGAACATTATGTGCACAGGTTACAGATTTTTCCGCGCAGATTCAGAAAAATCCGCAGGCAAAATGCCCTGTGTTTTACCTGCGGATGTACAGCAGATTTACCGGGGATTTTGTGTGGATTTCACCTACGTTTTTACACCTGCGGATTCCTATTAAGGAACAGGTGTAAAACGCTGCGGAATCCGCACAAACAATTGACATGCTGCTGAAAATAAACCGCAGCAATTCTGCACTGAATTTTCCGCAGCATGTGCAAATGCGCTGTGGATCTGCAGCCAAATCCGCAACGTGTGCACATACCCTAAGGCCAGTCTCAATAATTCCGGTACCGGAGAAAACGGTACTGGAGTTATCCGTGTCCGTGTGTGCATGTAGGCCATCCGTGTGGGATCCGTGTGATGTCTGTGTGTCCGTTTTTAGAGTCCATGTGCTGTACGTGTGTCCGTGTATTGAAACAATTTTTTAAATTTTAACCTTATGACAGGAAAAACGCACATGGACAGCATCCATGTGCGGTACGTGTTTACACGGACCCATTGACTTTAATGGGTCCGTGTGATCCGTGCGCTCCCACGAACACTGACATGTCTCCGTGTTTTACAAACACGCTGATATCTGCAGAGACACATTTATTTTAATGTGTCTACGTGAGTCAGTGTCTCCGGTAAGTGAGGAAACTGTCACCTCACGTACCGGAGCCACTGAAACCGGCCACTGTGAAACCCGCCTAAGGCCTGTCCCACACATCCAGATAATTCCGGTACCGGAATTATCCGTGTCCGTGTGCTTACGGAGCATATCAGTGTGGCACACGTGCGGCAGCCGTGTGCCGCCCGTGTGCCGACTGAGGACCACACGGACCGTGCAGGAGACAGCGCTACAGTTAAGCGCTGTCCCCTGCATCTGGTGCTGAAACCGCCATTCATTTCTTATCTCCAGCATCGTTCGCTGGAGAGAAGATATGAAAAATCTTTTTTTTTCTTTTTGGGGTGTTTAAAATAAAGATCCCTGTAATCCGTATGGCATCCGTACAGCGAGATTTTCTCGCAGGCTTGCAAAACCGACATATACGGATATACAATGGATCCATTTGCTAAAAAAATCGTAAAAACATATATACTGTCTATACATATATATATATATTTCATACAGCGCTAGATAGCAGAAAAGCCAGTAATTCAATTGCCGGCTTTTCCTATCTCCTTCTCAAACCCAACATGATATGAGACATGATTACATACAGTAAACCATCTCATATCCCCCTTTTTTTTTTGCATATTCCACACTACTAATGTTAGTAGTGTGTATGTGCAAAATTTATTAAATTAAAGGGTTAAATCACGGAAAAAATTGGCATGGGCCAATACATATATGAGACATATACATATATGTGTCTGACTGACATATATATATATATATATATATATATATATATATATATATATATATATATATATATATATATATATAAATATATATATACCCCCCTATTCTATGTGTAGACATTTATCTTCGCTATTCTATTCTGACCTGTCAGTGTGATTTTACTGTACACCGCACTGAATTACCGGCTTTTCTATAGAACAGCGCTGCGTATTTCTCGCAAGTCACACTGCTGGTCCGTGTGTAATCCGTATTCCCCCCCCCCCATAGACTTTCATTGGCGTATTTTTTGCGCAATATGGTGACAAATGCAGCATGCTGCAATTTTCTACGGCCGTAGAAGACCGTATAATACGGATCAGTAAAATACGGCAGATAGGAGCTGGGGCATAGAGAAGCATTGTACCGTATGCAATCCGTATTTTCTGCACCTCTCATATGTCCGTAAAACACGGTAGTGTGAGTCCGGCCTGACAGCTAGCAGAGTTTTTAAAAAAATAACGTTGAGTAACTAAAACACAAAGCCGGTGTTGAGTACACGTGCCACAGCAAGATGCAAGTATTAAGTAATGTAAGTATTTTGACGCGACGATCTGATGATTAATTAAAGGGTCACTCAGGGAGCGTTATTACTTTTGGGGGAACTAAGAGTATTGATAATTTCTATGAGGGAATTTTTGTTTAAAAGAAATGTGTCTATACCATTTGCTCTAGGCTAGCAGAAGACAGGGAGGTGTAAAACATTTCCCCGTATGCATATTTTGTTGCTGTATGGTCCCTTATTGTGCAAAAATTTTTATTTTATTCATAAGCAGATTTAGTCTAGCAGGTGCACTGGGGGGCATGTCGATGCACTGGGGGTGTGTCGGTGCACTGGGGACGTTCACTGCACTGGGGGGGTGCATTATTTTATGCAATTAAATTGGATTTATTTAAAGTTTTTTGACAGCGGCTGCAATGAGTGGTTATTCTCCGCAGTGTCCACCAGGGTGCGCTCCTGAGACACCATAGTAGCACCCGCCATCGACTCACAAGGAGCCACAAACACTTCTGCGACACCAAGAAAGGAAGAAAATAAAGTGTCCAGACAAAACACAAACATGATTATTACCAGCGGGAGCAATGTGGAATAAAAGAACATAATATGTAATAAATGTCACATTGTATTTCTCATTGTAGAATATTTAGTAATCAACATTAAAAAGAATAAATGTTATTGTTTCCTAGGAAAGAACCATCTCGATTGGGTTCAGGTCTGGTGACTGTGGAGGCCAGGTCATCTGGCATATCACCCCATCTCTCCTTCTTGGTCAAATAGCCTTTACACAGCCTGCAGGTGTTTGGGGTCATTGTCCTGTTGAAAAATAAATGATGGTGCAACTAAACGCAAACCGGATGGAATAGCATGCCGCTGCAAGATGCTGTGGTAGCCATGCTGGTTCAGTATGCCATCAATTTTGAATAAATCCCCAACAGTGTCACCAGCAAAGCCCCCCCACACCATCACACCTCCTCCTCCATGCTTCACGGTGGGAACCAGGCATGTAGAGTCCATCCGTTCACCTTTTCTGCGTCGCACAAAGACACGGTGGTTGGAACCAAAGATCTCAAATTTGGACTCATCAGACCAAAGCACAGATTTCCACTGGTCAAATGTCCATTCCTTGTGTTCTTTATCCCAAACAAGTCTCTTCTGCTTGTTGCCTGTCCTTAGCAGTGGTTTCCTAGCAGCTATTTTACCATGAAGGCCTGCTGCACAAAGTCTCCTCTTAACAGTTGTTGTAGATTTCTGAGGCTGGTGACTCGGATAAACTTATCCTCAGAAGCAGAGGTGACTCTTGGTCTTCCTTTCCTGGGGCGGTCCTCATGTGAGCCAGTTTCTTTGTAGCGGTTGATGGTTTTTGCAACTGTACTTGGGGACACTTTCAAAGTTTTCCCAATTTTTCAGACTGACTGACCTTCATTTCTTAAAGTAATGATGACCACTCGTTTTTCTTTACTTAGCTGCTTTTTTCTTGCCATAATACAAATTCTAACAGTCTATTCAGTAGGACTATCAGCTGTGTATCCACCAGACTTCTGCTCAACACAACTGATGGTCCCAACCCCATTTATAAGGCAAGAAATCCCACTTATTAAACCTGACAGGGCACACCTGTGAAGTGAAGACCATTCCCGGTGACTACCTCTTGAAGCTCATCAAGAGAATGCCAAGAGTGTGCAAAGCAATCATCAAAGCAAAAGGTGGCTACTTTGAAGAACATTGAATATAAGACATATTTTCAGTTGTTTCACACATTTTTGTTAAGTATATAATTCCACATGTGTTAATTCATAGTTTTCATGCCTTCAGTGTGAATTTACAATTTTTGTGGTCATGAAAATACAGAAAAATCCTTAAATGAGAAGGTGTGTCCAAACTTTTGGCCTGTACTATATATATATATATATATATATATATATATATATATGTGTTCAAATCACCCCACTTTTCCTCCCATTAAAAATAAATAGAAAAAATACACTTACTTGTATCACTGCGCTCGTTAAAGTCCGATCTATCAAAATATAAAATAAATTAACCTGATCGATAAAGGTTGTAATGAGAAAATAAACTGAAACATCAGAATTACGTATTTTCAGCCACTGCAACATTGCAATAAAATGCAAAAAGAGGCGACAAAACATCAGATCTACTTCGACTTGTAGCTCAGCTCAGCTCAGGGCACAAGAATAATCCCTCGCTCAGCCGCATCGACCAAGAATTCAAAACATTACTGGTTTTGGAAAATAGTGACAAAAGTGAATTTTTTTTTTTTTTTTTTACAAATTGCTGAATTTTTTCACCACTTAAATAAAAGTAAAACGTTACATGTTTATTGTCTGCGTTCTTGTACTGACCCGGAGAATCGTATTGCCAGGTCAGTTTTACCATATAGTGAACACGGTAAATAAAAATCCAAAAAACAATTGCAGAGTTTTTCACTTTGTCACGATTTTGCAGCACTTGGAATTTTATCCCCGTTGTCCAGTACATCACATGATAAAATGAATGGTGTCATTCAAAAGTACAACTAGTCCCTAAAAAAAAAAAAGCCCTGGTACGGCAATGTGGACCGAATAATAAAAAAAAGTTATAGCTCTTGGAAGAAGAGGAAGGAAAAACGAAAGTGCAAAAACAGAAAATCGCCCCCATCATGAAGGGGTTAATAGTATTATTTTTTTTTTATATTGGCCAAAGGCATTTTTTGGGACTCCCCAGTCTCCAGGGCATCTAAGATGCTTGTTCAGTTGAATATGTGAGGCAGGGCATGGTGGGGGGACCCTGAGTTGGCGCTGGCACTGGGCCCCCCTGACTCATGGGCCCCATAGTGGCTGCATGGTCTCCTGCACAGGCCCCCACTTCTCCAACTGGCTGGTGGCCCCTGGAGCAGTGGGGGCCCTAGGCAAATGCCTAGTTTGCCCCACCCTATCTCCGACTCTGCACCTATTGTAGCTACACCTGGATGATGACGTTTATACAAACTTTAACCACTAGAGGACGCTGTTATCAAGCCATTCACACAGTAGCAGTGTCATGATCTGTAGTTGGGGCGCGGATTTTCTTATTGATTTTTAGTGCATATAAAATATTAATATTAGAGATAACAAAAATAATAGTAACAATAATGAGGCTATAATAACAATTATAACATTAATTTTGGTGTATAGATAATAATAGTAATATGTATATTTGATGACAATAATAATAATAATTGTAATAAGAAATATACCATTATCTACTATATAATTGACTAAGGGTCACTTCCGTCTTTCTGTCTGTCCTTCTGTCTGTCATGGATATTCATTGGTCGCGGCCTCTGTCTGTCATGGAATCCAAGTCGCTGATTGGTCTCACCAGCTGCCTGTCATGGCTGCCACGACCAATCAGCGACGGGCACAGACCGATTAGTCCCTCCCCCGCAGTCAGTGTCCCCGACGCCCGCTCCATACTCCCCTCCGGTCACTGCTCACACAGGGATAATGCCAGCGGTGACGGACCGCGTTATGCTGCGGGTTACGCACGCCGTTACCGCTGCTATTAACCCTGTGTGTCCCCAACGTTTTACTATTGATGCTGCGTCAATAGTAAAAAAATCTAATGTTAAAAATAGTAATAAACAAAAAAAACCTGCTATACTCACCCTCCGTAGTCTGAGGATGTGCTCGCGCCTTCCGCCAACTTCCGGTCCCAGAGATGCATTGCAAAATTACCCAGAAGACTTAGCGATCTCGCGAGACTGCTAAGCCTTCTGGGTAATTTCGCAATGCATCCTGGGAGCGGAAGATGGAGGCAGCCGCGCACCCATCGCCACAGCGCCATTGGATCTTAGTGGGTGAGTATATAACTATTTTTTATTTTAATTCTTTTTTTTTAAACAGGGATATGGTGCCCACACTGCTATATACTGCGTGGGGTGCGTTAGCTACATGGCTGCTATATACTACGTGGGCAGTACTATATACTACATGGCTGCTGTATACTACGTGGGCAGTGTTATATACTACATGGCTGCTGTATACTACGTGGGCAGTACTATATACTACATGGCTGCTATATACTACGTGGGCAGTACTATATACTACATGGCTGCTATATACTACGTGGGCAGTACTATATACTACATGGCTGCTATATACTACCTGGGCAGTAGTATATACTACATGGCTGCTATATACTACGTGGGCAGTGTTATATACTACATGGCTGCTATATACTACGTGGGCAGTACTATATACTACATGGCTGTTGTATACTACGTGGGCAGTACTATATACTACATGGCTGCTATATACTACGTGGGCAGTACTATATACTACATGGCTGCTATATACTACGTGGGCAGTACTATATACTACATGGCTGCTATATACTAAGTGGGCAGTACTATATACTACATGGCTGCTGTATACTACGTGGGCAGTACTATATACTACATGGCTGCTATATACTACGTGGGCAGTACTATATACTACATGGCTGCTATATACTACGTGGGCAGTACTATATACTACATGGCTGCTATATACTACGTGGGCAGTGCTATATACTACATGGCTGCTATATACTACGTGGGCAGTACTATATACTACATGGCTGCTGTATACTACGTGGGCAGTACTATATACTACATGGCTGCTATATACTACGTGGGCAGTACTATATACTACATGGCTGCTATATACTACGTGGGCAGTACTATATACTACATGGCTGCTATATACTACGTGGGCAGTACTATATACTACATGGCTGCTATATACTATGTGGGCAGTACTATATACTACATGGCTGCTGTATACTACGTGGGCAGTACTATATACTACATGGCTCCTATATACTACGTGGGCAGTACTCAAGGCCGTATTTGCCACTAGGCACTTGAGGGCACGTGCCTAGGGCGGCGGGATGCGGGGGGGCGCCCTTGAGCTAGGTTTTTTCCTTTTTTTTTTTTTTTTTATTTTATAAAACTCCGGGGTCAAGTTTCCGCCCCCCCTCCTCCCTCCCCCCTTCCCGCCCCCCCCCTCCTCCCTCCTTCCCGCCCCCCTCCCTCCCTCCCTGAAGACGTAATACTCACCTTCCTCCAGCGGTGGCTGCAACTGCGTCTCAGCGCCGTCCTGTCTTCAGCGGTCACATGGTACCGATCATTAAGGGTGATGAATATGCGCATATTCATCACCCTTAATTAGCGCTACCATGTGACCGCTGAAGACAGGAAGGAAGACGCTGAGATGCCAGGAAGTTCTGTGCTGCGCGCCGGTGAGAGGTAAGTATGACAGGGAAAAAAGTGGGGTGCCGTGCACACAGGGGAGGAGGATGGGGAGCCATGCATACAGGGGAGAAGGATGGGGAGCCGTGCATACAGGGGAGAAGGATGGGGAGTCGTGCATACAGGGGAGAATGATGGGGAGCCGTGCATACAGGGGAGGATGGGGAGTCGTGCATACAGGGGAGAAGGATGGGGAGCCGTGCACACAGGGGAGAAGGATGGGGAGCCATGTACACAGGGGAGAAGGATGGGGAGCCGTGCACACAGGGGAGAAGGTTGGGGAGCCGTGCACACAGGGGAGAAGGATGGGGAGCCGTGCACACAGGGGAGAAGGATGGGGAGCCATGTACACAGGGGAGAAGGATGGGGAGCCGTGCACACAGGGGAGAAGGATGGGGAGCCGTGCACACAGGGGAGAAGGATGGGGAGCCGTGCATACAGGGGAGAAGGATGGGGAGCCGTGCATACAGGGGAGAAGGATGGGGAGCCGTGCATACAGGGGAGAAGGATGGGGAGCCATGAACGCAGGGGAGAAGGATGGGGAGCCATGAACGCAGAGTGGGAGGATGGGGGAGCCATGAACGCAGAGTGGGAGGATGGGGGAGCCATGAACGCAGAGTGGGAGGATGGGGGAGCCATGAACGCAGGGGAGAAGGATGGGGGAGCCATGAACGCAGGGGAGAAGGATGGGGAGCCATGAACGCAGAGTGGGAGGATGGGGGAGCCATGCTTGCAGGGGAGAAGGATGGGGGAGCCATGAACGCAGGGTGGGAGGATGGGGGAGGCATGAACGCAGTGTGGGAGGATGGAGTATAAATATGGAGTATAAATACTGGGCCCTATAAGGGGGACACAGTGTGAGAGGACAGTGTGAAGAGGGGACTGGTATAGAAAGGAGAGGACAGTGTGAAGAGCATGTACCATAAGAGGGACAGTGTGGGGGTCATACTTTGTGCAGACAATATAGTGAGGGGCAATTTTTTATTTGGGAGCATTATAATGACACTTGTATCTTTAAGGGCGTCATGTGGAGACTTTCTGCAAAAGAGCGGCGAAGATGGAAGTCTGCAGAGACGGCTGTGGATGAGAAAACTCATCATGGGATCTGGACAAGATGAAGAAAAGGAGAACGGCTCCAGAGGCGACGTCATCTATCAGGTACCTGGATGTAAATGTTATTTGTGATGCTAACTCTCATGTTTTTATATATGTTAGGAGATTTAAAGGGACACTGTCACCTGAATTTGGAGGGAACAATTTTCAGCCATAGGGGTGGGGTTTTCGGGTGTTTGATTCACCCTTTCCATACCCGCTGGCTGCATGCTGGCTGCAATATTGGATTGAAGCTCATTCTCTGTCCTCCGTAGTACATACTGTACCTGCACAATCTGCAATCTTGCCTTGCGCAGGCGTGTACTATGGAGGACAGAGAATGAGCTTCAATCCAATATTGCAGCCAGCGGGTAAGGAAAGGGTGAATCAAACACCCGAAAGCCCCGCCCCTATGGCTGAAAATTGTTCCCTCCAAATTCAGGTGACAGAGTCCCTTTTAAAGGGGATGTCCAGGCTTGTGATGAGTCTGCAGTCATTCTTTGTGACTGCAGACTTCTGAATTCTCACAGTGCACACTGCACGCTGTCAGGATTCTCTCATGCTGGGGATTTACATTAATGCGATCACGTGCTGACTAGACATGCGTGACCTCCGTCAATGAAAATGAACTGAGCGAGGCCGGGCACATCTAGTCAGAATGTGGTCAGAAGTCTACAAATCACATACTTGTGCTGACATGACCGTCCACCGGCAAGGGAGAATCCTAAAAGTGCAGTGCATGCGTTGTGAGAATTCAGAAGCTGCGATGTCAGGATTCAGCTCTGCAAATTCCAGTAGTCGTCACATGGACACGTCACTCATATGCGATTTTTCAGACTTAGGGTGTGTGTCCACGTTCAGGATTGCATCAGGATTTGGTCAGTATTTTACATCAGTATTTGTAGCCAAAACCAGGAGTGGGTGATAAATACAGAAGTGGAGCATATGGTTCTATTATAGTTTTCCTCTAATTGTTCCACTCCTGGTTTTGGCTACAAATACTGATGTAAAATCCTGACCAAATCCTGATGCAATCCTGAACGTGGACACATACTCTTATGGTCCTGCGACATCGAGCTTCTCTTCTGCTTCTCTTAGTTTTTCACTGAACATTGAGAGCATTAGGGAGAGGCGCTCGTGGGCACATGGCTGAGTGTGCAAATCACATATGTCCTTGGCGGAGGGGGGGCACCAAAATGAATTCTTTCCCCGGGTGCCAGAAACCCTAGATACACCTCTGCCGGTATGCTACTGCGAGCGGTGATTACCGGGTGCGGTGGAGGGAGGTCTGTGCACAGGCAGTGAGGCAGGGACTGAGGGTGTGCACAGAGAGGATGGAGACCCGGACACTGCCCGTCCCAGTCTACGCCGTAGCCTAGAGCCCTCATTATCATAGGAATATGGCAGTTAATAAATTGCTTTTCTGAAGCTTTATAGTGTAGTTTTAGGTCAGGGAGGGTTGGATAGGGATCAGCTAGCAAGGTGCAGGGACAGGTAATGATGGCTACTTGCGAACATGTGCGGCAATTGCGGTTTTGCACTTACGATGATACATAAAACACTGCTAGTAGTGTTTTTTCTCATTGCTGCAAGTACCGCATTTGCCGGATGGCGGCAAAACCGCAAGAGCCGCACATGTCTGTAAGTCCCATAGGGAATGAATGAGGCCGAACGCAGTGTTGCCCTAAGTGATCCATTACGCGGCAGATGCGGAAAAACTGTCGGATCTGCTGCAAAAGGCGACTTTCACATCAGCGATTTTTGCCAAAGTCACTGCCGATAGTGTCATACTCACCAAAGGGGGAGGCAGCACTAAAAGTGCCTAGGGCAGCAGAAACTCTAAATACGGCCCTGGCAGTACTATATACTACATGGCTGCTGTATACTACGTGGGCAGTACTATATACTACATGGCTCCTATATACTACGTGGCCTGTGTTATATACAACGCATCGGGTATTCTAGAATATGTATGTATGTATGTATATAGCAGCCACATAGTATATAGCACAGGCCACGTACTATTTGTATGCTATATACTACATGGCTCCTATATACTACGTGGCCTGTGCTATATACTATGTGGCTGCTATATACATGCATATTCTAGAATACCCGATGCGTTAGAATCCGGCCACCATTGATTATGATAATAACAATTAATAATAATACATGATAATATGTATATTACTAATATTATTATTATAACAATCCATAATGATAATCAACAATAATATTAGTGTATTTGATGATGATAATAATATTCCTAATAATAATAGAATAATCATCATCATTATCATAATAACCCCCGTGATTACCGCCTTTGTCCGCTAGAGGCCGCTGTCTCCATCCGCCCAGCAGCGGTGAGACAGCAGTGGGGGGCGTGGCTATGTAGATGAGCAGTGGGCGTGTCGCACCTGGGGTGATGCCGGCGCTGCTCCTGGCCGCCGTCTGCTGCTGTTGCTGCGGTTTGCTGCTGCTCCTTCGCCGGTTCCGGTGTTGCTGCCTCCCGCGGACACTGATGGCGCGGACCGAGAAGCCGTTCTTCAGGATCGCGTGAGTAGGGGCCGGGTGTGGGGCCGCTGTGTGTATCGGTCCCTTGTCATTGGCTCCAATGTCGCCGCCGCCGCCGCCGTCCATCAGGTCCACGGGACAGAGCGGCGATAACCGCGACCCCTCATCTGTCAGACAATGTCCGAATGTTCCTCATCATTCCTCCGTCTGCGGCTCCGCGGTCAGTATTTTGGGTCATTGATCATCTCCAGCACCGCGATCGTGCCGCAATGTGCAGTAAGGAGCGTTCACACGGGGCTTTTTTTTTTAATGCATGAAAAATCGCAGGAAGAACTCATGCGCTGTGCGCGATTTTGATGCGTTTTTTTATACGGTCAATTGAATGGGTAAAAAATTGAAAAAACTGATTGGTTGCGGTTTAAAACCCTGCACCGCTGCTCAGAGGACGGAAGTAAAAAAGAACCATGAGAATGAGATATTTGGCCGCTACTGTGAAAAGCTGTAGGTTTGTTTTTTTTCCCCATAGTGAAATGTAGGAAAAACGCTGCGTGTGAACGAGCCCAAACAAGTCGCAGCCGCTGCACTGATTTTAGTGTTTTGCTGTCGTTATTATTTTTAGGTTGTGATTTTGTTTAAAGCTAACACGGTCAGCGGCATGGTCATTACTGAGACCCCCAGGATCTTCACGTGACCAAAGTGGCTGCAGAATGTCGCGGCGGCTCCGCAGGGTCACGTATGGCGCTGTCCCATCACAGTGCGCAGACAGGAGACGCTTCCTAGGATGCGGATCAAGCGTGAAATGTGGGGAATTGCTTGTTTTCTTGTCTGACTGTCAATCTGGATGGGACGGAGGCGCAATGCTCTGCATGGAGGATGGAGAAATGCAAGAAGCCGTAAAGACCGATGCTCTGCAGATTGTATGTAAGCAGCCCTGTGATGGGGAAAGTAATGCTCTGCAGAACTGAGGATGGCTGCTGCGATGCTCTGCAGTCTGCATTCCAGTAATGCTGCACTGTATACCACGGTGCGATGCTCTGCAGATTATATTCTAGTAATGCTGCACTATATATTGCGGTGCGATGCTCTGCAGATTATATTCTAATAATGCTGCACTATATATCGCGGTGCGATACTCTGCAGATTATATTCCAGAAATGCTGCGCTATATATCACGGTGCGATGCTCTGCAGATTATATTCTAGTAATGCTGCGCTATATACCGTGGTGCGATGCTCTGCAGATTATATTCTAGTAATGCGCTATATATCGTGGTGTGATGCTCTGCAGATTATATTCTAGTAATGCTGCGCTGTATATCATGGTGCGATGCTCTGCAGATTATATTCTAGTAATGCTGCGCTATATATCACGGTGCAATGCTCTGCAGATTATATTCTAGTAATGCTGCGCTATATATCACGGTGCAATGCTCTGCAGATTATATTCTAGTAATGCTGCGCTATATATCACGGTGCAATGCTCTGCAGATTATATTTTAGTAATGCTGCGCTATATATCACGGTGCAATGCTCTGCAGATTATATTTTAGTAATGCTGCGCTGTATATCACGTGCGATGCTCTGCAGATTATATTCTAGTAATGCTGCGCTATATATCACGGTGCGATGCTCTGCAGATTATATTCTAGTAATGCTGCGATATATATCACGGTGTGATGGTCTGCAGATTATATTCTAGTAATGCTACACTATCAGTATTCGGTCAGTATTTTACATCAGTATTTGTAGCTAAAACCAGGAGTGGAACAATAGAGGAGAAGTATAACAGAAACATCTGCACCACTTCTGTATTTATCACCCACTCCTGGTTTTGGCTACAAATACTGATGTAAAATACTGACCAAATACTGAGCGTGTGACGGCAGCCTGATGCTGCGCTGTACAGCATGGTGCAATGCTCTGCAGATAACATGGCAGTGTTGGGGTAGATGGGTTGGTGCAAAGCAATGTTGTGCAGATTACATAGATGCCTTGCTCTGCTTGGAGATCTAAGGAGGTGCAATGTTCTGCAGACTGACAGTATACAGTGCAATGCTCTGCAGATCCTGGAATATGCTGCCATTCTCCCCTGGAGCACCTGGCACGTGATATGTTCTGGCAGTGGCTCTGTGTGATGTGCTGCAGTCTGTGGCCGAGCTGCACGATGCCCAGTAGATCTGTGGGTGACTGCTCGGATTGCAATATTCTGCAGAACGCTCTGTAATGTGACCTGCAAACGTCTCCTCAGATGAGCAGGTCTGTCCTCTGCAGAATTTTGCGTTGGGCAGCAGAGCCAAGGGTTAATATGAACTGAAAGTGTCATGTGAGGCTGGAAGGGAGCGATAATCTGCACAGAGACTGCATTGTGGTGGTCACACAGTCTGGACAGTGGTCACATCGTGACTCTGAAACCACAGCAGTGTGCAGAGAGTGAGCCCCCCACATGGTGTCATCGCAGTGGTGACCCCGCACTGACCGCAGGGGATGAAAATCTCTGTCCTGATTGTTGTAGTTTCAGTCTCTGCATTGTACAGAGAATCCTAGGCCTGATGGAATTGTAACAAACCCCCAGCTGTGAGAAGTATTGAATACTCTAAAGGCCCCTTCACATTACACATCACACTAAGCGACGCTGCAGCGATACCAACAACGATCCGGATCGCTGCAGCGTCGCTGGAGAGCTGTCACACAGACCACTCTCCAGCAACCAACGATCCCGAAGTCCCCGGGTAACCAGGGTAAACATCGGGTTACTAAGCGCAGGGCCGCACTTAGTAACCCGATGTTTACCCTGGTTACCAGCTTAAAAGTAAAAAAAAACAACCACTACATACTTACCTACCGCTGTCTGTCCTCCAGCGCTGTGCTCTGCACTCCTCCTGTACTGGCTGTGAGTGTCGGTCAGCCGGAAAGCAGAGCGGTGACGTCACCACTCTGCTTTCCGGCCGCTGTGCTCACACAGACAGTACAGGAGGAGTGCAGAGCACAGCGCTGGAGGACAGACAGCGGTAGGTAAGTATGTAGTGGTTGTTTTTTTTACTTTTAGGATGGTAACCAGGGTAAACATCGGGTTACTAAGCGCGGCCCTGCTCTTAGTTACCCGATGTTTACCCTGGTTACCAGTGAAGACATCGCTGGATCGGTGTCACACACGCCGATCCAGCGATGTCAGCGGGAGATCCAGCGACGAAATAAAGTTCTGGACTTTCTTCAGCGACCAACGATCTCCCAGCAGGGGCCTGGTCGTTGGTCGCTGTCACACATAACGATTTCATTAACGATATCGTTGCTACGTCACAAAAACCAACGATATCGTTAACAATATCGTTATGTGTGAAGGTACCTTTAAGTACAGGGACTGACTGACAGCAAGCAGAGATCTCATGTCCCAGATCACCTGTACTGAATCTCTTGTCTTTTTGGATCCACAAATCTACATTACTTCATTTATGTGCCAGGTTCACAGTGCCGATATGTCAGCGCGCTAGCAGTGACGGACCCGGAAAAGCTGCAGCCTGCGTCCCACAGTCCGTCACTCAATGACGGCACATCACTAGCGCACGCCCACAATGGGCGCTAGCGATGCGTCCGACATTGAACTAAATGGCGGCGTTAACGGACTACATTACACAACGTTATGCCGCTGTGTAACGTAGTCCGTCTAACGAACGCCAAAAACGTAATGTGAACCTGGCAGGATCAATTCAGAATAAGTAATGTATATAGTGAGTTACCTCCTGTATTATACCCCAGAGCTGCACTCACTATTCTGCTGGTGCAGTCACTGTGTACATACATTACATTACTGATCCTGAGTTACATCCTGTATTATACCCCAGAGCTGCACTCACTATTCTGCTGGTGCAGTCACTGTGTACATACATTACATTACTGATCCTGAGTTACATCCTGTATTATACTCCAGAGCTGCACTCACTATTCTGCTGGTGCAGTCACTGTGTACATACATTACATTACTGATCCTTAGTTACATCCTGTATTATACCCCAGAGCTGCACTCACTATTCTGCTGGTGCAGTCACTGTGTACATACATTACATTACTGATCCTGAGTTACCTCCTGTATTATACTCCAGAGCTGCGCTCACTATTCTGCTGGTGCAGTCACTGTGTACATACATTACATTACTGATCCTGAGTTACCTCCTGTATTATACTCCAGAGCTGCACTCACTATTCTGCTGGTGCAGTCACTGTGTACATACATTACATTACTGATCCTGAGTTACATCCTGTATTATACTCCAGAGCTGCACTCACTATTCTGCTGGTGCAGTCACTGTGTACATACATTACATTACTGATCCTGAGTTACATCCTGTATTATACTCCAGAGCTGCACTCACTATTCTGCTGGTGCAGTCACTGTGTACATACATTACTGATCCTGAGTTACATCCTGTATTATACTCCAGAGCTGCACTCACTATTCTGCTGATGCATGCAGTCACTGTGTACATATTGATTACTGATCTTTATAGTGTTTTCACCCCCTTCACATACTCTAGATAGTTTTATCGTGATAGTTCTTTTTTCCTGTGGTGTAATCCGGGTTAACCAGTGAAGGATCCTGTTACCGCAGATGAACCTGCACAGGACTCCTGACACTTCAGTGTTGATTAATCTGTGAGATGATGAGAGGTGTTGTCAGCACCCGCTGCAGAGTTATGTTCTCGCCTCCAGTGACTCAGCTGTGATGTGAGGCAGGAGCTGATCCCAGAATCTCAGCACAGTCCTCAATGTCATGGTGTTCATTGGCCAATGGGCGATACGTGTTTTCCTTCATCCCCATTACCCCTGGTTAATAGCCGGCTCTCCCCCCCCCCCCCCCCCGCCATGCCATCGCATTTTCTAACCTGTGACATATTGTGGTGCAGAGCTCACTGATACCAGCACAGTCCTGTAATAGGAGCCACTGGGGAAACAAGTCCGACCATGACATTTCTTCCTCCTGGATCTTCTCCATCACCTGTGACTGATATTATTGGGAAGTGGACGGAACCGCAGCAACTCAGAGACCCCGTAACATTACAGAGCGGGGGGCCGAGTGCTGAGGAGCAGAGGGCAGAAAAGTCTACACGGCTCTGTGCCCCCATAACTACAGAGTCCAGACCTCCACTGTTATCAGCACAAACACTGCGCCCCCCGCCAGGAGCTTCATGGCTGAGCAGCTGCATGCAGCCGTACATCACCAAGCACAATGCCGAGCGGCGGATGGAGCGGTGTAAAGCCGCCACCACTGGACTCTGGAGGAGACGTGTTCTGTGCAGTGACGGATCGCACTTCTCTGATGGAGGAGGCTGGGTTTGCTGATTCCAGGAGGACGTTGCCCCCTGACTGCATTGTGCCCCCTGTACAGATGGTGGAGTAACATGAGCGGCCGTCCAGAGCCCGGACCTCAGCCCCATCCAACACCTATAACAGAGATCACAAATGATCTTCTGGATGAAGGAGCAGAAATCCGCAGACTGCTCTCAAATCTTGTAGGAATTCTTCCCAGGAGAGCGGAGTCGTTATGTCTCTGGAGGAGCCGACTCCATATTAATGTTTATGGATGTAGGACGGGAGCTCAGAAAAGCCGCTGGGTGGGACGTGGGGGGCACATACTTGGGGTCTGGACTGCAGGCTTATTCTCAATGGAAAGCTTTAGGCCATGTGCCCACGTTCAGGAAAGTGGTGTGCAGAATGTTCCTGAGCAAATCCGGACTACTTTCGCAGGAAATCTGCACGCATATTTTTTGTGGATTTTTGTGCTTTTTTTTTCTCACTTTTTTTGCGCTTTTTTTTTGTTTTTTTTGCAGATTTTTAGTGTGTTTTTTTCCCCCCTGAGCTTCCTAATGCAGTAATATAGCGAAAAATCCACAAAATGAATGAACATGCTGTGTTTTTTTCCGCGATAAAAAAGCATTGCAGAAAAAAAACGCAATATGTGCACAAAAATTGCAAAATGCATTAAAATGATGGGATGCTTAATTTTTTAAGCATTTTTGCAGCGGAAAATCGACGAAAAATTGTGAAAAATCCGGAAGGTGTGCACATCGCCTAAATGCAGTGATGGAATCGGTGAACAAGGCTCTCTGCTCCCGCTGCCGTCTTTGGGACACGACTCTCTGCATCTTGTAAGGACAGGACAATCTTACTATATCTGATAAATGCATCCAGAGGGCTCCAGTCTCTCCACGCAGGACACTTTGGATTCTGTCAGTTTACGTGGAGATTTACGTCTTTTTGCTGGAAGCATCCAGAGATGTGTCCAGTCCTGGGTCACGCATGCGCCATATGACCTCTGCCACAGTCTTCCTAACACATATCAGGATATTTTTCTCACCATTTACTTTTAACTGGAGGTAAAAAAAAAAGAAACTTTGTGATGGAAAAGTCTAAACTTGTCTGCATAGGAGCTGCGTACTCGAAACGTTGATCACTGGTAATCCGATCCCTTTACTGAGTTGGTTCAGGATACCTGAGATCTGCAACCAGCGAGACATCCGATTGTCAGCTCCTAGGACCGCTGTTCTCCCGGCTTTTTCTTTCCTTTTTTGTTGGGTCGGCTTCTTTTTCTTTTCATGTGTGTCACAATGTGTCCATTCTGAGATTTCACAGTGCAAGGTGCGCCTGTGCAAACAGGAAACTGTCAGGAATAATGTCAGCCGAGGAGGCGGTGTGGTGGGTGGCCGGCTCCCAGCCTAGTTTATTATATTATGACGTTTGTAGGCAGCAAGAAGATCATAAAGTCTGTGAAAAGGTGGTAAAATCCAAAATGGTGTGAAACGTTTCTCAAAGGAGCAGGTGTGTCTCCTGTCGCGTGGGTCAGCTGACCTCTGAGGTTGGGGTACTGGGGTCTGACTCTTCCGAGCTCCAGCAATGAAGCTTTGACCTAAATATTATAGTTGAGCAAAAAGATTTGCAGACCCCCGATCCAGAGACTACCTCTGTAGTCCAGGCACCACTTCTGCCTCTTGTAGACCCGGCAAGACGTCCTTGTTGTGGCGCGATGCGCTGAGACGTCCTTGTTGTGGCGCGATGCGCTGAGACGTCCTTGTTGTGGCGCGATGCGCTGAGACGTCCTTGTTGTGGCGCGAGGCGCTGAGACGTCCTTGCAGGTAGTGGAAGGTTCACAGGGCTTTGATCTGACAGCCACAGACTCTGACGTGGCCTTTGGCACCGGGTCCTGTTAAGTAATTTTCTTTCTGTTACCATCCACCTCTCGTGTCTCCCCTTTTCCCCATAGTTTGTAAGCTTGCGAGCAGGGCCCTCACTCCTCCTGGTATCTGTTTTGAACTGTATTTCTGTTATGCTGTAATGTCTATTGTCTGTACAAGTCCCCTCTATAATTTGTAAAGCGCTGCGGAATATGTTGGCGCTATATAAATAAAAATTATTATTATTATTATTATTATTATTATTATTCTAGTCAGTTCTGTTTTTTTTCCTTTCTTTATTTTTTGGGGTGGAGGGGGTAAAAATTTTGCCCCCAAATTTATATTAGTATAATTAAAACAGAACATGAGTAAGAACTGAGATTCCATCCGAAACCTGTAGGAAAAGCTCACATTCGTTTTATTTCTATAACGCTGGGAATATTCTGTTTTTAATTCAATTTTACTAATAATTTTTATTTGTTTATCTAAAAAACGTCTGGATATCTTTACTATTTCCGAGCAGGAGCCGCTTTTCATCTGTGCCGAGGTTTCGCTGGCTGGTAAAGGCCAGATGCCCACGATCAGGATCTAGTAGCACTTTGGATCCAGCACATGTTCGCTGCCATCTATTGAATGCTGGTGAATTCTCTGTGATCACTGAACCGTGCGGATTCACCGCGTCCAATACATTCTATGGATGGAATTTCTCTTGTGGAGAGAAATTGACATGCTGCAGTCTGGAGAGATGCGCCGCATGTCCATCTCCACCGGTGATCCGAGGGCGTCTGTAGACACATAGTGGGCATGGGATTTATCCACTATGCTATAACGACTGGACACTGCGGGTTTGATGCTGCGTAAATACACTGTATTTACTGTAATAGAACCACAGCTGCAGCTCGTTACTATGTGTCCTCTGGACTAAGGCTACGTTCACATTTGCGTTGCGCGCCGGTGCGTCGGCGACGCAACGCACGACGCACAAAAAACGCGCGCAAAACGCGCGCAAAAACGCTGCGTTTTGCGACGCGTGCGTCGTTTTTTGACGAAAATCGGACGCACGAAAAATGCAACTTGTTGCATTTTCTTGCGTCCGACGCTAGCGTCGGAAACGACGCACGTGTCGAAAAACGCGACCAAAAAAACGCACGCGTCCCCTATGTTAAACATAGGGGCGCGTCGCCGCTGCGTCGCCGACGCAACAGCGACGCACATTATCGTAACGCTAATGTGAACGTACACTAAGCAATAACTGCAGCACAAGTCTCCTATATTGATACATTGTCGCAATCGTTTCTCTTTGTGAATAGGAGGGGAGATAAGAGTTAAGGTACCTTCACACATAACGATATTGTTAACGATATCGTTGCTATTTGTGACGTAGCAACGATATCGTTAATGAAATCGTTATGTGTGACAGCGACCAACGATCAGGCCCCTGCTGGGAGATCGTTGGTCGCTGAAGAAAGTCCAGAACTTTATTTCGTCGCTGGACTCCTGCTGACATCGCTGGATCGGCGTGTGTGACACCGATCCAGCGATGTCTTCACTGGTAACCAGGGTAAACATCGGGTAACTAAGCGCAGGGCCGCGCTTAGTAACCCGATGTTTACCCTGGATACCATGCTAAAAGTTAAAAAAAACAAACACTACATACTTACCTTCAGCTGTCTGTCCTCCAGCGCTGTGCTCTGCACTCCTCCTGTACTGGCTGTGAGCGTCGGTCAGCTGGAAAGCAGAGTGGTGACGTCACTGCTCTGCTTTCCGGCTCCCAGACAGTCCAGGAGGAGTGCAGAGCACAGCGCTGGAGGACAGACAGCTGTAGGTAAGTATCTAGTGTTTGTTTTTTTTTACTTTTAGCATGGTAACCAGGGTAAACATCGGGTTACTAAGCGCGGCCCTGCGCTTAGTAACCCGATGTTTACCCTGGTTACCGGCATCGTTGGTCGCTGGAGAGCGGTCTGTTTGACAGCTCTCCAGCGACCAAACAGCGACGCTGCAGCGATTCGGATCGTTGTCGGTATCGCTGCAGCGTCGCTAAATGTGAAGGGGCCTTTAGAGCTTTCATCCTCTGCTTGTTGACAGTGATTAGCAAAATTCCTGTTTCCAAGCGAAGCAGTAAAGTATATTAGAAAGTTGCAGAAGTTTAGATTTTGCGGTGATTAAGCTTTGTGTACATAACCAGGAACTTCCTTCTTAAGGGACAGATTTTCTTTGATCAGTTAGAAGCTGAATCTTAGGGGGTTTCTGAGATCTGAAAACCACTTTAATGTGTTTACTGCTACTGAAGCTCATGCAAATACTGGAAAAAAAAAATTCATTCAGAAATTGACCTGAGGTGCGGGTCTTAAATCTGCAACTTGTCAGTTTGCGCTGCAGATTTTATTTGTTTGCAGTGCATGGGGTGAAATTTCAGCAAAAGCCGCACATGCAGCTGCGTCAGATCTTTTTCTGCACGTGCTGCTGCTTCAGATCTTTTTCTGCACGTGCTGCTGCGTCAGATCTTTTTCTGGACGTGCTGCTGCGTCAGATCTTTTTCTGCACGTGCTGTGCGTCAGATCTTTTTCTGCACGTGCTGCTGCGTCAGATCTTTTTCTGCACGTGCTGCTGCGTCAGATCTTTTTCTGCACGTGCTGTGCGTCAGATCTTTTTTTGCACGTGCTGCTGCGTCAGATCTTTTTCTGCACGTGCTGCTGCTTCAGATCTTTTTCTGCACGTGCTGCTGCTTCAGATCTTTTTCTGCACGTGCTGCTGCGTCAGATCTTTTTCTGCACGTGCTGCTGCTTCAGATCTTTTTCTGCACGTGCTGCTGCTTCAGATCTTTTTCTGCACGTGCTGCTGCGTCAGATCTTTTTCTGCACGTGCTGCTGCGTCAGATCTTTTTCTGCACGTGCTGCTGCGTCAGATCTTTTTTTGCACGTGCTGCTGCGTCAGATCTTTTTCTGCACGTTCCCATAGACCGAGTAGATAAAGTTATACCCAGCAGCCGCTGAGAAGTTCCCGCCAGCACATTAACTACTACCCAGACTAATTCACTGCTGGAGATGTCCCACAGGTCAACAAAGAGTTGTGATTATTTACAAAGACAGCCGCTTGCTGAAAGCGATAATGAAACCCACATTTGCAAATCATTATGAAACCCCAGAATGTGAATTCCCTCTGATTGCTGCCATCGCTCATCTTCTACTACAGGTGATGACGCCGGAGCCTCTGGAGATGTCATGATGCTGAGCGGCAGGGATCCATCACATGGTGATACTCGCCTCTCACTTGTCTTCATGTGTTCTCCACATTCCTGTGCTGTCGGCCCCCGGCATGGTGCGTGTCACCGGCCCCCGACTGGACGGGCAATCTCCATCATAAGATGAAGGCGTTTTAATGGGGGGGTCCATGGTGGAGAAGGATTTGTCAATGCCTCTTATAGCAGAATCCACCATGCTGATGTACAGCGGGGGGCACCACGTTCTGCTGTGGTTTTTCAACAGCAACAACAGAAGGGACTTGCTCATTTTCTTAAATGCATAAAATTGTAAAGTGATTGTGAAAATAAGCCACTTTGCAACTCTGGTTTATTAAAAATAATTTCCATTCTGAAGAACAGGAATTTTCTAATTCTGTCGTTTTTGTTGCCTAGGTTAGCGACCGCTCCTGCAGTCTATCAGCAGTGGATGGGCTCTTAGGGAAAAAGCTCAGCACTTACAAACTATGTTCTGACGCTGGTCGGATCGCTGGACACAACCATCATTTTCCGCCCCTGCGCTCCTCCAGGGCTACAGAGACAAAGCTACCTCTGCCTGCAGCATGGGAGGACGCACAGCTTTTATCAGCAGCGTCATAAAACGGCCCCTTTATGGGATTCTCAGTATGCTTGATATTGATGGGCCTCCAACATCAGCACGATGGCGGCTCGATTCTTGGCGTTCCACACTGGGCAGCTGACGGAAGGGAGCACGGTACGGGGCTATTCACGTAAATGGACGTACACATCTTTCTGGCTAAGCCACGCCACTTAGTGCAAAGTAACTGGGGCAGATTTACTCACCTGATTATTACACAGTGTAAACGTAGTCTACAAATGTACAGTATGTCTTCTGGTGGATGATAATTCTAGCACATCCTTAGACTCTGCTCTGTGTTTACACCACACATCACTTGGCTTACTTTGCACCAATACTTTGCCGTGTAATGTTGCATCTCCAGTTGTGCTCCATACCTGTGAAGCTTTGCCCCATTGTCAGCGAAGACACAAAGTTGGGGTGCATTCTCGGTACCAGGGGTGCATTCTCGGTACCAGGGGTGCATTCTCAGTACCAGGGGTGCATTCTCAGTACCAGGGGTGCATTCTCAGTACCATGGGTGCATTCTCAGTACCAGGGGTGCATTCTCAGTACCAGGGGTGCATTCTCAGTACCAGGGGTGCATTCTCAGTACCAGGGGGTGCATTCTCGGTACCAGGGGGTGCATTCTCGGTACCAGGGGTGCATTCTCAGTACCAGGGGTGCATTCTCAGTACCAGGGGGTGCATTCTCGGTACCAGGGGTGCATTCTCGGTACCAGGGGTGCATTCTCAGTACCAGGGGTGCATTCTCAGTACCAGGGGTGCATTCTCAGTACCAGGGGTGCATTCTCAGTACCAGGGGTGCATTCTCAGTACCAGGGGGTGCATTCTCAGTACCAGGGGGTGCATTCTCAGTACCAGGGGTGCATTCTCAGTACCAGGGGGTGCATTCTCAGTACCAGGGGTGCATTCTCAGTACCAGGGGGTGCATTCTCAGTACCAGGGGGTGCATTCTCAGTACCAGGGGTGCATTCTCAGTACCAGGGGTGCATTCTCAGTACCAGGGGTGCATTCTCAGTACCAGGGGTGCATTCTCGGTACCATGGGGTGCGTTCTCGGTACCATGGTGTGCGTTCTCGGTACCAGGGGGGTGCATTCTCGGTACCAGGGGTGCATTCTCGGTACCAGGGGGTGCATTCTCGGTACCAGGGGTGCATTCTCGGTACCAGGGGTGCATTCTCAGTACCAGGGGTGCATTCTCAGTACCAGGGGTGCATTCTCAGTACCAGGGGTGCATTCTCAGTACCAGGGGGTGCATTCTCAGTACCAGGGGGTGCATTCTCAGTACCAGGGGTGCATTCTCAGTACCAGGGGGTGCATTCTCAGTACCAGGGGTGCATTCTCAGTACCAGGGGGTGCATTCTCAGTACCAGGGGGTGCATTCTCAGTACCAGGGGGTGCATTCTCAGTACCAGGGGGTGCATTCTCAGTACCAGGGGTGCATTCTCAGTACCAGGGGTGCATTCTCAGTACCAGGGGGTGCATTCTCAGTACCAGGGGTGCATTCTCAGTACCAGGGGGTGCATTCTCAGTACCAGGGGGTGCATTCTCAGTACCAGGGGTGCATTCTCAGTACCAGGGGTGCATTCTCGGTACCATGGGGTGCGTTCTCGGTACCATGGTGTGCGTTCTCGGTACCAGGGGGGTGCGTTCTCGGTACCAGGGGGGTGCGTTCTCGGTACCAGGGGGGTGCGTTCTCGGTACCAGGGGGGTGCATTCTCGGTACCAGGGGGGTGCATTCTCGGTACCAGGGTGGTTGCGTTGTCGGTACCAGGGTGGTTGCGTTGTCGGTACCAGGGGGTTGCGTTGTCGGTACCAGGGGGTTGCCTTCTCGGTACCAGGGGGTTGCCTTCTCGGTACCAGGGGGTTGCCTTCTCGGTACCAGGGGGTTGCCTTCTCGGTACCAGGGGGTGCATTCTCTCGGTACCACGGGGTGCGTTCTCGGTACCAGGGGGTGCGTTCTCAGTACCAGGGGGTGCATTCTCACAGCTGTACTTTATCGTCCTCATTACAACTGCAAAGCCCGAGCTGACCACGCATTGCCAGAGCTAGCGGCCTGACGGGCACTTATGAGGCCGTTTCTTCAGGTCAGGAGATCCACGGTTGGGTTGGGCATTGCAGCTTTAACATGGACAGTAAAATGCTGGCAGTAAATCTATGCCCAGAAGCTTATCTGTACCCTGCACCGTGCTGTGCAGCCATGTGAGCTGCACGTGACCAGGGCGGATTGTCATCCACTGGAAGCAAAGATTCTGTTCACTGATATCAAGCTGAGATCTGTAATAGGAGGAAGCGATACAAAGCTGTCACTTTTCATTCTTTGCTGATAAAGGAACATCCCTGTGAGTCGCTTATTTCACAGTTGTTCGTGTGCCAGTTTGTGTATGTTGGGAGCTGCAGATGCGGGTGGAGCTCTGGAAAAATTAGGTCAGGTGTGTACAAGTCAGGTTGGGACATATTGGCGCTAATCATTACGCATGATCTCCATTGTTGCTTCAGTGGAGAGGATATGACGGTGCCCGCCTGCCAAGCTGTTATTATAGGAGAATGCTACCCTTCGTAAGTGGCACACAGAAGTGGAGCACAGTTACCTTAAAGGGAAATTCCCGTCTTATGGAGTTGTCTCTTGTCCACAGAAGGTGGAAAAACTGCTGTCTGAACAATCCCGAGAAGAGGCTCTCGAATGCCCCACTGAAATGGGGTTGTGGCTGCGCATGCACCAGTCCTTCATCCACTATCTATGGACCATCAGTAGGATCCACATTGATGCAGAAATTGGCCTCAAAGTTGATGTGCCGCTTTTCATCGCCCCTTTCCCTCCCACCCAGTTAAGAGCAAATTGATCCTTGACAAGAAGAGCTAAGAAGAGACTGGTTGTTGTCAGGGATTTACCGCCAACCATGTCGATATGCCAGAAGATAATATGTGGGTCATTGCGCTGCTGATGGAGACGTGGAAGAATGGTCCAGGATACAAAGTAGACGTGATACTTCTTTATTCTTTATTATTGACGTGTTTCAAAGTCTTCAGACTTCTATATCAAGATATAACAATGTACCTTATCAATATTCATTGTATTTAGTCTGCATCAAAGAACTCCTCTCTGTAGCTAAACCTTAGAGGCAGCGTTCGCACATTGCGCCCACAAAGTGTCGCTTCTACCGGAACCCGGCCTCAATCTGTGAGCGCAGTCTTAAGTTACTTCTGTTTTAGCAAATGTTTGTTTTGTTGTAAAATAAGAAGTTACACGTTGTTTATAACTTTCCAAGTTCTATGCTTTCTGAACTTTTGTCATTACTTCAGGGGGTAAAAAAATCTGCCCTGATCATGTGATGGACACACATGTGCTCCACAGATTGTACCCTGGAAGTAAGCCGTGAAAGTTCTTTGTAAATAACGGCAAGAAGAGATCCTGAGAATGGTGATAGATCGATAAAGAAAGCATGTTAGAAACATGCACAGCTTTTCATGATACAATTAGAGGATTAATATAGAGCGGAGAAGGTGGAGAGTCGCCTGTAGGCGTCCGCTCATGTGATTCCTCATCTCAGCCGGCAGCAGGGAGGGGAATATATCTGACCGGCTTTTGCCATCTGGCATATTTCATTAATGAGCAGGAGTTAAATATTTTATAGAAAATTCATCCGAACGATGATTGGACACATTCTGTGTTGACAGATGAGTCGTGAATGTCCAGATTCCGGTGCTGCCGAGCTCGTCACTATATGACTCTAGCTGAGCAATGCATCACCTGTTCCCATCCATCCGCTTTCATGGCTGTAATCAAAGTGATCATCTGTTACAGGAAAACCTGTTCATAACCGCTCACAATTACATCTACGTGAACCGCTTGATGACTTGTGAATACTTCACGTTACTGTCCCTAGACTAATTTGCAGTTAAAGATACTCGGCACTCATTAAATACGTTCAATTGGAGTATTTTATTTAATGTGGAATATCAAGAAAAGAATAAGTTTCGGTCGACAAGATCTTTATCAGTCCTCTGGATCATAAGAGACTGCAAACATCAGTCTCAATTCTTATGTGGTTATCCTGATGAAGGAGTTCTTTGAAACTCAGAAACTCGTTGAATAAAGACCACTTTTTAACAATACCTTTGGACTACATGATTTAGCAGTGCAGAATTTGACCTCGTGTTCCTACATTGTATTCTCAATGGCCGGTCCCTCGTGGATCCGTGGATCTGCAGCAGCGAATCTTTCCAATGCTTGTCTTAATCTACGTCTGGTGAGTGCTTTTACCTTGCATTGACTGCTAAATCTCAGATAAAACCCTATTGCGCTATTTTCCTCTAACAATTTTTTTTTATAGCAAATGTTCTTTTGTGTGATCCAAACACCTCAAACTTGGATTTGTCCGTCCATAGCACTTTTTTCCAATCTTCCTCTGTCCAATGTCTGTGTTCTTTTGACCATATTAATCTTTTATTATCCAGTCTCAGATATAGCTTTTTCTTTGCCACTCTGCCCTGAAGGCCAGCATCCCGGAGTCGCCTCTTCACTGTAGACGTTGACACTGGCGTTTTGCATGTACTATTTAATGAAGCTGCCAGTTGAGGACCTGTGAAGCGTCGATTTGTCAAACTACAGACTCTAATGTACTTGTCTTCTTGCTCAGTTGTGCAGCGGGGCCTCACACTTCTCCTTCTACTCTGGTTAGAGCCTGTTTGTGCTCTCCTCTGAAGGGAGTAGGACACACCGTTGTAGGAAATCTTCAGTTTCTTGGCAATTTCTCGCATGGAATAACCTTCATTTCTAAGAACAAGAATAGACTGTCAAGTTTCACTTGAAAGTTTTTTTTTTTCTTGACATTTTGAGAGTTTAATGTAACTAACAAATGTAATGCTTCAGATTCTCAACTAGCTCAAAGGAAGGTCAGGTTTATAGGTTCTCTAATCAGCCAAACTGTTTTCAGCTGTGCTAACATACTTGCACAAGGGTTTTCAATGTTATTCTAACCATCCATTAGCCTTCTTAGGCTAGGTTGACATTGCGTTAGCGCATTCACTAGACAGATTGCACTAACGCAATGTCCAAAAAGGCATTGCGTTTAGCGATCCCGCTAGCGCAGATGCCCGATCTGCGCTAGCGAGAACGGACCGAAAAACGCTGCAAGCAGCGTTCGAAGTCCGTCAGAAAATAACGGGACATTGCTAACGCATGCCAAAAATGGCATATGTTAGCGATGCGTTAGTTAGATTGCGGTCAATGGGTGCACTAACGGATCCGTTACATTGCGTTAGTGGCGCTATGTAACGGATCCCGTTAGCGGACTGCCACTAACGCAATGTGAACCTAGCCTTACACAGTTAGCAAACACAAAGTAACATAAGAACACTGGAGTGATGGTTGTTGGAAATGGGCCTCTATACACCTATGAAGATATTGCATTACAAACCAGACGTTTGCAGCTAGAATAGTCATTTACCACATTAACAATGTAATGTATAGAGTGTATTTCTGAATCATTTAATGTTAGCTTCATTGGAAAAAACTGTGCTGTTCTTTCAAAAATAAGGAAATTTCTAAGTGACCCTAAACTTTGGAACGGTAGTGTAAGTATTTGATCCCTTGCTGATTTTGTAAGTTCGCCCACTGACAAAGACATGAACAGTCTATAATTTTAGTTTAATTTATTTGCATTTTGCAGTGAGAAATAAGTATTTGATCCCTCTGGCAAACAAGACTTAATACCTGGTGGCAAAACCATTGTTGGCAAGCTCAGCAGTCAGACGTTTCTGTAGTTGATGATGAGGTTTGCGCACATGTCAGGAGGAATCTGGTTCCACTCCTCTTTGCAGATCATCTCTAAATCATTAACATTTTGAGGCTGTCGCTTGGCAACTCGGAGCTTCAACTCCCTCCATAAGTTTTCTATGGAATTAAGGTCTGCAGACTGGCTAGGCCACTCCATGACCTTAATGTGCTTCTCACAAAATCAGCAAGGGATCAAATACTTATTTCCCCCACTGTAGATAAAATAAAAAAAAATACAGGATGTGGCTCTGGATATGACCAGTTTTATGCCCCCTATGCACAAGAATATAACTGCTATAATACTGCTCCTATTCACATAGATACCGTAAGTAAAATATTTTCTTTTTCTGACATTTTTCTTAGTGAGCCATTATGTGAGGCTTTTTTGCACATAATGGGGTTTGTGTCATTTGGATTTGTCCGATAAAACACATGGAATATACAGTGCGCGTCTGACATCAGCGAGAAGCCTTCTGTATTGGGACTTGATGGAAAAATTATCTGATTGATACAAAAATGTGTTTGATATTTCACATGAGGATGGTTCTGCACGGATCCGATATAGTGAGGAAGGGGGAAGCACAGAGGTCAAGTACAGAGGGACCCTGCTGTGCGGCCGGGAACAATCTGAGGATATGGCCCTTAAAGAGTTCCTGTCGTCTAGATAAGAACACAACAGGTGGATTTTCCTTGGGTTTTACGTGATCTGAACAAAGCAAGACCGTGTATAAATAAATATAAGACCAAAGACTATTTGTATGAAACCTTCCTCTTGATCAATGCCGTCGCCACTGCTTGGGTTTGCACATGACATTTTGATTTCATCATCTGGAAAATCAGTCCATTAACAGAAGCCTCTCCTCTGTCAAGCCCTCAGTGTTGCTTGGTTTTGCTGATCTTCTGTACTCCATTCACATCCAAAGCTGCAAATTCACTGAGATGTTTGCCCTTGAATCAGAGCTGCACTCACTATTCTGCTAGTCATTTGAGTGCAGCTCTGGAGTATAATACAGGATGTAACTCAGGATCAGTAATGTAATGTATGTACACAGTGACTGCACCAGCAGAATAGTGAGTGCAGCTCTGGGGTATAATACAGGATGTAACTCAGGATCAGTAATGTAATGTATGTACACAATGATTGCACCAGCAGAATAGTGAGTGCAGCTCTGGAGTATAATACAGAAGGTAACTCAGGATCAGTAATGTAATGTATGTACACAGTGACTGCACCAGCAGAATAGTGAGTGCAGCTCTGGAGTATAATACAGGATGTAACTCAGGATCAGTAATGTAATGTACAGTTAGGTCCATATATATTTGGACAGAGACAACATTTTTCTAATTTTGGTTATAGACATTACCACAATGAATTTTAAACAAAACAATTCAGATGCAGTTGAAGTTCAGACTTTCAGCTTTCATTTGAGGGTATCCTCATTAAAATTGGATGAAGGGTTTAGGAATTTCAGCTCCTAAACATGTTCCACCCTGTTTTTAAAGGGACCAAAAGTAATTGGACAGATTCAATCATTTTAAATAAAAATGTTCATTTTTAGTACTTGGTTGAAAACCCTTTGTTGGCAATGACTGCCTGAAGTCTTGAACTCATGGACATCACCAGACGCCGTGTTTCCTCCTTTTTGATGCTCGGCCTTCACTGCTGTGTTTTCAGTTGCTGTTTGTTTGTGGCCTTTCTGTCTGAAGTTTAGTCTTTAACAAGTGAAATGCTGCTCAATTGGGCTGAGATCAGGTGACTGACTTGGCCATTCAAGAATATTCCACTTCTTTGCTTTAATAAACCCCTGGGTTGCTTTGGCATTATGTTTTGGGTCATTGTCCATCTGTAGTATGAAACAACGACCAATCAGTTTGGCTGCATTTGGCTGGATCTGAGCACACAGTATGGCGGCTCTGAAGACCTCAGAATTCATTCGGCTACTTCTGTCCTGTGTCCCATCATCAATAAACACTAGTGACCCAGTGCCACTGGCAGCCATGCATGCCCGCGCCATCACACTGCCTCCGCCGGGTTTATGCATGCCCGCGCCATCACACTGCCTCCGCCGGGTTTACAGATGATGTGGTATGCTTTGGATCATGAGCTGTACCACGCCTTCGCCATACTTTTCTCTTTCCATCATTCTGGTAGAGGTTGATCTTGGTTTCATCTGTCCATAGAATGTTCTTCCAGAACTGTGCGGCTTTGTTAGATGTTTTTTAGCCTTTTTATTCTTGATGCTTATGAGTGGCTGCACCGTGCAGTGAACCCTCTGTATTTACTTTCATGCAGTCTTCTCTCTATGGTAGATTTGGATATTGATCCGCCGACCTCCTGGAGAGTGTTGGTCACTTGGTCGGCTGTTGTGAAGGGGTTTCTCTTCACCATGGAGATTATTCTGCGATCATCCACCACTGTTGTCTTCCGTGGGCGCCCAGGTCTTTTTGCATTGATGAGTTCACCAGCGCTTTCTTTCTTTCTCAGGATGAACCAAACTGTAGATTTTGCCACTCCTAATATTGTAGCAATTTCTCGGATGGGTTTTTTCTGTTTTCGCAGCTTAAGGATGGCTTGTTTCACCTGCATGGAGAGCTCCTTTACCGCATGTTTACTTCACAGCAAAACCTTCCAAATGCATCACCACACCTCAAATCAACTCCAGGCCTTTTATCTGCTTAATTGAGAATGACATAACGAAGGGATTGCCCACACCTGTCCATGAAATAGCCTTGGAGTCAATTGTCCAATTACTTTTGGTCCCTTTAAAAACAGGGTGGCACATGTTAAGGAGCTGAAACTCCTAAACCCTTCATCCAATTTTAATGTGGATCCCCTCAAATGAAAGCTGAAAGTCTGAACTTCAACTGCATCTGAAGCGTTTTGTTTAAAATTCATTGTGGTAATGTCTACAACCAAAATTAGAAAAATGTTGTCTCTGTCCAAATATATATGGACCTAACTGTATGTACACAGTGACTGCACCAGCAGAATAGTGAGTGCAGCTCTGGGGTATAATACAGGATGTAACTCAGGATCAGTAATGTAATGTATGTACACAGTGACTGCACCAGCAGAATAGTGAGTGCAGCTCTGGAGTATAATACAGGATGTAACTCCGGATCAGTAATGTAATGTATGTACACAGTGATTGCACCAGCAGAATAGTGAGTGCAGCTCTGGGGTATAATACTGGATATAACTCAGGATCAGTAATGTAATGTATGTACACAGTGACTGCACCAGCAGAATAGTGAGTGCAGCTCTGGGGTATAATACAGGAGGTAACTCAGGATCAGTAATGTAATGTATGTACACAGTGACTGCACCAGCAGAATAGTGAGTGCAGCTCTGGGGTATAATACAGGAGGTAACTCAGGATCAGTAATGTAATGTATGTACACAGTGACTGCACCAGCAGAATAGTGAGTGCAGCTCTGGGGTATAATACAGGAGGTAACTCAGGATTAGTAATGTAATGTATGTACACAGTGACTGCACCAACAGAATAGTGAGTGCAGCTCTGGAGTATAATGCAGGATGTAACTCAGGATCAGTAATGTAATGTATGTACACAGTGACTGCACCAGCAGAATAGTGAGTGCAGCTCTGGGGTATAATACAGGATGTAACTCAGGATCAGTAATGTATGTACACAGTGACTGCACCAGCAGAATAGTGAGTGCAGCTCTGGGGTATAATACAGGATGTAACTCAGGATCAGTAATGTAATGTATGTACACAATGACTGCACCAGCAGAATAGTGAGTGCAGCTCTGGGGTATAATACAGGAGGTAACTCAGGATCAGTAATGTAATGTATGTACACAGTGACTGCACCAGCAAAATAGTGAGTGCAGCTCTGGAGTATAATACAGGATGTAACTCAGGATCAGTAATGTAATGTATGTACACAGTGACTGCACCAGCAGAATAGTGAGTGCAGCTCTGGAGTATAATACAGGATGTAACTCAGGATCAGTAATGCAATGTATGTACACAGTGACTGCACCAACAGAATAGTGAGTGCAGCTCTGGAGTATAATGCAGGATGTAACTCAGGATCAGTAATGTAATAATAATAATAATAATAATTTTTATTTATATAGCGCCAACATATTCCGCAGCGCTTTACAAATTATAGAGGGGACTTGTACAGACAATAGACATTACAGCATAACAGAAATACAGTTCAAAACAGATACCAGGAGGAGTGAGGGCCCTGCTCGCAAGCTTACAAACTATGGGGAAAAGGGGAGACACGTATGTACACAGTGACTGCACCAGCAGAATAGTGAGTGCAGCTCTGGAGTATAATACAGGATGTAACTCAGGATCAGTAATGTAATGTATGTACACAGTGACTGCACCAACAGAATAGTGAGTGCAGCTCTGGAGTATAATACAGGATGTAACTCAGGATCAGTAATGTAATGTATGTACACAGTGACTGCACCAACAGAATAGTGAGTGCAGCTCTGGAGTATAATACAGGATGTAACTCAGGATCAGTAATGTAATGTATGTACACAGTGACTGCACCAGCAGAATAGTGAGTGCAGCTCTGGAGTATAATGCAGGATGTAACTCAGGATCAGTAATGTAATGTATGTACACAGTGACTGCACCAGCAGAATAGTGAGTGCAGCTCTGGGGTATAATACAGGATGTAACTCAGGATCAGTAATGTAATGTATGTACACAGTGACTGCACCAGCAGAATAGTGAGTGCAGCTCTGGAGTATAATACAGGATGTAACTCAGGATCAGTAATGTAATGTATGTACACAGTGACTGCACCAGCAGAATAGTGAGTGCAGCTCTGGAGTATAATACAGGAGGTAACTCAGGATCAGTAATGTAATGTATGTACACAGTGACTGCACCAGCAGAATAGTGAGTGCAGCTCTGGGGTATAATACAGGAGGTAACTCAGGATCAGTAATGTAATGTATGTACAGTGACTGCACCAGCAGAATAGTGAGTGCAGCTCTGGAGTATAATACAGGATGTAACTCAGGATCAGTAATGTAATGTATGTACACAGTGACTGCACCAACAGAATAGTGAGTGCAGCTCTGGAGTATAATACAGGATGTAACTCAGGATCAGTAATGTAATGTATGTACACAGTGACTGCACCAGCAGAATAGTGAGTGCAGCTCTGGAGTATAATGCAGGATGTAACTCAGGATCAGTAATGTAATGTATGTACACAGTGACTGCACCAGCAGAATAGTGAGTGCAGCTCTGGGGTATAATACAGGATGTAACTCAGGATCAGTAATGTAATTTATGTACACAGTGACTGCACCAGCAGAATAGTGAGTGCAGCTCTGGAGTATAATACTGGATATAACTCAGGATCAGTAATGTAATGTATGTACACAGTGACTGCACCAGCAGAATAGTGAGTGCAGCTCTGGAGTATAATACAGGATGTAACTCCGGATCAGTAATGTAATGTATGTACACAGTGACTGCACCAGCAGAATAGTGAGTGCAGCTCTGGGGTATAATACAGGAGGTAACTCAGGATCAGTAATGTAATGTATGTACACAGTGACTGCACCAGCAGAATAGTGAGTGCAGCTCTGGGGTATAATACAGGAGGTAACTCAGGATCAGTAATGTAATGTATGTACAGTGACTGCACCAGCAGAATAGTGAGTGCAGCTCTGGAGTATAATACAGGATGTAACTCCGGATCAGTAATGTAATGTATGTACACAGTGACTGCACCAGCAGAATAGTGAGTGCAGCTCTGGGGTATAATACAGGAGGTAACTCAGGATCAGTAATGTAATGTATGTACACAGTGACTGCACCAGCAGAATAGTGAGTGCAGCTCTGGGGTATAATACAGGAGGTAACTCAGGATCAGTAATGTAATGTATGTACAGTGACTGCACCAGCAGAATAGTGAGTGCAGCTCTGGAGTATAATACAGGATGTAACTCAGGATCAGTAATGTAATGTATGTACACAGTGACTGCACCAGCAGAATAGTGAGTGCAGCTCTGGGGTATAATACAGGAGGTAACTCAGGATCAGTAATGTAATGTATGTACACAGTGACTGCACCAGCAGAATAGTGAGTGCAGCTCTGGAGTATAATACAGGATGTAACTCCGGATCAGTAATGTAATGTATGTACACAGTGACTGCACCAGCAGAATAGTGAGTGCAGCTCTGGGGTATAATACAGGAGGTAACTCAGGATCAGTAATGTAATGTATGTACACAGTGACTGCACCAGCAGAATAGTGAGTGCAGGTCTGGAGTATAATACAGGAGGTAACTCCGGATCAGTAATGTAATGTATGTACACAGTGACTGCACCAGCAGAATAGTGAGTGCAGCTCTGGGGTATAATACAGGAGGTAACTCAGGATCAGTAATGTAATGTATGTACACAGTGACTGCACCAGCAGAATAGTGAGTGCAGCTCTGGAGTATAATACAGGATGTAACTCCGGATCAGTAATGTAATGTATGTACACAGTGACTGCACCAGCAGAATAGTGAGTGCAGCTCTGGAGTATGATACAGGATGTAGCTCAGGATCAGTAATGTAATGTGTGTACACAGTGACTGCACCAGCAGAATAGTGAGTGCAGCTCTGGAGAATAATACAGGATGTAACTCAGGATCAGTAATGTAATGTATGTACACAGTGACTGCACCAGCAGAATAGTGAGTGCAGCTCTGGGGTATAATGCAGGATGTAACTCAGGATCAGTAATGTAATGTATGTACACAGTGACTGCACCAGCAGAATAGTGAGTGCAGCTCTGGAGTATAATACAGGATGTAACTCCGGATCAGTAATGTAATGTATGTACACAGTGACTGCACCAGCAGAATAGTGAGTGCAGCTCTGGGGTATAATACAGGAGGTAACTCAGGATCAGTAATGTAATGTATGTACACAGTGACTGCACCAGCAGAATAGTGAGTGCAGCTCTGGAGTATAATACAGGATGTAACTCCGGATCAGTAATGTAATGTATGTACACAGTGACTGCACCAGCAGAATAGTGAGTGCAGCTCTGGGGTATAATACAGGAGGTAACTCAGGATCAGTAATGTAATGTATGTACACAGTGACTGCACCAGCAGAATAGTGAGTGCAGCTCTGGGGTATAATACAGGAGGTAACTCAGGATCAGTAATGTAATGTATGTACAGTGACTGCACCAGCAGAATAGTGAGTGCAGCTCTGGAGTATAATACAGGATGTAACTCAGGATCAGTAATGTAATGTATGTACACAGTGACTGCACCAGCAGAATAGTGAGTGCAGCTCTGGGGTATAATACAGGAGGTAACTCAGGATCAGTAATGTAATGTATGTACACAGTGACTGCACCAGCAGAATAGTGAGTGCAGCTCTGGAGTATAATACAGGATGTAACTCCGGATCAGTAATGTAATGTATGTACACAGTGACTGCACCAGCAGAATAGTGAGTGCAGCTCTGGGGTATAATACAGGAGGTAACTCAGGATCAGTAATGTAATGTATGTACACAGTGACTGCACCAGCAGAATAGTGAGTGCAGCTCTGGGGTATAATACAGGAGGTAACTCAGGATCAGTAATGTAATGTATGTACACAGTGACTGCACCAGCAGAATAGTGAGTGCAGGTCTGGAGTATAATACAGGAGGTAACTCCGGATCAGTAATGTAATGTATGTACACAGTGACTGCACCAGCAGAATAGTGAGTGCAGCTCTGGGGTATAATACAGGAGGTAACTCCGGATCAGTAATGTAATGTATGTACACAGTGACTGCACCAGCAGAATAGTGAGTGCAGCTCTGGAGTATAATACAGGATGTAACTCCGGATCAGTAATGTAATGTATGTACACAGTGACTGCACCAGCAGAATAGTGAGTGCAGCTCTGGGGTATAATACAGGAGGTAACTCAGGATCAGTAATGTAATGTATGTACACAGTGACTGCACCAGCAGAATAGTGAGTGCAGCTCTGGAATATAATACAGGATGTAACTCAGGATCAGTAATGTAATGTATGTACACAGTGACTGCACCAGCAGAATAGTGAGTGCAGCTCTGGAGTATGATACAGGATGTAGCTCAGGATCAGTAATGTAATGTGTGTACACAGTGACTGCACCAGCAGAATAGTGAGTGCAGCTCTGGAGAATAATACAGGAGGTAAGTCAGGATCAGTAATGTAATGTATGTACACAGTGACTGCACCAGCAGAATAGTGAGTGCAGCTCTGGAGAATAATACAGGAGGTAACTCAGGATCAGTAATGTAATGTATGTACACAGTGACTGCACCAGCAGAATAGTGAGTGCAGCTCTGGAGAATAATACAGGAGGTAACTCAGGATCAGTAATGTAATGTATGTGCACAGTGACTGCACCAGCAGAATAGTGAGTGCAGCTCTGGAGTATAATACAGGATGTAACTCGGGATCAGTAATGTAATGTATGTACACAGTGACTGCACCAGCAGAATAGTGAGTGCAGCTCTGGAGTATAATACAGGATGTAACTCGGGATCAGTAATGTAATGTGTGTACACAGTGACTGCACCAGCAGAATAGTGAGTGCAGCTCTGGAGAATAATACAGGAGGTAAGTCAGGATCAGTAATGTAATGTATGTACACAGTGACTGCACCAGCAGAATAGTGAGTGCAGCTCTGGAGAATAATACAGGAGGTAACTCAGGATCAGTAATGTAATGTATGTACACAGTGACTGCACCAGCAGAATAGTGAGTGGAGCTCTGGAGAATAATACAGGAGGTAACTCAGGATCAGTAATGTAATGTATGTACACAGTGACTGCACCAGCAGAATAGTGAGTGCAGCTCTGGAGTATAATACAGGATGTAACTCAGGATCAGTAATGTAATGTATGTACACAGTGACTGCACCAGCAGAATAGTGAGTGCAGCTCTGGAGTATAATACAGGATGTAACTCAGGATCAGTAATGTAATGTATGTACACAGTGACTGCACCAGCAGAATAGTGAGTGCAGCTCTGGGGTATAATACAGGATGTAACTCAGGATCAGTAATGTAATGTATGTACACAGTGACTGCACCAGCAGAATAGTGAGTGCAGCTCTGGGGTATAATACAGGATGTAACTCAGGATCAGTAATGTAATGTATGTACACAGTGACTGCACCAGCAGAATAGTGAGTGCAGCTCTGGAGTATAATACAGGAGGTAACTCAGGATCAGTAATGTAATGTATGTACACAGTGACTGCACCAGCAGAATAGTGAGTGCAGCTCTGGAGAATAATACAGGAGATAAGTCAGGATCAGTAATGTAATGTATGTACACAGTGACTGCACCAGCAGAATAGTGAGTGCAGCTCTGGAGAATAATACAGGAGGTAACTCAGGATCAGTAATGTAATGTATGTACACAGTGACTGCACCAGCAGAATAGTGAGTGCAGCTCTGGAGAATAATACAGGAGGTAACTCAGGATCAGTAATGTAATGTATGTGCACAGTGACTGCACCAGCAGAATAGTGAGTGCAGCTCTGGAGTATAATACAGGATGTAACTCAGGATCAGTAATGTAATGTATGTACACAGTGACTGCACCAGCAGAATAGTGAGTGCAGCTCTGGAGTATAATACAGGATGTAACTCGGGATCAGTAATGTAATGTGTTTACACAGTGACTGCACCAGCAGAATAGTGAGTGCAGCCCTGGAGAATAATACAGGAGGTAAGTCAGGATCAGTAATGTAATGTATGTACACAGTGACTGCACCAGCAGAATAGTGAGTGCAGCTCTGGAGAATAATACAGGAGGTAACTCAGGATCAGTAATGTAATGTATGTACACAGTGACTGCACCAGCAGAATAGTGAGTGGAGCTCTGGAGAATAATACAGGAGGTAACTCAGGATCAGTAATGTAATGTATGTACACAGTGACTGCACCAGCAGAATAGTGAGTGCAGCTCTGGAGTATAATACAGGATGTAACTCAGGATTAGTAATGTAATGTATGTACACAGTGACTGCACCAGCAGAATAGTGAGTGCAGCTCTGGAGTATAATACAGGATGTAACTCAGGATCAGTAATGTAATGTATGTACACAGTGACTGCACCAGCAGAATAGTGAGTGCAGCTCTGGGGTATAATACAGGATGTAACTCAGGATCAGTAATGTAATGTATGTACACAGTGACTGCACCAGCAGAATAGTGAGTGCAGCTCTGGGGTATAATACAGGATGTAACTCAGGATCAGTAATGTAATGTATGTACACAGTGACTGCACCAGCAGAATAGTGAGTGCAGCTCTGGAGTATAATACAGGAGGTAACTCAGGATCAGTAATGTAATGTATGTACACAGTGACTGCACCAGCACAATAGTGAGTGCAGCTCTGGGGTATAATACAGGATGTAACTCAGGATCAGTAATGTAATGTATGTACACAGTGACTGCACCAGCAGAATAGTGAGTGCAGCTCTGGAGTATAATACAGGAGGTAACTCAGGATCAGTAATGTAATGTATGCATATAGTGACTGCACCAGCAGAATAGTGAGTGCAGCTCTGGGGTATAATACAGGAGGTAACTCAGGATCAGTAATGTAATGTATGTACACAGTGACTGCACCAGCAGAATAGTGAGTGCAGCTCTGGAGTATAATACAGGAGGTAACTCAGGATCAGTAATGTAATGTATGTACACAGTGACTGCACCAGCAGAATAGTGAGTGCAGCTCTGGGGTATAATACAGGATGTAACTCAGGATCAGTAATGTAATGTATGTACACAGTGACTGCACCAGCAGAATAGTGAGTGCAGCTCTGGAGTATAATACAGGAGGTAACTCAGGATCAGTAATGTAATGTATGTATATAGTGACTGCACCAGCAGAATAGTGAGTGCAGCTCTGGGGTATAATACAGGAGGTAACTCAGGATCAGTAATGTAATGTATGTACACAGTGACTGCACCAGCAGAATAGTGAGTGCAGCTCTGGAGTATAATACAGGAGGTAACTCAGGATCAGTAATGTAATGTATGTACACAGTGACTGCACCAGCAGAATAGTGAGTGCAGCTCTGGGGTATAATACAGGAGGTAACTCAGGATCAGTAATGTAATGTATGTACACAGTGACTGCACCAGCAGAATAGTGAGTGCAGCTCTGGAGTATAATACAGGAGGTAACTCAGGATCAGTAATGTAATGTATGTATATAGTGACTGCACCAGCAGAATAGTGAGTGCAGCTCTGGGGTATAATACAGGAGGTAACTCAGGATCAGTAATGTAATGTATGTACATAGTGACTGCACCAGCAGGCCTCGCTCCGCTTATAATGGCGCCTTTGATTGGATTATTCAACATTTTTTCAGCAGAGCGGCATCTCCTTCCCCGATCATTAAACGCCCCGCTGGGGTCTCGGGCCGGAGGAAGCAGCAGATTGATCTGTCATCGGCCTGATCAGATGCTTTTCTGTGCCGAGCGCGGGTTAATCACAGACTGGAGCCGGCGCGCTGAGACTTCTGCATGGCGACCATGGAAGTGATTCTTTCTGCTGTTCGCACGTGTGACGCCTTCTGAGCGGTGACGCCTGGCACGTGGGGCATTTACCAGCCTGCAGCGACCACACTGGCAGATATGAACAGGAAGGCCCCCGAGTCTCCTGTGTTTGAGGTGGGGAGCACCTGTGTGTGCAGACGCCTCCGATACCCGGCACTTATTGTTTTGGCTCCGGAGAGATTATTCAATTTGTTTTTCCGGCGCTAAACAAACCAGCGATTAACAGAGCGGCCGAGGGCAGAGGTTAATTCCTGCAATACAGTAAAACTCTTCCTCTTACCATTGAATGGCTTCGTCCTCCGCCTCGGCAGGTGTGCGCTGAGCTCAGACAAAAATAGTCCTAGAAGGACCAAAATACCCACCGGCGAGTTTATAGCAATCATATACGGTTCTCGTACAAGGCCGCCCAAAGCCTGGAGATTTATGGGATTTTTGGACGCCATTCTCACTGCAACAATTATTTTTCAGATGCCGCAGAGAATAGATAGTAATCGGTGCGCGGTTGGGGTCAGGGCCGGACTGGCAATTCTGGCAAATATCAGAAGGACCTGTCTGGTCATGGGACGCCTTGTCTGCTACATTAACAGAATCTGTGTTCTCAAGACATCCATATTGTTAAAAGTTGTGATGGAGCACAAAACTGCTGACTCCGTCACTTACCCCAGCAGCCACGTGTACCATTAGAAATATTAGTCTTGTAGTAAATCTTTGTTTTCCTCCATCCAGAGTAATATTCATAATATATTCCATCTGATGCATGGGGACGGGGACAGCATGGGCAAATGCCAGGGCTGAATTTCATTCCCAGTCTGTAACTGGTTGGGGTCATAGCACGGTCGGGTATTTTTGTCAAGTTCACCAAGTCGGTTGGTCAGTAGAGCCCGGGTCATTGGATCCAAGTCGTGCTCCATTCATTGACTGCATGCAGAGGAATTGAAAATGGTGAATTACAGCACAGAGGATCGGCTTTATCAAGACTATTTTACATATCAGTTGTGTTGAAAAGTGCGCTGGAGTAAAGATGCCCCAAAATTCGTTAAGAAGTGCACCTGTGATTGAATTTTTCACTTTTGTAAGAAATGTTGTTCCAGCCAAATGCAAGAGTCCATGTCTGTCGTCATTTACGCCACTTTTATAATATAAATTATGGTGGACTTGCCAGCCGTTCTTCCCGCACACCCTCGTGACGACGCTCACCACACACCCTCGCGAAGACCCTCGCCCACTTTCCAAAGAAGTTGCCTGGGAGTAAAGAAGTCGCATGTTACAAAATGCAAATTTGCACAAAAACTTTGCAACATTTCAAACTATTCTTCGCCTGTGAAAAGTGGTTAATGAGTTGGACTTAAGTATAATAGAAAGTTGCAAAACTTTTCATTATTCTAACTCTGATCTTTGGTTGCATAATGTCAGAAATCCCCCTTTAAAGCTAGGTTGTGTCTTTGGAGCCATTTTTATGTTCAGATTTCTGCATCTGAATTCTAGATTTATTTTACTGTACCAAAAAGGCAACAGAAATTCTGGATTCTAAAACCTGCATCAAAAGGCATTTTCTGCACCTAAAAAAGCCGTTTGTATGATATTAGTCACACTTGTTATTGGAACACTGTCTGTGCCCCTCAGCGCGGATCCTGCACCTCCTGTCCAGTGTACCCTGTCGGAGCAGGGCGCAGATTCCGGGGCCTCATTTCTTTCTTTTTGGCCGGGGTGACATTGGCGTATGGCATTGGATACGATATGCTAATGACACTTGGGTCTAGCTCTGCTGCGAGCGTGATCCAAGTGTCGGTGCTCTGTGCTCCGATTTATCTTGCATGCACAAGTCCGGAGGAGACGGAGAAAGTAATTTCTCCGTCTCCTCCATTGCCGGCGCCCACGGTAATCGCACTGCACTCGGATCACATCTGAGTGCAGTCCAATATTTCACATAGACTTTTATGGATACGTGCGATCCGATTCTCGGATGAAATCGCGCCATGCTGCCGAATCGGTATGAGAAAATGATCGCAGTTCTGATCTGCTGCACGACCTTGTGACTCTGGTCTTCTAACGATCCTTTCCCTCTTTAATAACGGGTATCGGGATTCCCGCTGGACACTTGTGCGTTTTGTTTCCAACCATTAGGTCACCTTTTCGATGTTCGCGCCCCTATTTGCTTATCTTCCTTTCCCATGTTCGCTGTGTTGGTTTTAGCTGGAATCGTTTATGAGCTCATCATTCTCAGGACATGTAGGACAATGAAGTCCCGATAAGAACGGCCGCACAGGACCCAAAGAAAATAAAGCCGAGGGTTCCCCGGGACAGGGGAGAAGACCCCCGCAGCCGAGGTTATATGTGATTCTTCTCCAACTTTCTGGCTCAGGTCATGAGAACGCAAAACATTTCAAATCAGAGTCAAATCATGTGACCATGTAAACCCTGCCCCCGCAGAGCTCCGGACCCCCAAAAGTGCATTATAGTGCTGCAATGTCACATAAACCAGCTTCTTATTATCCAGAACAGCAGCGTGTAGACGTGCTGCCAGGTCGTATGTTATACACATAGGGGCTGATTAATCATTTGCGTTTTTTTGTTTAGTCACTTTATTTTGTCTTCTGCTGTTTTCTTTACCGATTTTGCACCAAATTCTTCAGAATGGCGCACGCAGTACACGAATATGGGTCAAAACCAAAAATACTCTGTCCTAACTTTTTTTTTATTTTGGCGCAGTTTTTAGAGCTAAAATTTGTACGTTCTACTAAATGTCACAAAATTTGCGAAAAGATTTCAGGCATAAATATAATTACTTTGGTTGGGGGGGGGGGGGTGGCTGGAGTACATTGTGCTCAAACAATTATGCGAGTTTTAAACAGTCACAATTGATGATTCGTCCCAAAACATTCCCCGTCCACCATTGTGAACATTTAAAAAAATAAATAAATAACACGAGCAAACGCATGTAAAGTAGGTGCGGAGTAAAAGAATTTGGAATCAAAAATGGGTGACAAATGCCCAAAATGAAGCAAAAAAACAAAAGGTGTAAATGTAACAATGAATCGGGCCCATGTACTTGCCCGTGCACCATAAGTTAAAGGACAAAAAAAAAAAGTACTTTTGTGAATGAGATTTTAGAAACCTGGTTCGTTTTGTTGCCACTATGAAGCCTCATTCACACATGGATATTTCTGATCAGTATTTTGTCTTTCGGCTATAGTTTAGTTTTCCTCTGTAAGATCTACTCCTCGTTTTATAAGCACTAATGACAAAAATCTGACGTGTGAATGAGGCCTAAAATACAAATTTCTGCACAAAAAAAAGTTATGGTATAAAAAAATGTAAATTAGCAGCATCACATTAGCATTTTTTTTCTTCCCTTTCCCGCTCGCTGATAACGATGCGCGGTTATAGAACATCCGTTACGGCTGAGCGGTAGGAGGATTTGGCAGTGTCTCTCTCGCTCCTTCCGCTTCAATTTGTCGTTCTAATTCCGTTTCCTTCTCCTGTAATCGATGTCTGTCCATTGCGGCTTTGTGCCGGCTGATTTCGATGCCTATTCACTCCTGCTGTATTTGTTCCAAAAATGGGTTCCGTTCGTCTAAATGGGGTCGTGTCCGCGGGAGGTGAGTGGATTAATGCAAACCCCATTCAGACTGATGCAGCAGATGGACCGGCTTGTGAATAGACCCTAAATGTAGAAATGAAGGAGAAGAAGCCTCAGCCGCTCCGTAAGACCTGCAGCATTCTGAAGAATCACACAGTCGGGATCCGTGTATTAGGATAAGCGAGTTTAGTCTGCAAACGCCAAGGATGACATTTCGGGATATGATGTGTCTGTATCCAAGTAATAAAGATGGATGTTTGTATAAAGCCTGCGGCTCTGTTCACGCAGTGCGGACAAGTAATGATTTTATTGCAGCCAAATCACAAGGAAATGTTGCGGTTGTAGCATTTTTGCCGCAGTTTTGTGATTATGGTAGCTATAAGATTGGGGCTACACCGTGGCATTTGCTTTGTGACTGCAATTGTGACTACACACTGAACGGGAAACCACTGGGTAAATCTGACAGGGAGAAGGACTTGGGGATCCTAGTTAATGATAAACTTACCTGGAGCAGCCAGTGCCAGGCAGCAGCTGCCAAGGCAAACAGGATCATGGGGTGCATTAAAAGAGGTCTGGATACACATGATGAGAGCATTATACTGCCTCTGTACAAATCCCTAGTTAGACCGCACATGGAGTACTGTGTCCAGTTTTGGGCACCGGTGCTCAGGAAGGATATAATGGAACTAGAGAGAGTACAAAGGAGGGCAACAAAATTAATAAAGGGGATGGGAGAACTACAATACCCAGATAGATTAGCGAAATTAGGATTATTTAGTCTAGAAAAAAGACGACTGAGGGGCGATCTAATAACCATGTATAAGTATATAAGGGGACAATACAAATATCTCGCTGAGGATCTGTTTATACCAAGGAAGGTGACGGGCACAAGGGGGCATTCTTTGCGTCTGGAGGAGAGAAGGTTTTTCCACCAACATAGAAGAGGATTCTTTACTGTTAGGGCAGTGAGAATCTGGAATTGCTTGCCTGAGGAGGTGGTGATGGCGAACTCAGTCGAGGGGTTCAAGAGAGGCCTGGATGTCTTCCTGGAGCAGAACAATATTGTATCATACAATTATTAGGTTCTGTAGAAGGACGTAGATCTGGGGATTTATTATAATGGAATATAGGCTGAACTGGATGGACAAATGTCTTTTTTCGGCCTTACTAACTATGTTACTATGTAATTGTCAAAAATGGTTCATGCGACTCTGTGTTGCAACAATTTTTTTATTATAAAAGCCAAATCGCAGACAAGTTGCATACACAAGTCTGTAAGTGAGTTGTGTGCGTCTTGAGACCAGCGACCGAAAATCTAATATGTTTGGAAGCATTTGAGACCCCGTGTTGCGATGCATTAGATGCGATGTCGCAGGGTCTTTTCACGATCGGTCTGTGCAGCCTGAACCGCAACTTGGCTGCATCGTGTGAAAGAATAAAACGAGGCTTCATATTGGATGTAGATTGTCGATGTTCTCCTTGGTCAGGACCCTGAATGAGTAATGGGTGGTCCTAATGCTGGAGCCTGCGGCGGTCGGATTTGTGCACCGGGGCTGCGGCTGGACGGGTGGACCCCATTCTGTCCTATGTATTGGTGCTCCCTCTGTAGTTGGCGGCTCTGCGCAGCGCTGTAGGGGTTAATGGCTGGTGAATGCCGATTACCAGGAATGAGTCTGGGCTGGGTCTGTGTGATACCGTTATCTCTCCGCTCCTCTCACTCGCTGATGTAAGATGGCTGCAGAAATCATCTAGGGCAGAATCTGTCATAGGAGAGAGGGTGCGCCACTATCTGAAATCTGCAAAATTCGCCAAAACTCCTGTGACCCTGAGATACCTGGGTGTGAATATGCACAAAATGTCCAAGCGTCTTCCTTCTCACACCAACGGATTTGTGTGTAAAAAGGTCAAAGACCCAATGTTGGTCCCCGTGCACATGGAGCATAAACGGAGCAGAGACTTCAGATTCTCCTGAAACACTTGGAGTTTCTGCTCCGAAAACTCAGCAACATTTTTTTGTTCTTTTCAGGTGGAATAAAAGAATAACGTTTCGCTGCTCATGATCCGTATCTTGTCTCTTTATAGCCCAGACTGGTTCGTCTCCTGAGGGTGCGTCTCCTGAGGGTGCGTCTCCTGAGGGTGCGTCTCCTGAGGGTGCGTCTCCTGAGGGTGCGTCTCCTGAGGGTGCGTCTCCTGAGGGTGCGTCTCCTGAGGGTGCGTCTCCTGAGGGTGCGTCTCCTGAGGGTGCGTCTCCTGAGGGTGCGTCTCCTGAGGGTGCGTCTCCTGAGGGTGCGTCTCCTGAGGGTGCGTCTCCTGAGGGTGCGTCTCCTGAGGGTGCGTCTCCTGTGCGTGCGTCTCCTGTGCGTGCGTCTCCTGGGGGTGCGTCTCCTGGGGGTGCGTCTCCTGGGGGTGCGTCTCCTGGGGGTGCGTCTCCTGGGCGTGCGTCTCCTGGGCGTGCGTCTCCTGTGCGTGCGTCTCCTGTGCGTGCGTCTCCTGTGCGTGCGTCTCCTGTGCGTGCGTCTCCTGAGCGTGCGTCTCCTGAGCGTGCAATGTGCGGACATGACTGCTCCGATATATTCACCGGCGGATAGTACTCGCCCTAAATACTGTTAGAATCCTACAATTTACCTATAGATCTCAGCAGCTCATATAACAACCCCAATCAAGGTCTGCGGGGGTCCCGAGCACATCATTGGGGGTTGGCCCCATCTCGATTACCTGTGATTGATTTTGGACTCCTGATTGCACTGATACATTGTGCCAAACTGCAGCTGTGTGAATAGCACTGGTTTCCAGTCCAAAAAATTATTCATTCAATTCACTGACAGCAATCAGATCTTAGGATGAAGCACATTGTAGCTTGGAAAGTTGTCCTTTTATGTGCTGGACGCCGCCGGTATGTCAAGTGTTTCCAGTTGCGACCCTCGTCCCCGGATCTGTGCCCGCTGCTGCTATTTTCAGAGCTGGCACCGGGACCCTCTTTTGTGATGGCGACTGTTTATTACCAGCTTCTTCCATTGCAATCAGTCCGTCCTGAGATGGAGCGATACGGCTCATTGTGTTCTGCGCTGACTCCGCACCGGCTCATTGCTTGGATCACAGAGGTTTAGCTCGCCATGCCCCGGTCTGAGCGTCCGGATGTGTGCAGGGCGGTGATAAGTGTGGATGTATACAATGTGCCATCGATTGTCGGGAGGAGACGGATGAAACCTTCAATCACCGGAGTGGAATATTTTCTGACATTAAGGCTATGTGCACACGTTGCTGATTCCATTGCGGATTTTTCTGCTCGGATTCTGCAGACTCTGCAGGTAAAACTTCCTGCGTTAACTGCGGATTTTGTGCAGTTTTTGTGCAGATTTCACAAGCGTCTTTACACTTGTGGATTCCTATAAAGGAAACGCTGCGTAATCCACACAAAGAATTGACAAGCTGCAGAAAATAAACCCCTGCGTTTCTGCGCGGAATTTTCCATAGCATGTGCACTGCAGATTTGGTTTTCCATAGGTTAACATGGTACTGTATAAGGCCTGTCCCACACGTCCATATAATTCCGGTACCGGAAAAATCGGTACCGGAATTATCCGTGTCCGTGTGCTCACATGGCACATCAGTGTGGCACACGTGCGGCATCCGTGTGCCGCCCTTGTGCCGACTGGGTACCACACGCACCGTGCAGGAGACAGCACCACAGTTAAAGGGAACCTGTCACCCCGAAAATCGCGGGTGAGGTAAGCCCACCGGCATCAGGGGCTTATCTGCAGCATTCTGTAATGCATTCTGTAATGCTGTAGATAAGCCCCCGATGTTACCTGAAAGAGGAGAAAAAGACGTTATATTATACTCACCCAGGGGCGGTCCCGCTGCTGGTCAGGTCGGATGGGCGTCTCCGGTCCGCTGCGGCGCCTCCCATCTTCTTTCCATGACGTCCTCTTCGGCTCCGGCGCAGGCGTACTCTGCTCTGCCCTCTTGAGGGCAGAGGATAGTACTGCAGTGCGCAGGCGCCGGAAAGGTCAGAGGCCCGGCGCCTGCGCACTGCAGTACTTTGTCTGCCCGCGCCGGAGCCGTGGCTGAAGATCAGAAGAGGACGTCATGGAAAGAAGATGGGAGGCGCCGGAGCGGACCGGAGACGCCCATCCGACCTGACCAGCAGCGGGACCGCCCCTGGGTGAGTATAATCTAACATCTTTTTCTCCTTTTTCAGGTAACATCGGGGGCTTATCTACAGCATTACAGAATGCATTACAGAATGCTGCAGATAAGCCCCTGATGCCAGTGGGCTTACCTCACCCGCGATTTTCGGGGTGACAGGTTCCCTTTAAGCGCTGTCCCCTGCATCTGGTGCTGAAGCCGCCATTCATTTCTTCTCCAGCAGAGTTCGCTGGAAAGAAGATATGAAAAATCTTTTTTTTTTTTGTGTTTAAAAAAAAAAGATCCCTGTCCCCAACCCCCTCCCAGCCCTCTGTGCGCCCCCCTCCCCCGCTGTTAATAAAATACCCCGCACCCTCGCTGCTTCCTTTCCTCGCCGCAGCTTCGCCTGTATGAGCGGTCACGTGGTGCCGCCCATTACAGTGATGAATATGCGGCTCCACCCCTATGGGAGGTGAGCGAACGCTGCTGGAGAGAAGAAATGAATGGCGGCTTCCGCACCAGTGGGGGGGACAGCGCTTACTCTAGCGCTGTCTCCTGCACGGCACACGGACTGCATCCGTGTGCGGTACGTGTTTTACACGGACCCATTGACTTTAATGGGTCCGTGTAACCCGTGCGCTCCCACGAACACTGACATGTCTCCGTGTTTTTCAAACGGACACACGGTCCGTGAAAACACGCTGACATGTGCAGAGACACATTGATTTCAATGTGTCTACGTGAGTCAGTGTCTCCGGTACGTGAGGAAACTGTCACCTCACGTACCGGAGCCACTGACGTGTGAAACAGGCCTAATGCATGGAAAATTGCTGCAGATCCGCAGGGCCAATCCGCAACGTGTGCACATATATAAGGCTATATGCACACATTGCAGATCTGACTGTGGAATTTTCTGTGCAGATTATGAATTTCTTGGCAGAAAACGCAGGTCAGAATCTGCGCCTTTTTTTGGTATGTGCACACGTTACAGATTTTTGTGCAGATTTCTTCCTTTTTTTTACCCCTGCGGAGTTCTATTATGGAATGGGTGCAGAAACGCAGCAGATCTGCACAAAGAATTGACATGGTCACTTTTTGAATCTGCTGCATTTCCCGTGTGGATTTTTCCGTACCATTAGCACAGCGGTTTTTTTTTTTTGCCATTGATTTACATTGTACTGTAAATCACTTGCGGATCTGCAGCAGATCTGCAGGAAATCCACAACGTGTGCACATAGCCTTAGGGGTTCTCTGCCTTAGAAATATCTGATGGAAAATAGCGAGGTGTGAATCCTGACAAAGCTGCTTCACCATAAAGGTACCGTCGCACATAATGATATCCTTAACGATATCGTTGCTTTTTGTGACGTAGCAACGATATCGTTAACGAAATCGTTGTGTGACAGCGACCAACGACCAGGCCCCTGCTGGGAGATCGTTGGTCGCTGGGGAAAGTCCAGCACTTTATTTCGTTGCTGGACTCCTTGCAGACATCACTGAATCGGCGTGTGTGACACCGATCCAGCGATGTCTTCACTGGTAACCAGGGTAAACATCGGGTTACTAAGCGCAGGACCGCGCTTAGTAACCCGATGTTTACCCTGGTTACCAGCGTAAACGTTTAAAAAAAAAAAAAAAACACTACATACTTACCTTCCGGGTTCTGTCCCCCGGCGTTCTGCTTCTCTGCACTAGCGCCGGCCGGCCGTAAAGCAGAGCACAGCGGTGACGTCACCGCTCTGCTTTCCGGCCAGCGCTTACACAGTGCAGAGAAGCAGAACGCCGGGGGACAGAACCCAGAATGTAAGTATGTAGTGTTTTTTTTTTTTTTTTTTTTTTTTTTTAACGCTTACGCTGGTAACCAAGGTAAACATCGGGTTACTAAGCGCGGCCCTGCGCTTAGTAACCCGATGTTTACCCTGGTTACCAGGGGACTTCGCATAGTTGGTCGCTGGAGAGCGGTCTGTGTGACAGCTCTCCAGCGACCACACAGCGACGCTGCAGCGATCGACATCGTTGTCGGTATCGCTGCAGCGTCGCTAAATGTGACGGTACCTTTTAGTCTCGCTTCTCATTGTAGTCCTCTGGAGTTTGCACACAGATTGTTCACTCCGGTGCATTGTACATATGGAGTCCACACCACCAACTGGCGCACACAAGAATATAGAGAAGCTTCTAGACTTGGCCCATGGTCCCACATGCAGGAACGCAGCGTTTTTTTCCCCTCTGCGGCTTTCATGTGTTTTTTTTATAAATCGCACCCACTTTTTATAAACTGTTTAAACATAGGAGATTTTGCACACACAAAAAAAATCTGCATCAGCAGGAAAAATGCAGCTTTTGCTCTAATTGGAAGCATAGCCTTAGGGTATGTTCACACAATGGGGGAAAAATGTAGCAGATCTGCAATCCAAGAATTTGCAACAGGATACCCTGGCAGGTGAGCTAATGACATTTCAGCAAAAGTCATCTACACAAAAATGTCTGTAAACATCTGAAAATTGTTTTCTGGCAAAATCTGCAGTAACCTGTGCAGAGCGATGGAAAAATCTGCTTACATGTGAACAGAAGCATTGGCTTTGTGCACAGTATTTGTATTTATTTTTTGCAGCATTTTCATAACAGAAATTGTTTTTGAGGAGGATCTGAAGCGTTTCCGCTATGTCTATGTCCAGGTTTTTACGTCATGGAAATATTGCCCAGAAATCTGCACTTAAATCTGCTTTTTGGTTGGAGATTTTAACTACTGAATTAGTGGATGAAATTCTTAGGGGCTTGTTCACATGTTGCTTTTTTGGCAGATCCTTTTCACATTTTTTTTGCCTTGGAAAAAAATCAGTGTTTTCCAGAACCAGCAAAGTAAATAAGATTCCTGAAATCTCGTGCACACGCTGCTTATTTTTTCCTCGCAGATTTGAAGCCGTTTCATATCTGCAGAACGTCAATTCTTTCAGTGTTTTTCATCCATCTAAATTAAAAGGGAAAACGCACCCAAACATGCAGCATTCTTCCTGCCAACGTTCGAGACCTTTAAGGCTATGTGCACACGTTCAGGAATTCATGCAGAAAATTCCTGACAATTCCGGACATTTTCTGCATGAAATCCGCAAGAAAACCGCATGCGTTTTTTGCCGCGATTTTGCCGCAGTTTTGACGCGTTTTTGCCGCGGTTTTGACGCGTTTTTGACGCGTTTTTTTTCCGGACACTTCCCAATGCATTTTGGAGTGGGAAATCCGCAAAAAAAACGCAAAAAGATAGAGCATGTCCGGATTTTGTGCGGTATGCGTTTTTTTTGCGGAAAAAAACGCATCATGTGCACAAAACATGCGGAATTCATTCTAAATGATGGGATGCTTATTGTATGCGTTTTTTTGCGGTTTTATAGCGTTTTTATCGGGGAAAACCGCGAAAAAAACGCACTGTGTGAACACAGCCTTATGCAGTAAATACTGAATGTGCGCACGTACCCCAAGGAGTCTCCAGATTCGCATCAGACAAAGTGATCTCCGTAAAGTCAAGTTCCAGAGTCGAGCCATAATTAGGAGGCTCCATAGTCTGCGTCCTTGGTAATTTAAACCTTCCATATGTCTGATTGCCGTCTGCTTCTAGTTTTGCATTAACTGTGAAAACGGCTGAACGTGGAAGAATATTTCTAGCTTGGATTGTACTGCTTATATGGGGGATGGGGGTAAATGCCTCACACAGACCTGAAGCTGTATGTGTGGAGTCCTCTCATTAACTGCCGGCGGCGTTTGCCCTGTCCTGCGTTCGCCGGCGGTGTTTGCCCTGTCCTGCGTTCGCCGGCGGTGTTTGCCCTGTCCTGCGTTCGCCGGCGGTGTTTGCCCTGTCCTGCGGTCCCCAGCGGCGCTTGCCCTGTCCTGCGTTCACCATCGGTGTTTGCCCTGTCCTGCGGTCCCCAGCGGCGCTTGCCCTGTCCTGCGTTCACCATCGGTGTTTGCCCTGTCCTGCGTTCACCATCGGCGTTTGCCCTGTCCTGTGGTCGCCGGCCGCGTTTGCCCTGTCCTGCATTCGCTAGCGGCGTTTGTCCTGTGCTGCGGTCCCTGGCGGCGTTTGCCCTGTCCTGCGGTCGCCGGCCGCGTTTGCCCTGTCCTGCGGTCGCCGGCCGCGTTTGCCCTGTCCTGTGGTCGCCGGCCGCGTTTGCCCTGTCCTGCGGTCGCCGGCAGCGTTTGCCCTGTCCTGCGGTCCCTGGCGGCGTTTGTTCTGTCCTGCAGTCGCTGGCCGCATTTGCCCTGTCCTGCATTCGCTAGCGGCGTTTGTCCTGTGCTGCGGTCACCGGCAAAGTTTGCCCTGTCCTGCGGTCCCTGGCGGCGTTTGCCCTGTCCTGTGGTCGCCGGCCGCGTTTGCCCTGTCCTGCGGTCGCCGGCAGCGTTTGCCCTGTCCTGCGGTCCCTGGCGGCGTTTGTTCTGTCCTGCAGTCGCTGGCCGCATTTGCCCTGTCCTGCATTCGCTAGCGGCGTTTGTCCTGTGCTGCGGTCACCGGCAAAGTTTGCCCTGTCCTGCGGTCCCTGGCGGCGTTTGTTCTGTCCTGCAGTCGCTGGCCGCATTTGCCCTGTCCTGCATTCGCTAGCGGCGTTTGTCCTGTGCTGCGGTCACCGGCAAAGTTTGCCCTGTCCTGCGGTCCCTGGCGGCGTTTGCCCTGTCCTGTGGTCGCTGGCCGCGTTTGCCCTGTCCCTTCGGTTGCCGGCGGCGTTTGCTTTGTCCTTTCGGTCGCTGGCTGCGTTTGCCCTGTCCTTTCGGTCGCCGGCGGCGTTTCCCCAGGGCTGCCACACTTGCTCATTTTTCATCCTGTTGGGACCTTATCTGCAAAACTGTAATTGAAATTGAATATTACGGTAATTAAAGCCTGTGTGGGGCGGAGGAGAGTCCCCGAGGTGGCGCGCTGCCAGGCATCTCAGAGCGCTGAATTCTACCAGACTTATCCCACTAATTTCCCGGAGAAATGTCAGAACCACACGTGCGATAAATTAACTGTTTCTTGACCTGGCTTGAACCTTTTGCAAACTGTGAAGTTGTTGAACGCAACACTCGGTGGGGGGGATACTGATACACTGTGTTATGCTGTGTGCATTAAAAAAAAATTGGATCCTTCCGTTTCACCCCCAGTAACAGTGTGCCAGTTTTGCCCACAAAATTTGCAGTTTAAATAATTTTGTTTCAGTTCTTCTCCTTTTTTAAAACTGCTTGCTGTCAGTGATCGGAAGACTGACCGTTCACCTATCGTGCTACGTTCGCCTATTAAATGTGCATTACAAGAGAGCACGCTCAGCCGCAGCAGGTCTGCATGAGATGCATCTTGATTTTTGGGGGGTCACTAAAACTTTTTCAGCATCACAAAAAGCAAAAAAAAAAAAACATCAAAAATGCATCAAAACCTGCCTTTTGTAGGCAGCTTCTTTACTGACAAGAGAGCAGGTTTTGCCTGTAGAAAAAACGTAATGTGTGAACATAGCCTAAGGCTAGGTTCACATTGCGTTAGCACAATCAGTTAGCGATTGCCCTAACGCAATGTCCCAAAAGGGATCGCGTTTGGCGATCCCGCTAGCGCAGATGCCCGATCTGCGCTAGCGAGGAGCGGACCTCGAACGCTGCAAGCCTCGTGAGGAGGCAAATATCTGCATGATTACCCGGGGAAAAGTGCAAAAAATCATTAATAGCGAATGGGCCACAAACATCTGGATTGCAAGAAATGTGCCCAAAATGGTGAACAGAGGGGAAACGAACAAGTAGAAAATGGACTTCCCAATGTATTCAGCTCAAAAGGAAGAAATTGGTGCAAAATAAAAAATTAAAACTGGATAACAACAGACTCTAGTGCAATAATGAATGGGGCCCAAAGTTGTCGGCGTTTTCATCCCTCCGTACGACATATGGGTCCTGTGGGAGTCGTGATTGTGCAGAATGTGGCACATTGTGTGGGAACGGCCGCCCGCTGCCCTCTTCACTTTTCTCCTTCATTGAGTAAAACAATTGAACAATCGCTTACATAAAGCATCACATCCCCCGTCACAATGTAACATTGTGCAATGTCCGGGGATGGTAAACTGCGGCGTCCCCTCCCCACCCCCAAAACCGCCCCGCGCCCCTGGAGGATTATAAAGTACAAGATGCATTGGACTCTGCTGTATGTACATGTGACAGCTGCAGGACTCGTGCCAATGTATCGCTGCTGATAAACGTGATGATCCCTCTGTGATGCCACGAGTGTTTCTCATTTTGTATCATTTATATTATACATGATCGTTTCTGATCGCCTGTGTGCAGAAATAATCATTCTTAAAGGGGTTGTCGCGTGCCGCTTCCCGCCACATGGAGAGAGGAGAGGCGCTACTAACACGACTTTCATTATTGGCAGGTATCGTGCGCATATACTATAGGGCAGGTATGCGACACCTGCCGGCCACTGGACCTGGCAAGCAGCTGAAAGTCGCCATGTAGGCAGAGCCAATTGCCAGATAACGCCGTCTAATAAATATTACATTGGTCAGAACAAGGCTCAAGACACTATATCCAAGATTGGCATGAAATAAAGGGAGTAGTCAAATATCTGAGCAACTTTCTTATCACACAGCTGAAGTTTTGTTACAATTTATCGGTATAGGGTCTGGAGTCCAGGACACTTTCAAGACATTTTTGTGTATAGAGTAATACCTTCACTGATACATTGTAACAAACAACTGTGTGTGAAGGACCAGGTTGTGGGGTGTATTTACTGACAGTAATCGGAGATCTTGACAATTAAAGTTATAGACGTTTCCTTGCATACAATGGTCAGATGCCGTCTTACCTATGAACTGTCTTTTCAGGTATGGCTTATACACCCGCACCAAACTGGGTTACCTCTTCTACAAGAGGCAGATGAAGAAGGCCCGAGAGCGCTACCCGCAGGGGCACTCGTCCACGCAGGCCATAGTGTTCAGTGGTAAGTGATGTCCGCTATGTGCGGTGATGAATGTGCTAACTGTATCTTTTGGACTATAAGACGCACCTAGGTTTTAGAGGAGGAAAATAGAAAAAAATGAAGCAAAAAATGTGGTCATGACACACTGTTATGGGGGGGATCTGTTGCTGACAGTTATAGGGGGTAATGTCCCCCATTCTGGTGTGTGTATGTAGATGTGTAATATGTTATATATTATGCGCCCCCATCCTGGCATAGATGGCACCCCATCCTGATATACGTGGCCCTCTCATCCCCATTCTGGAATACATGGCGTCCCATTCTAGGTTAGATGGCCTCCGTCCTGATATATGTGGCCCCCTCATCCCCATCCTGATATACGTGGCCCCCTCATCCCCATTCTGGTATACATGGCGTCCCATTCTAGGTTAGATGGCCTCCGTCCTGATATATGTGGCCCCCTCATCCCCATTCTGGTATACGTGGCCCCCTCATCCCCATTCTGGTATACATGGCCTCCATCATGCTGCACACCCAAAAAGTAAGCGATCCTACCTCCCTGTGCTCCCTTGCAGTGGGATGTTCTGTTCTGATGCCCAGAGCTGATTTCACTGTGTAAGCAGCACATGACGTTACTGCCATGCATACCCACACACAGAGGTCAGCTGTCTGAATATTCACTGTTCCCCACACCCTGGACTATAGGCGAGGGGAGCAGTGAATATTCATTCTCTTTAATAGCAGGCACACGTGATCGCCCGGCAGCTGCAGGAGCTGGCGGCTGTATCTAACAATGGCCAGCTATTAAAGAAAATGAATATTCACTGTTCCCCTTGCCCATAGTTCCTCCCACCTCTCAGGGCCGGCTTCAGTGCATAGAAGTGTGAGGGATTATGGGCGTGGGTAGCGGTGAATATTCATTCTCTTTAGTAGCAGGCTCACGTGATCGCCTGGTGGCTGTAGCTATCAATCGCCTACTGTTAAAAAAAAATGAATATTCACTGCTCCCCTCGCCCATAGTTCCTCAGTGCATAGAAGTGGGAGGGATTATGGGCGTGGGTAGCTGTGAATATTCCTGTTTTTTAACAGCGGGCACAGGTGTTAGCTACAGCTGCCAGCTCCAGCCTCCGACTCTCCACACCCCATTCACATCGATAGTCGACAAGAAGATAAGTTACATCCGGACTATAAGACGCACCCCCCACTTTTCTCCAAAATTTGGGAGGAAAAAAGTGCGTCTTATAGTCCGAAAAAAATATGGTCTATGTTGTGGGTCTGTGTTCTGACTAAGATTACGAGGTCACTAGTGAGCCTCAATTGTGGGACTCCACCTCTGCCATCAGCGCCCGGAGAAAAAAAAAGCACACTATTGTGAGAATGAACAATGGTTCATTACCCTGTGAGTCGCCCTTACACCATTTACAGACCAATGTGGTTCCCATCCGCTGCCCTCTGCTCACAAACATCAGATTTGTAGTCATTTTGTCTTTCTCAGTAAACGACCCATAACAGTTATCTCAAAATATTACATGTGAGAAAAGAAAATATTAGACCAAATTTGAAACAGAAAATTTGTAATCATAATATGAGACTAATTAATCCTACATACATTCCGGAACATAGAAAAATATTAACCCTTCTATATCAGGTCTCTGGGCTGTAGATACCTACTGCGGTACGGATACAAAACTAAACCCTTCAGTAGCACAAACCTCTCCTGTCCCGAACAGTCGTGACAATGTGTCGGTCTGGAGTCCATCAGATTCAGGCAGTGCTTTTATGAGTTACATTGAAAACATTCATATTTAACGTTCTGCCCCCTCACACCGCTGCTGGATGTAAACCAGAGGCTTTGCTAAAGGAGTCACGACTGCGACCACGACTTATTATAGTTTTGATTGACACCATTAATTTTACCATATAAATGAAATTGTGGAGAAAAAAAAATGCAGTTTCACCTTTGTTTTTTGGGTTTTGTGTTTACAGCATTCATTCTACTGTAACAATGACCTGATGTAACGGTTCTGCACACATCATTAGTTACAGCCTGGAATCAAACTTGTTTTATTTTTGTCTTTTTTTTTTTTTTTCCCCCCCACAAAAAAGTGTTTAAAAAAAATAAAATAATTTGTCACCATTTTCCAAAACCAGCAATGATTTTTGTTTTTCTGTTGATGGAGCTGCGTGAGGGCTTGGTTTTTTTTTTTTTTTAATGGTGAACGGACAGTTTTATTGATAGCAGTTTGGAGTATATGTGTCATTTTGATCGCTTTTTATTCTATTTTTACAAGAAGAATAGTGACTGAAAAATCTCAGTTCTGCGGTTTTGGGATTTTATTTCTCTTTTACGGCACATACTCTTAGGATTTTTATATTTTGATAGATTTTACAGGTGCGACAAAAACAAGTTTCATTTATTTATTTATTTCTCTTTATGGGGGGGGGGGGGAGGCAGGGATTCAGATCTTAAAATAGATATACAGTACAGACCAAAAGTTTGGACACACCTTCTCATTTAAAGATTTTTCTGTATTTTAATGACTATGAAAATTGTACATTCACACTGAAGGCATCAAAACTATGAATTAACACATGTAGAATTATATACTTAACAAAAAAGTGTGAAACAACTGAAATTATGTCTTATATTCTAGGTTCTTCAAAGTAGCCACCTTTTGCTTTTATGACTGCTTTGCACACTCTTGGCATTCTCTTGACGAGCTACAAGAGGTAGTCACCGGGAATGGTTTTCACTTCACAGGTGTGCCCTGTCAGGTTTAATAAGTGGGATTTCTTGCCTTATAAATGGGGTTGGGACCATCAGTTGTGTTGAGCAGAAGTCTGGTGGATACACAGCTGATAGTCCTACTGAATAGACTGTTAGCTGCTTTTTTCTTGCCATAATACAAATTCTAAGTAAAGAAAAACGAGTGGCCATCATTACTTTAAGAAATATAGGTCAGTCAGTCTGAAAAATTGGGAAAACTTTGAAAGTGTCCCCAAATGCAGTTGCAAAAACCATCAAGCGCTACAAAGAAACTGGCTCACATGAGGACCGCCCCAGGAAAGGAAGACCAAGAGTCACCTCTGCTTCTGAGGATGTTTATCCGAGTCACCAGCCTCAGAAATCGCAGGTTAACAGCAGCTCAGATTAGAGACCAGGTCAATGCCACGCAGAGTTCTAGCAGCAGACACATGTCTACAACAACTGTTAAGAGGAGACTTTGTGCAGCAGCCTTCATGGTAAAATAGCTGCTAGGACACCACTGCTAAGGACAGGCAACAAGCAGAAGAGACTTGTTTGGGGTAAAGAACACAAGTAATGGACATTAGACCAGTGGAAATCTGTGCTTTGGTCTGATGAGTCCAAATTTGAGATCTTTGGTTCCAACCACCGTGTCTTTGTGCGACGCAGAAAAGGTGAACGGATGGACTCTACATGCCTGGTTCCCACCGTGAAGCATGGAGGAGGAGGTGTGATGGTGTGGGGGGTGCTTTGCTGGTGACACTGTTGGGGATTTAATCAAAATTGAAGACATACTGAACCAGCATGGCTACCACACCATCCTGCAGCGGCATGCTATTCCATCCGGTTTGCGTTTAGTTGGACCATCTTTTATTTTTCAACAGGACAATGACCCCAAACACCTCCAGGCTGTGTAAGGGCTATTTGACCAAGAAGAAGAGTGATGGGTGCTACACCAGATGACCTGGCCTCCAGTCACCAGACCTGAACCCAATCGAGATGATTTGGGGTGAGCTGGACCGCAGAGTGACGGCAAAAGGGCCAACAAGTGCTAAGCGTCTCTGGGAACTCCTTCAAGATTGTTGGAAGACCATTCCCGGTGACTACCTCTAGAAGCTCATCAAGAGAATGCCAAGAGTGTGCAAAGCAGTCATCAAAGCAAAAGGTGGCTACTTTGAAGAACCTAGAATATAAGACATATTTTCATTTGTTTTATTATTATTTATTATTATTATAGCGCCATTTATTCCATGGCGCTTTACATGTGAGGAGGGGTATACATAATAAAAACAAGTACAATAATCATAAACAATACAAGTCACGACTGGTCCAGGAGGAGAGAGGACCCTGCGAGGGCTCACAATCTACAAGGGATGGGTGAGGATACAGTAGGTGAGGGTAGAGCTGGTCGTGCAGCGGTTTGGTCGATCGGTGGTTACTGCAGGTTGTAGGCTTGCCTAGGTTTCATACTTCTTGTTAAGTATATAATTCCACATGTGTTAATTCATAGTTTTGATGCCTTCAGTGTGAATTTACAATTTTCATAGTCATGAAAATACAGAAAAATCTTTAAATGAGAAGGTGTGTCCAAACTTTTGATCTGTACTGTATATTATGTACATATGGTGACCGCTCCATTTAAATGCCACTGTTAGATTGACTGCAGCATTTAATTGGTTAAAAGGAGTCTGTCACCCCTAAAATCGTATATGAGCTGCGGCCACCGGCATCAGGGGCTTATCTCCAGCATTCTGTAATGCATTCTGTAATGCTGTAGATAAGCCCCCGATGTATCCTGAAAGATGAGAATAAGAGGTTAGATTATACTTACCCAGGGGTGGTCCCGGTTCTGTTCTGGTCCGATGGGCGTCGCGGTTCGGGGCCTCCCATCTTCTTACGATGACGTCCTCTTCTTGTCTTCACTCTGCGGTTCCGGCTCCGGCGCAGGCGTACTTTATCTCCCTGTTGAGGGCAGAGCTAAGTACTGCAGTGCGCAGGCGCTGGGCCTCTCTGACCTTTCCCGGCGCCTGCGCACTGCAGTACTTTGCTCTGCCCTCAACAGGGAGATAAAGTACGCCTGCGCCGGAGCCACAGCGTGAAGACAAGAAGAGGACGTCATCGTAAGAAGATGGGAGGCCCCAGACCGCGACGCCCATCGGACCAGAACAGAACCGGCACCGCCCCTGGGTGAGTATAATCGAACGTCTCATATACAATTTTGGGGGTGACAGGTTCCCTTTAAACAGCAGCGAATGGAGCAAACTCTGCTTGCTGCAGTTAGTCACACGATATCTGCATTATGCAATTGGCATCTGAACACACACTGCTTCTGAAGCCCCTTTAAACTTGCGGACCCCAGTGTGGACGTACAGTAAGAGATTAGAGATGTCTGGCCTGTAATGCCAAATTTGGCCTGAAGACAGAAGTGGCGCTGTTTTGCGTTGTAAAAAGCAGACCCGTTACGGTTATCCCTGAGAACCCATAGCATTCAGCCATGCTCTCTGATGCCCCCTTTCTGATAAGTTGCACATTCTAGAATTTCCCTTTTAATTAATCCTATTACAAGCAGAGGAAGAAATGGAAACTGCAGAGTCACAATAAGTTGCGAAATTAACTGTGAAATGTATCTCCCTGTGGGCGGACGGTAATTTCTGCACCTCTGTCACGCTGCTGACTGCTCACTGCTCAGATGATTAATCGTTAACCTCAATAACAATCTGTGGGCAGAGAAGCCGGCATTTCCAAGGTGACCACATTGCAGACCTAAACCCCCAAACCCAATAGATAGCTGTTGATTGTTCAGCCGCAGCTCTTTCTTCCTCCTCCTCCAGACAGTGGAGCGCTGGGTCAGCCGGGCCTCATGACCCGCCGTCAGACTCCTCCTCTAGCGGCTTATCGCAGACATGCTGGATGCTCATCTTCCCCAACATCATCTAGCGGGGAGGAGAGTCAGGAGGCTCCTACACATGTTAGTCTGTTGGCCTAGCCGGCCAATATTGGGGGTTTCAGTCTGTGTATGGGGCCTTGAAGCTCCGAGGTTACTTGACTGTTTTTGCCATATAAGCCCCCATTAGAGGCGCCGTCCTCCTAGGCATTTCATTCCAAATGTTTAGCGATAAGAGAATATTTACAGTAGTTGCTGGATGGAAGCCATGGGGCGACATGTGGTGGTAGCACTGGTGCCCATGAGTTGTAAACCCTCAAGGTGCCCAACTCACACTTAACTCTCACTCTTTTTGGGGAAACACAAAGCTCCGTACCTTCCTTGAGTATTTTGCAGGTAATGGAGAAACAAAAGGGTTAATTCTGCGCTGCCGTGTAGGAAGAATGCCAATCCGAGTATAGGTGGCTTATTTATCTTGATCATGGTTGTCCTGAAGAAGAAGTTTATATACTGAGAAACCCGTTGACGAATAAACCATTTATACTCGGATTGGCATTCTTCATCCTTCTTACACAGTCGCGCAGAATGAACCCATATGTTTCTCCATTACCTGCACGGTTATCCCCTCGTGAGTCTGCAGCAGCCTAAAGCGTTACTAGTGGTTGTGCGCACACAACCCGACCAGGTGAGCACCATTATGATCGTCCTTTAACATTGTTACCCAGATAAGACGCGATTTTACACTTTCTGTCCTTCCCGTCTCTGTTCTTTGGATCCCTGAGTATTATGGAATAATAATTTTAGATTTTTTTTCTTCCTTTTTTTTCTGATTATTTTTGTTGCTATATGGGTTTTTCATAAGTATATGTGTAAGATCCTTGGCGACCAATCACTTTGCTAATATGCCTCCCTCCCCTTTCTTGGTATGCTGATCTCAGAATGTATTGCCCAGGCAAACTCCGGGGAGCAAATCCATTAGGTTCTGTAAGTTGCTTTGTGCAGCCGCCATGGTTCGGACTTTTTTTTCTGGCACGTCTCTCAGATCACTGGTGGACACAGACAGAAGAGGCCCCTGTGCCAGAACAATATATGTGCCCAATAGCTCCTCATAATGAACAATCCCATCTGTTTAGGAGGTTTAAATGGCTCCCCTTATTCCTTGGCCACTCTGTGGCTGCACAGGTTGCACCAATTATATGTCCACCCCTGCCTCACACAGTTGATATGATTGACATCTGAGAGATTTGGAGACAAATCCTCACCTTGAAATAATTGTCATGCTCCTCAGACCTTTCCTGATCGATCATTATCCTGCTGAAGTAGCCACTGCCTGAAGTGGGTATTAGATGATGCGTGCCCCAAGGGCTCGCTGCAGAACATTGCCCCGATCATCACCCTGCCGCCGTCTTGTCTCCCTCCCATAGTGCTTCCTGGTGTTCTCTACTAGGTAAGCAATGAACATTTAGATATTACCCAGGTTTGAGAAGAAGTGACATCTTGTTTCTTTTCCCATGAGGGACCCTCTGGTTTGGTGGCTACCTCTTGTTTCAATGTTTTGTACTTCGAAAAAGTTCCTTTCTTGACATTCAGTAAAAACAAACTTATGTATTTTATCTAAACATTTGACCGCTTCAGGAAATATATGTTGTTTTATGAACATCCCTTTGGATTTTGAAAATTGAAGCATAGTTTGTAAATAAGGGCACATTCACCGTCCCCATGGCAGTTCCTAATCTACAGTCAAAGTATAAATGAAGCCCAGTTATCTATCTTTTGTGAACAAGTTTCCATTGCTTGCTTTGTCCTTAAGGTGTTAAAGTGGTGCCCATCCCTGTATTGTCTGACAACTACAGCTACCTGGTCATTGACACTACATCTAACCTGGCAGTGGCTGTGGACCCATCGGACCCCATCGCTGTACAGGTAGGTTTATAATAGAATCTTGTGCATGTGAAAAGTCTGGTTTACATTGCTGTATAATTGTTTGTTTTTAAATAGCTGTACTGTGTAGTTCAGGTCAGGTTTGCTCTTTCATGGTGGGTCAATGGTTTGCTGGTTTAATTTTAAGTTAAAATAGAGAGGCGTGGTTTTGTTTTAATTAACAGTATATATTAATTGTATCTTGGTACCTGCAGTCCCATTTCATTGCATTTTCCTTGCTGTTTGATTTTGGACTTGTGGGTACTTACAAATAAAGAGACCCCAAAAGCAGCTGTAAAGATGCATGCAAGAGTAGAGTTGTCAGAGGCAGAAATTCCACAGTTAAAGGGGTTGTCAATGACTTAGATGTTGATGACCAATCTTTAGTTAAACCATATCAAATCGGTGTGGATCCGTGCCTGGTGACCCTGAGCTGTTGGCAGGACCCGCAGTGTCCAGAATAAACAGCACAGCTCTGTACAGGGGTAGGGGCCATTCTGCAGCTTAAATCCCAATCGCTTCTATAAGTGTTGATCTGCTCCTTCATTTGTTACAGCTAAACTGTGCGATCATGTGTCTGACAACAGTAGTGCTTTCCTGCTGTCTGTTTCCAAGGGCGACCAGTAGAATTTTAAACTCCGCTTTGGATTTGAATGGAGAAAATGACATAAAATAACTAAAGTCCATACAGAACTGGCGACATAAAACTTGTGACATTATGTATATTTTTCGACTATGACCTACCCTTGCATTCTGCTGAATGTGTCTGATATGTTTAGATACCAAGGGATTAAATATCAACAGTGTTCATCTGGCTGACCCGCATTGCTCTCTGATCGATGTGCGGAGGTTACAGGCAGTGTGCGCACCCAAAAGTGGAGTTTGGGTTGGATCCAGCCAGGGATTTCTCACTAATATCAGTTTAATCCCAGTCTTTAGGGGCTTGGAAAACAATGGAGTTCAAAGCTCAGAGCTCGGAAAATCACAGGCAGGGTAACAAAAAGGGAAAGTGAGCAGCTTTGTTTTCAGTAGAGGATTGAAAGAATCTGCATTGTTTCAGCAAATTGCTTTAACCCCTGTCAGGGCAGAAAAATATTGATTTAATCCATCTTGTACAAATAATGGCATGAATTATTATATAAGACCGTGTATAATTTCTGCAATCACTGTGACAATAACAAGTAGTAACTAGTGATGAGGGAATATACTCGTTACTCGAGATTTCCCGAGCACGCTCGGGTGTCCTCCGAGTATTTTTTAGTGCTCGGAAATTTAGTTTTTCTTGCCGCAGCTGAATGATTTACATCTATTAGCCAGCATAAGTACATGTGGGGGTTGCCTGGTTGCTAGGGAATCCCCACATGTACTTATGCTGGCTAACAGATGTAAAACATTCAGCTGCGGCAATAAAAACGAAATCTCCGAGCACTAAAAAATACTCGGAGGACCCCCGAGCGTGCTCTGGAAATCTCGCGTAACGAGTATATTCGGTCATCACTAGTAGTAATCTTATTTAAGTGAAGGTTAAAATGTTACAGAATATTTCCTGCTATTTGTTGTTTTTTTTTAATACTTAAAAGGGAGGCGTTTTAGATTAGAGAATGTTTTCTTCTATTTCAGATAATATGCAGAATCATAGTTATATTCTTGTAAATTGGGGGCATTATTATAGTAGTTACAGCTGTGTGAAAGTATTTGCCCCCTTCCTGATTTCATGTTCTTTTTGCATGTTTGTTACACTTAAGTGTTTCCGATCACCAAACAAATGTAAATATTAGACAAAGATAACACAAGTAATCACAAAATGCAGTTTATAAATGTGGGTCTTTATTATTAAGGGAAAAAGAAATCCAAACCTCCAGGGTCCTGTGTGAGAAAGTGATTGCCCCCTAAACCTAATAACTGGTTTGGCCGCCATCACCAGGAACAACTCAAATCAACTGTTGGCGATAACTGGCAATGAGTTTCATTCAACGCTCTGGAGGAATTTTGGCCACTTATCTGTGCAAAATTGCTGTAATTCAGCCACACTGGGGGGTTTCCGAGCATGACCCGCCTTTTTAAGATCATGTCACAGCATCTCAATTGGATTAACGTCAGGACTTTGACTAGGCCACTCCAAAGTCTTAATTTTGTTTTTCTGAAGCCATTTAGAGATGGACTTGCTGGTGTGTTTTGGATCATTGTCCTGCTGCATAGCACAAGAGCGCTTCAGCTTGAGGTCACGAACAGATGGCCGGACATTCTCCTTCAGGATTTTTTGGTAGCCAGCAGAATTCATGGCTCCATTTACCACAGCAAGTCTTCCAGGTCCTGAAGCAGCGAAACAGTCTAAGACCATCACACTGCCACCACCATATGTTACTGTTGGTATGATGATCCTTTTCTGAAATGCTGCGTTACTTCTACGTCAGATGTAATGGAACATAGACCTTCCAAAAAGTTCAACTTTTCACTCGTCAGTCCACAGAGTATTCTCCCAATAGTCTTGGGGATCATCAAGATTTTTTCTGGCAAAACTGAGATGAGCCTTTATGTTCATATTGGTCAGCAGTGGTTTTCATCTTGGAGCTCTGCTATGGAGGCCATTATTGCCCAGTCTCTTTTTCTTATGGTGGAGTCATGAACACTGACCTTCAATGAGGCAAGTGAGACCAGTGGTTCTAGGGATGTTGTTGTGGGGTCTTTTGTGACCTCTTGGATGAGTTGTCACTGCGCTCTTGGGAAAATTTTTGTCGGCTGGCCAATCCTGGGAAGGTTCACCACTGTTACATGTTTTTGCCATTTGTGGATAATGGTTCTAACTGTGGTTCGTTGAAGTCCCAAAGCTTGAGAAATCATTTTATAGCCTTTTCTAGACTGATGGATCTCAATTATTTTATTTCTCATTTGTTCCAGAATTTCTTTGGATTGCGCCATGATGTCTACCTTTTGAGGTTCTTTTGGTCTACTTCATGTTGTCAGGCAGGTCCTATTTAAGTGATTTCTTGATTAAGAACAGATATGGCAGTAATGAGGCCTGTGAGTGGTTAGGGAATGTGAACTCAGCTTCCCAAAGATGTGATAAACCACAGTTAATTTATGTTTTAAGTGGGGGGGGGGCACTCTTTCACCCAAGGCCCTGTAGGTTTGGATTTCTTTTTCCCTTAATAATAGAGGCCTTCATTTAAAAACTGCATTTTGTGTTTTACTTGTGTTATATTTGTCTGGTGATCTGAAACATTTAAGTGTGACGAAATCAGGAAGGGGCAAACACTTTTTCACACAACTGTATATTCTTGCACATGATGGGAGGCAGTATTATAGTAGCTATATAGCTATATTCTTGTACATAGGGGGCAGTATTATAGTAATTATATTCTCGTACATAGGGGCAGTATTTTATAGTTATATTCTTGTACATAGGGGCAGTATTATAGCAGTTATATTCTTGCACATAGGGAGCAGTATTATAGTTGTTATATTCTTGTACATAGGGGGCAGTATAATAGTTATATTCTTGTACATAGGGGGCTTTATTATAGTAGTTATATTCTTGTACATAGGGGGCAGTATTATAGTAGTTATATTCTTGTACATAGGAGCAGTATTATAGTAGTTATATTCTTGTACATGGGGGCAGTGTTATAGTAGTTATATTCTTGCACATAGGGAGCAGTATTATAGTAGTTATATTCTTGTACATAGGGGCAGTATTATAGTAGTTATATTTTTGTACATAGGAGCAGTATTATAGTAGTTATATTCTTGTACATAGGGGCAGTATTATAGTAGTTATATTCTTGTACATAGGAGCAGTATTATAGTAGTTATATTTATACATAGAAGCAGTATTTTAGTAGTTATATTCTTGTATATAGGGGGCAGTATTATAGTAGTTATATGCTTGCACATAGGGGGCAGTGTTATAGTAGTTATATTCTTGTACATAGGAGCAGTATTATAGTAGTTATATTCTTGTACATAGGGGCAGTATTATAGTAGTTATATTCTTGTACACAGGAGCAGTATTACAGTAGTTATATTCTTGTACATAGGAGCAGTATTATAATAGTTATATTCTTGTACATAGGGGCAGTATTATAGTAGTTATATTCTTGTACACAGGAGCAGTATTACAGTAGTTATATTCTTGTACATAGGAGCAGTATTATAGTAGTTATATTCTTGTACATAGGAGCAGTATTATAGTAGGTATATTCTTGTACATAGGGGACAGTATTATAGTAGTTATATTCTTGTAGATAGGGGACAGTATTATAGTAGTTATATTCTTGTACATAGGGAGCAGTATTATAGTAGTTATATTCTTGTACATAGGAGCAGTATTATAATAGTTATATTCTTGTACATAGGGAGAGTATTATAGTAGTTATATTCTTGTATATAGGGACCGTATTATAGTAGTTATATTCTTGTACATAGGAGCAGTATTATTGTAGTTATATTCTTGTACATAGGAGGAGTATTATAGTAGTTATATTCTTGTACATAGGAGCAGTATTATAGTAGTTATATTCTTTATACATAGAAGCAGTATTATAGTAGTTATATTCTTGTATATACAGGTCCTTCTCAAAAAATTAGCATATAGTGTTAAATTTCATTATTTACCATAATGTAATGATTACAATTAAACTTTCATATATTATAGATTCATTATCCACCAACTAAAATTTGTCAGGTCTTTTATTGTTTTAATACTGATGATTTTGGCATACAACTCCTGATAACCCAAAAAACCTGTCTCAATAAATTAGCATATTTCACCCATCCAATCAAATAAAAGTGTTTTTTAATAACAAACAAAAAAAACATCAAATAATAATGTTCAGTTATGCACTCAATACTTGGTCGGGAATCCTTTGGCAGAAATGACTGCTTCAATGCGGCGTGGCATGGAGGCAATCAGCCTGTGACACTGCTGAGATGTTATGGAGGCCCAGGATGCTTCAATAGCGGCCTTAAGCTCATCCAGAGTGTTGGGTCTTGCGTCTCTCAACTTTCTCTTCACAATATCCCACAGATTCTCTATGGGGTTCAGGTCAGGAGAGTTGGCAGGCCAATTGAGCACAGTAATACCATGGTCAGTAAACCATTTACCAGTGGTTTTGGCACTGTGAGCAGGTGCCAGGTCGTGCTGAAAAATGAAATCTTCATCTCCATAAAGCATTTCAGCCGATGGAAGCATGAAGTGCTCCAAAATCTCCTGATAGCTAGCTGCATTGACCCTGCCCTTGATGAAACACAGTGGACCAACACCAGCAGCTGACATGGCACCCCACACCATCACTGACTGTGGGTACTTGACACTGGACTTCAGGCATTTTGGCATTTTCTTCTCCCCAGTCTTCCTCCAGACTCTGGCACCTTGATTTCCGAATGACATGCAAAATTTGCTTTCATCAGAAAAAAGTACTTGGGACCACTTAGCAACAGTCCAGTGCTGCTTCTCTGTAGCCCAGGTCAGGCGCCTCTGCCGCTGTTTATGGTTCAAAAGTGGCTTTACCTGGGGAATGCGGCACCTGTAGCCCATTTCCTGCACACGCCTGTGCACGGTGGCTCTGGATGTTTCCACACCAGACTCAGTCCACTGCTTCCTCAGGTTCCCCAAGGTCTGGAATCGGTCCTTCTCCACAATCTTCCTCAGGGTCCGGTCTCCTCTTCTCGTTGTACAGCGTTTTCTGCCACATTGTTTCCTTCCAACAGACTTAACATTGAGGTGCCTTGATACAGCACTCTGGGAACAGCCTATTTGTTGAGAAATTTCTTTCTGGGTCTTACCCTCTTGCTTGAGGGTGTCAATGATGGCCTTCTTGACATCTGTCAGGTCGCTAGTCTTACCCATGATGGGGGTTTTGAGTAATGAACCAGGCAGGGAGTTTATAAAAGCCTCAGGTATCTTTTGCATGTGTTTAGAGTTAATTAGTTGATTCAGAAGATTAGGGTAATAGGTCGTTTAGAGAACCTTTTCTTGATATGCTAATTTATTGAGACAGGTTTTTTGGGTTATCAGGAGTTGTATGCCAAAATCATCAGTATTAAAACAATAAAAGACCTGACAAATTTCAGTTGGTGGATAATGAATCTATAATATATGAAAGTTTAATTGTAATCATTACATTATGGTAAATAATGAAATTTAACACTATATGCTAATTTTTTGAGAAGGACCTGTAGGGGCAGTATTATAGTAGTTATATTCTTGTACATAGGAGCAGTATTATAGTGGTTATATTCTTGTACATAGGGGCAGTATTATAGTAGTTATATTCTTGTACATAGGAGCAGTATTATAGTAGTTATATTCTTGTACATAGGAGCATTATTATAGTAGTTATATTCTTGTATATAGGGACAGTATTATAGTAGTTATATTCTTGTACATAGGAGCAGTATTATAGTAGTTATATTCTTGTATATAGGGACAGTATTATAGTAGTTATATTCTTGTATATAGGGACAGTATTATAGTAGTTATATTCTTGTATATAGGGACAGTATTATAGTAGTTATATTCTTGTACATAGGGACAGTATTATAGTAGTTATATTCTTGTACATAGGGGGCAGTATTATAGTAGTTATATTCTTGTACATAGGGGCAGTATTATAGTAGTTATATTCTTGTACATAGGAGCAGTATTATAGTAGTTATATTCTTGTACATAGGAGCAGTATTATAGTAGTTATATTCTTGTACATAGGAGCATTATTATAGTAGTTATATTCTTGTATATAGGGACAGTATTATAGTAGTTATATTCTTGTACATAGGAGCAGTATTATAGTAGTTATATTCTTGTATATAGGGACAGTATTATAGTAGTTATATTCTTGTATATAGGGACAGTATTATAGTAGTTATATTCTTGTATATAGGGACAGTATTATAGTAGTTATATTCTTGTACATAGGGACAGTATTATAGTAGTTATATTCTTGTACATAGGGGGCAGTATTATAGTAGTTATATTCTTGTACATAGGGGCAGTATTATAGTAGTTATACTCTTGTACATAGGAGCATTATTATAGTAGTTATATTCTTGTACATAGGGACAGTATTATAGTAGTTATATTCTTGTACATAGGGGCAGTATTATAGTAGTTATATTCTTGTACATAGGGGCAGTATTATAGTAGTTATACTCTTGTACATAGGAGCAGTATTATAGTAGTTATACTCTTGTACATAGGAGCATTATTATAGTAGTTAGCACCACCCTACATCTCCTCCCTGGTATCAGTCTACCACCCTACCCGTGCCCTCCGCTCCGCTAATGACCTCAGGTTAGCATCTTCAATAATCAGAACCTCCCACTCCCGTCTCCAAGACTTTACACGTGCTGCGCCGATTCTTTGGAATGCACTACCTAGGTTAACACGATTAATCACCAATCCCCACAGTTTTAAGCGTGCCCTAAAAACTGTTCAGACTGGCCTACCGCCTCAATGCATTAACCTAACGATCCCTGTGTGGCCTATTTATAATAAAAAAAAAAAAAAAAAGGTTCCTCGCATCATGTTCTCATACACTTTATGCAGTATTAGCCCTCTGTGTCTGTACTGCTACATACTGGTTCATGCAGCTTTACATGAACACCTGAGCCTTACACTATAGCTGGTCCGAATAACTAAAGCAATTGTTACCATCCACCTCTCGTGTCTCCCCTTTTCCTCATAGTTTGTAGCTTGCGAGCAGCAGGGCCCTCACTCCTCCTGGTATCTGTTTTGAACTGTATTTCTGTTATGCTGTAATGTCTATTGTCTGTACAAGTCCCCTCTATAATTTGTAAAGCGCTGCGGAATATGTTGGCGCTATATAAATAAAAATTATTATTATTATTATTATTATTATTATTATAGTTATATTCTTGTATATAGGGACAGTATTATAGTAGTTATATTCTTGTACGTAGGGACAGTATTATAGTAGTTATATTCTTGTACATAGGGACAGTATTATAGTAGTTATATTCTTGTACATAGGGGCAGTATTATAGTAGTTATATTCTTGTACATAGGGACAGTATTATAGTAGTTATATTCTTGTACATAGGAGTAGTATTATAGTAGTTATATTCTTGTACATAGGGGCAGTATTATAGTAGTTATACTCTTGTACATAGGAGCATTATTATAGTAGTTATATTCTTGTATATAGGGACAGTATTATAGTAGTTATATTCTTGTACGTAGGGACAGTATTATAGTAGTTATATTCTTGTACATAGGAGCAGTATTATAGTAGTTATATTCTTGTATATAGGGGGCAGTATTATAGTAGTTATATTCTGGTACATAGAAGCAGTATTTTAGTAGTTATATTCTTGTATATAGGGGGCAGTATTATAGTAGTTATATTCTTGTACATAGGGGCAGTATTATAGTAGTTATATTCTTGTACATAGGGACAGTATTATAGTAGTTATATTCTTGTATATAGGGGGCAGTATTATAGTAGTTATATTCTGGTACATAGAAGCAGTATTTTAGTAGTTATATTCTTGTATATAGGGGGCAGTATTATAGTCCTATGTATTGGTGTAATTGATGTATATACTGTATACTATATAATAGAAAAAAAACATTAGATTAAAGCCCTGTAGCGTAAATGGCTTTTACCGCTTCCATTTTTCCTTCTGCCTCATTAATGCTCTTCAGTAGATGTTGAGGTTGGTGCATTTTGAGTTTATTTCTGACTTTATAACAGGAGCTTGAGAACCTTTTCTGGAAGGAAATTGGCAAGAATCGATGTAAAATGCAGGAACACGGATTACACTGGATGATACTTGAGGCCATTAATGGTCTTTTTTTAGCTGTTCTGTAATGATTTCCCAGAATTCTTTATAAGTATACTGCTCAGAATAAGGATTAAGCAATTCTTACCCGCTTTTCTTCAAAATCAAATGACTCATTGTCATCTCTAATAAGAAGAAAAATGTGAGATTGCGATTTAAACATATAATTATTTATTTTTTATACAGTGCGTATTATATACTGCTTCCTCAGGTTCCCCAAGGTCTGGAATCGGTCCTTCTCCACAATCTTCCTCAGGGTCCGGTCTCCTCTTCTCGTTGTACAGCGTTTTCTGCCACATTGTTTCCTTCCAACAGACTTAACATTGAGGTGCCTTGATACAGCACTCTGGGAACAGCCTATTTGTTGAGAAATTTCTTTCTGGGTCTTACCCTCTTGCTTGAGGGTGTCAATGATGGCCTTCTTGACATCTGTCAGGTCGCTAGTCTTACCCATGATGGGGGTTTTGAGTAATGAACCAGGCAGGGAGTTTATAAAAGCCTCAGGTATCTTTTGCATGTGTTTAGAGTTAATTAGTTGATTCAGAAGATTAGGGTAATAGGTCGTTTAGAGAACCTTTTCTTGATATGCTAATTTATTGAGACAGGTTTTTTGGGTTATCAGGAGTTGTATGCCAAAATCATCAGTATTAAAACAATAAAAGACCTGACAAATTTCAGTTGGTGGATAATGAATCTATAATATATGAAAGTTTAATTGTAATCATTACATTATGGTAAATAATGAAATTTAACACTATATGCTAATTTTTTGAGAAGGACCTGTAGGGGCAGTATTATAGTAGTTATATTCTTGTACATAGGAGCAGTATTATAGTGGTTATATTCTTGTACATAGGGGCAGTATTATAGTAGTTATATTCTTGTACATAGGAGCAGTATTATAGTAGTTATATTCTTGTACATAGGAGCATTATTATAGTAGTTATATTCTTGTATATAGGGACAGTATTATAGTAGTTATATTCTTGTACATAGGAGCAGTATTATAGTAGTTATATTCTTGTATATAGGGACAGTATTATAGTAGTTATATTCTTGTATATAGGGACAGTATTATAGTAGTTATATTCTTGTATATAGGGACAGTATTATAGTAGTTATATTCTTGTACATAGGGACAGTATTATAGTAGTTATATTCTTGTACATAGGGGGCAGTATTATAGTAGTTATATTCTTGTACATAGGGGCAGTATTATAGTAGTTATATTCTTGTACATAGGAGCAGTATTATAGTAGTTATATTCTTGTACATAGGAGCAGTATTATAGTAGTTATATTCTTGTACATAGGAGCATTATTATAGTAGTTATATTCTTGTATATAGGGACAGTATTATAGTAGTTATATTCTTGTACATAGGAGCAGTATTATAGTAGTTATATTCTTGTATATAGGGACAGTATTATAGTAGTTATATTCTTGTATATAGGGACAGTATTATAGTAGTTATATTCTTGTATATAGGGACAGTATTATAGTAGTTATATTCTTGTACATAGGGACAGTATTATAGTAGTTATATTCTTGTACATAGGGGGCAGTATTATAGTAGTTATATTCTTGTACATAGGGGCAGTATTATAGTAGTTATACTCTTGTACATAGGAGCATTATTATAGTAGTTATATTCTTGTACATAGGGACAGTATTATAGTAGTTATATTCTTGTACATAGGGGCAGTATTATAGTAGTTATATTCTTGTACATAGGGGCAGTATTATAGTAGTTATACTCTTGTACATAGGAGCAGTATTATAGTAGTTATACTCTTGTACATAGGAGCATTATTATAGTAGTTAGCACCACCCTACATCTCCTCCCTGGTATCAGTCTACCACCCTACCCGTGCCCTCCGCTCCGCTAATGACCTCAGGTTAGCATCTTCAATAATCAGAACCTCCCACTCCCGTCTCCAAGACTTTACACGTGCTGCGCCGATTCTTTGGAATGCACTACCTAGGTTAACACGATTAATCCCCAATCCCCACAGTTTTAAGCGTGCCCTAAAAACTGTTCAGACTGGCCTACCGCCTCAATGCATTAACCTAACGATCCCTGTGTGGCCTATTTATAATAAAAAAAAAAAAAAAAAGGTTCCTCGCATCATGTTCTCATACACTTTATGCAGTATTAGCCCTCTGTGTCTGTACTGCTACATACTGGTTCATGCAGCTTTACATGAACACCTGAGCCTTACACTATAGCTGGTCCGAATAACTAAAGCAATTGTTACCATCCACCTCTCGTGTCTCCCCTTTTCCTCATAGTTTGTAGCTTGCGAGCAGCAGGGCCCTCACTCCTCCTGGTATCTGTTTTGAACTGTATTTCTGTTATGCTGTAATGTCTATTGTCTGTACAAGTCCCCTCTATAATTTGTAAAGCGCTGCGGAATATGTTGGCGCTATATAAATAAAAATTATTATTATTATTATTATTATTATAGTTATATTCTTGTATATAGGGACAGTATTATAGTAGTTATATTCTTGTACGTAGGGACAGTATTATAGTAGTTATATTCTTGTACATAGGGACAGTATTATAGTAGTTATATTCTTGTACATAGGGGCAGTATTATAGTAGTTATATTCTTGTACATAGGGACAGTATTATAGTAGTTATATTCTTGTACATAGGAGTAGTATTATAGTAGTTATATTCTTGTACATAGGGGCAGTATTATAGTAGTTATACTCTTGTACATAGGAGCATTATTATAGTAGTTATATTCTTGTATATAGGGACAGTATTATAGTAGTTATATTCTTGTACGTAGGGACAGTATTATAGTAGTTATATTCTTGTACATAGGAGCAGTATTATAGTAGTTATATTCTTGTATATAGGGGGCAGTATTATAGTAGTTATATTCTGGTACATAGAAGCAGTATTTTAGTAGTTATATTCTTGTATATAGGGGGCAGTATTATAGTAGTTATATTCTGGTACATAGAAGCAGTATTTTAGTAGTTATATTCTTGTATATAGGGGGCAGTATTATAGTAGTTATATTCTTGTACATAGGGGCAGTATTATAGTAGTTATATTCTTGTACATAGGGACAGTATTATAGTAGTTATATTCTTGTATATAGGGGGCAGTATTATAGTAGTTATATTCTGGTACATAGAAGCAGTATTTTAGTAGTTATATTCTTGTATATAGGGGGCAGTATTATAGTCCTATGTATTGGTGTAATTGATGTATATACTGTATACTATATAATAGAAAAAAAACATTAGATTAAAGCCCTGTAGCGTAAATGGCTTTTACCGCTTCCATTTTTCCTTCTGCCTCATTAATGCTCTTCAGTAGATGTTGAGGTTGGTGCATTTTGAGTTTATTTCTGACTTTATAACAGGAGCTTGAGAACCTTTTCTGGAAGGAAATTGGCAAGAATCGATGTAAAATGCAGGAACACGGATTACACTGGATGATACTTGAGGCCATTAATGGTCTTTTTTTAGCTGTTCTGTAATGATTTCCCAGAATTCTTTATAAGTATACTGCTCAGAATAAGGATTAAGCAATTCTTACCCGCTTTTCTTCAAAATCAAATGACTCATTGTCATCTCTAATAAGAAGAAAAATGTGAGATTGCGATTTAAACATATAATTATTTATTTTTTATACAGTGCGTATTATATACTGGTATTCTTTTTTTCCTATTCAACAGAATGACTTTTTTTTTAAAAATCTTGTACCAGTCTGCCGATAATTTGCTTATAATGTTCAGCTTTTGCTTCAGTTTAGATGGTCCTGACATATAATAGTTGATGTTTTTTATGCAGGGAGAGAAGTGTTTGCCAGATGCAGATTATCTTTAGGATCTCAGATTGACAGAGGTTGCAGTTTGTCCAATCTGGAGACCCTAATGAAACCGCAGAATGGTGGAAGGAGTCGTCTCAAAATGTGCAGAGAGCTTTAATTTAGGACTTGGCTAACTGTACATTTGCAGGAAATGGCATCTAGGGTACAAGTCGACTTCCATCATTTACAATTTAAGCACGGACTGCGATGCACGGAGAGTCCGCGGATCTCGTGATCTGAACCCAGCAGTCTCATATACACCTATAGGGTCTCATACACACTTATAGGGCTGTTGAGTTTGGGTCAGCGATCCATGGCACACAGAATATGACAATGAACCGATTCTTTTCTACAGTCCTTTATATAAGATACGAAACCGATCTCTCCTTGAGATAATTCTTCATTTGCCAGGTAACATAGTTGGCTCTGCTACATAGTTAATAATAGCAATAATAGGTTATGTTTGGGAAATCTTTTAACTCTTTATAAAAGCGTTTTGTGACATTAGTTACTATTGTCTTGAGGAATCATTTTGGAGCCATCCGCTGCAGTTCGGAGACCCATAAAGACGCAGTAATCATCATGTGCCACGTATTATTGCAGCTCCTGATAATACGAGGCGATGAAATGTATCATCCTGGGTACAATTATCTGGGTATTGTCTCCGGCCGGGAAGAAGGAAGTTATGATTTTTTATTTTTTTATCTTATTGGAACTAACCTATTCCTGTGCTGTGATCTCGGAGCAGCTGAGTGACAGCCGGCTCTGCTGTTATTCTTGGACGGGGAGACGCGGCCTCCTCTCCCAGAATAATAATCAGTATAATCACAAAGCCGCAGGAAGAGGCCCGCCACCGAGCCGCACATGAAAGCCTGCCGAGATGAATGGCGCACCAGACAGGACGCAGCGATGAAAGGAACACCAGGGCCATAGATGGGCTCCTGCACAAAGGATGTCTGCGGAAATTATTAAAGGACTGTTTGATTTGTCAATCAAATTGAGCAAGTATGATATATATTCAAGGGCACCTGAAAAATGATGCCCAAATATGAAATGTCCTTAAGTCGTCCTCTTCTGTTATAAAACCTATTCACCCGATTCTTCGTACATTGGTTTCTTCTGTCTTTAGGTGATGGTGAGCCCCTGGGGTGGCACCCAATCGTCGTAAATGGCAAATCTTCTAAGAAACAGTGTTATTACCCCTCCTCTTTATAGCTGCAACATCAGCCAAGACCTGTAATAAGGACTTACAGCATAACTGTAACTGTTGGAACTTTTCAACCTTTTCCCACATATCATGCTTCAAACATAAAGATACCAAATGTAAATTTTTGGTGAAGAATCAACAACAAGTGGAACATAATTGTGAAGTTGAACGAAATTTATTGGTTATTTTACATTGTTGCGGAAATTCAAAAACTCAAAACTGGTGCGTGCAATATTATTCGTCCCCTTTACCTTAATACTTTGTTGCGCCCCTTTTGCTGCGATTACAAGTCTCTTGGGATCTGTCTCTATCAGTTTTGTACATCGAGAGACTGAAATTCTCGCCCATTCTTCCTTGGCAAACAGCTCGAGCTCAGTGAGGTTGGATGGAGGTCATTTGTGAACAGCAGTTTTCAGCTCTTTCCACAGATTCTCCATTGGATTGAGGTCTGGACTGTGACTCGGCCATTCTAACACCTGGATACGTTTATTTGTGAACCATTCCATTGTAGATTTTGCTTTATGTTTGGGATCATTGTCTTGTTGGAAGACAAATCTCCGTCCCAGTCTCAGGTCTTTTGCAGACTCCAACAGGTTTTCTTCAAGAATGGTCCTGTATTTGGCTCCATCCATCTTCCCATCAATTTTATCCATCTTCCCTGTCCCTGCTGAAGAAAAGCAGGCGCAAACCATGATGCTGCCACCACCATGTTTGACAGTGGGGATGGTGTGTTCAGGGTGATGAGCTGTGTTGCCTTTAAGCCAAGCATATCATTTGGCATTGTTGCCAAAAAGTTAGATTTTAGTTTCATCTGACCAGAGCACTTTCTTCCACATGTTTGGTGTCTCCCAGGTGGCTTGTTGCAAACTTTAAACAACACTTTCTATGGATATTTTTGAGAAATGGCTTTCTTCTTGCCACCCTTCCATAAAGGCCAGATTTGTGCAGTGTACGACTGATTGTTGTCCTATGGACAGACTGTCCCACCTCAGCTGTAGATCTCTGCAGTTCATCCAGAGTGATCATGGGCCTCTTGGCTGCATCTCTGATCAGTCTTCTCCTTGTTTGAGATGAAAGTTTAGAGGGACGGCCGGGTCTTGGTAGATTTGCAGTGGTATGATACTCCTTCCATTTCAATATGATCGCTTGCACAGTGCTCCCTGGGATGTTTAAAGTTTTGGAAATCATTTTGTATCCAAATCCGGCTTTAAACTTCTCCACAACAGTATCACGGACCTGCCTGTTGTGTTCCTTGGTCTTCATGATGCCCTCTGTGCTTCACACAGAACCCTGAGACTATCACAGAGCAGGTGAATTTATACGGAGACTTGATTACACACAGGTGGATTATATTTATCATCATTAGGCATTTAGGACAACATTGGATCATTCAGAAATCCACAATGAACTTCTGGAGGGAGTTTGCTGCACTGAAAGGAAAGGGGACGAATAATATTGCACGCCCCACTTTTCAGTTTTTGAATTTCCACAGAAATGTAAAATAACCAATAAATTTTGTTCAACTTCACAATTGTGTTCCACTTGTTGTTGTTTCTTCACCAAAAATTTACATTTGGTATCTTTATGTTTGAAGCATAATATGTGGGAAACGGTTGAAAAGGTCCAGGGGGCCGAATACTTTCGCAAGGCACTGTATGTGCTCTGTAATACAGGGAAGACAAATTACTGCAGTAATAAGCAGAGTAGCCACGAAGAAGTACTGGGCAGAGTAGCCGTGAATCCATACTGGACCGAGTAGCTGTGAATCCATACTGGCCAGAGTAGCCATGAATTCAGCAACAGTGCGAGGTAAAGCACTCATTACAAAGCAGCCGCATGATCTGTCGGTCTTCCTGCCTCGCTCTCGTTCTGCTCCTCTATCCTTACTTCTCCCTAAAGTCCAGCAGGCAGGTGTATCTGATCACTCAGTGAACTTGCAGTGTTTTTCTTTAACCGGATACATTTTAGCAAATTTTCACAATGACTGATGAATTGAGAATTCAGGAGAGAAGCCGCAAATAAGTGGAGAAAGAAGCAGATTTCTATGAGATTTAATTTAGTTTTTTTCCTTGTACAAGTGATTTATGCAAGTTTTGTTGACTCATTTCATAGTGATTAGTTACATTTTTAGTTTTTGGGAGGGGGGATAGGTTTCAGTAGTTTTGTATTTTTTTCCAGCATGAACATGACATGGCAGCTTTAGTGCTAAACACAGGGTACTAATGCAATACAGTAATATAGTCATTGGTAATGTAGAAATCGTAATCATTTTGTTTTTTGTTTTTTTTACAGAACTATTTGGACCGAGAGGGCGCGATTCTGGAAGCCATCTTGTGTACTCATAAACACTGGTACGAATCATGTAAACCTGCAAAGTCGTTATAAAATTCTGATGGTTTTAAAGTGTTCTGGAGCGACTTCAGATACAATGTAAATTTAAACTAAGAAAATCTAGGGGTTTTTTTTGTTTGTTTTTTAAAATCTTCTGGGGCAGTCACTTATTGTGCATCCTCCTCCATTGCCTTGAAGTTCCCGAACCCAATGCAAAGTAGGTCCTACGTCAGGGGTGGGGTGTGCTGAGCAGGCTTAAGAGTTGAGCCCGCTCCATGCGCGGTGAGTATCTGCTGCGTTACCCAGCCAACACCTGCCTCCACCAGCAGCGAGCGGAGCTTGATCTGATCTCCGCTGTTTAATCATGTAGAGTTTGAAAGGCGTGTTCAAATGGTATTGATTCTTGTGCTCTCCCAGATCCAATCATTGGGTGGCAATTGTTAACCATGTCAGCCGTGGGAATACTGAAGTCCCCCATCGTCATCATCTTTGTACTCCCATGAAGACCAGCCACGTCATTTGTACTAATATAATGCAGTTTTGAGGTAGTGCAGCATATGGTTCAATTGATCAAATGATCGTAGGTTCAAGTCCATTACGGGACTACAAAAATAAATGAAAATTAATTAAAAAAATTTTAAAAAAAAGTTATGAAACTTGGAATTGAATTACCATCTTTTTCACTATCCATAAATAATTTAAGAAAGAAAAAAATAAGCATGTCAGAGATGGTATCCATCAAAATATAAAATAAGTGTACAGTAAACACTGTAAAAAGAAGAAAATGGTGATGTTTTAATTGGTTTTTTTTGGCATCTCAAATCAATAAAAGTAATCAGATTGACACATTTACCCTACAATGATGCCAATAAAACTACAGCTCTGCATGCAAAAAAAAACAAACATTCACACAGCTGCATTAATGCAACAATGAACAAAGCGTGGGTCTCAAAAATGATGATGCAAACCATTTTTTTTTTCACGAAGTTCTGAAATTTTTTCAAATACTAAAAAAAAATAAAGACACTATACATGTTTGGTATAGCCATAATTATGCTTAGATGAAGCATCATGTTTCCAGCTCATTCTTTACAATTTTTTTTTTTTTTCTCCGTTTGGAATTTTTCTTTTTTTTTTTTTTTTCAATACGTTATATTGTAAAGTTAATGGTGTCGTTCAAAGCTACGACTCGTCCGTCAAAAAAGGAGCCCTCATATGGGAGTGATTATGAAAAATAACAAAATATATGGCTCTTAGAAGAAGGGGAGGAAAAAATAAAAGAGAATATTTGCTTGGTAATAAAGGGGAAATGCATGATCTTGCATTGCTCTGGGCTGGCACTGTGCCCGCACTGTGCCCGCTCGCCTCCCTCCCGCACCCCACTACCGGTAATGGTATTCCTATCTGCACCATATACTGTAATACATTATCCCAATGAATACTTGAGCCGCGCGGTGAAGCATGGAAGGATCCGTGACCCCAGCGATTATTCTCTACCTCGTCCTTGTCTCCTACTGACCTCGAATCCAGAAGGAATTCTGTAGTGATGAGCCATGAATCATGTATCCGCCAGCAGAAAGCACACAGGATTTCTTCATTACAATAAGTCACACGTATTTGGCGGTCTATGATTCTTCCCGCTCGTTATGTTTGCTTGTGACTATCTCTGGAACCGGAAAGTCCTGTCGATCCACCTCATTTGCCTCCTCTGATACAATAAACGTAGGGGAAATCCAGTCATTATTTCCCGGCGCATGTAACGCTTTACACGGGAATTACGTAGGTTCCCAAAAACGAACCGTTTACACAACATGAGAGTAAAATTGGCCAGATTTAAAGGGCCAGGCGACATAAAGTCAGCACCTTCTAATCATACAGCAGCGTTAGGATACCATAGGGATCAATGGGGAGTAGGAAACTATTACAGATTCCTATTACTTGTATCTTTGAAAAAATGCAACCTGATAACACGGAACAATAGCTGATCCTCTGAATATCGAAATGCTTTAGGTGTGCCTTTAAGGAATATGTATACTTCTTTGTACTAAATTCTTTCCTCATTCTCACTTTTTCTTTTAGGGATCACAGTGGGGGCAATAAAGCCCTTAAGAAGCTATACAAGTCCTGCCGGGTGTACGGGAATTCCTGCGATGACATTCCAGAACTGACACAGTACGGATTGTTTTTTGGAGCTTTCTACGGATATAATGTCAGATCTTTATTTAAAAAAAAAAATGGATATTTAAAGGATACAGTGTGGAAAATAAATATTTTATACACTGCCAAATTTGCAAGTTTTGCCACCTACAAAGAATGAAGAGGTCTGTCATTTTCATCGTAGGTACACTTCAACCGTGAGGGACAGAATTTAAAAATAAAAAAACAGAAAATCACATTATTTAAAAATCATACAATTAAATTGCATTTTATTGCTTGAGATCAGTATTTGATCACCAACCAACCAGCAAGAATTCTGTCTCTCACAGACCTGTTAGTTTTTCTGTAAGGGTATGTTTCCACGTTCAGGAAACGCTGCGTTTTTGACGCTGGGTTGATGCCGCAGCGTCAAAAATGCAGCATCCAGATGTTACAGCATAGTGGAGGGGATTTAATGAAATCCCATCTCCACTATGCAGTAAAAAACGCATGCGGCAGACCCGCGAAAACGCACCTGCGGCGCGTCTTTTAAGAACGCAGCATGTCCTTACATTGCAGAAAAAACGCAAGGACAGCGCAGGTGACCTGCCAGTGACCTCAGGTGCAGATTTGGTCAGGATTTTACCTGCATAATATCCTGAAGCAATCCTGAACGTGGACACATACCCCAAGAAGCCTCCTACTCTGCACTCATTACCTGCATTAATTGCACCTGTTTGATCTCGTTATATGTATAAGGCCGGCCTCACACTCAGCGTATGAAAATACGGTCCGTATATTTCGGCCGTAATACGCTGAAAAGTCCCGAAAATAGTGGTCCGTAGCTCCTCCGTAGGCAGGGTGTGTCACCGTTTTTTGCGCATGGCATCCTCCGTATGTAATCCGTATGGCAGCCGTAATGCGTGTTTTTATCGCAGGCTTGCAAAACCGACATACGGCTATACAAGGGATCCATGTGTTAAAAAAAAACAAAAAAACATATATACTGTGTGTATGTGTATATATATATATATATATATATATATATATATATATATATATATATATATATATATATATATATATATATATATATGAGTCAGTGAGACATATATGTATATATATTATTACTTCATACAGCCGCGATATAGCAGAAAGCTGGTAATTCAATTGCCGGCTTTTGCTTTCTCCTTCCTAAACCCGACATGATATGAGACATGGTTTACATACAGTAAACCATCTCATATCACCATTTTTTTTTGCATATTCCATACTACTAATGTTATTAGTGTGTATATGCAAAATTTGGCCGTTCTAGCTAGTAAAATAAGGGGTTAAATGGCGGAAAAAATTGGCGTGGGCTCCCGCACAATTTTCTCCGCCAGAGTAGTAAAGCCAGTGACTGAGGGCAGATATTAATAGCTTGGAGAGGGTCCACGGTTATTGCCCCCCCCCCACCCCCCCTGGCTAAAAACATCTGCCCCCAGCCACCCCAGAAAAGGCACATCTGGAAGATGCGCCTATTCTGGCACTTGGCCACTCTCTTCCCATTCTCGTGTAGTGGTGGGATATTAATCCTTCATTACCCCATGTCACCTTGCTATTGTAAGGTGACATTAAGCCTAATTAATAATGGAGAGGCATCAATTATGACACTTATCCATTATTAATCCAATACTAGTAAAGGGTTAAAAAGAAAACACACACACATTATTAAAAAATAATTTATTGAAAAAATCACAAAGGCTGTTGTATTAATTTATTCTACTCTCAATCCACTCACTGAAGACCCTCGATCTGTAAATTAAAAAAAAATAATAAACCAACAATATACATACCTTCCGAGGATCTGTAAGGTCCAACGATGTAGATCCATCTGAAGGGGTTAAAATATTTTGCAGACACGAGCTCCGCTAATGCAGGCTGCTCATGTCTGCAATACCCCGGCGAATGAAGCTAAATATAGGTCAATGACCTATATTTAGCTTCATTTGCGGTGAGGCGCCCTCTGCTGGCTGTTCCTAGATCGTGGGAACTTACCTAGAAAACTCCCTTGCTCGAGATCATATGAGGACAACCAGCAGAGGGCGCCCTCTTATGATCGCGAGCAAGGGAGCTTTCTAGGAAAGTTCCCACGATCTAGGAACAGCCAGCAGAGGGCGCCTCACCGCAAATGAAGCTAAATATAGGTCATTGCAGAAATGAGCATCCTGCATTAGCGGAGCTCGTGTCTGCAAAATATTTTAACCCCTTCAGATGGATCTACATCGTTGGACCTTACAGATCCTCGGAAGGTATGTATATTGTTGGTTTATTATTTTTTTTTAATTTACAGATCGAGGGTCTTCAGTGAGTGGATTGAGAGTAGAATAAATTAATACAACAACCTTTGTGATTTTTTCATTAAATTAATTTTTAATAATGTGTGTGTTATTTTTTAACCCTTTACTAGTATTGGATTAATAATGGATAGGTGTCATAATTGATGCCTCTCCATTATTAATTTGGCTTAATGTGACCTTACAATAGCAAGGTGGCATTAACCCTTCATTACCCCATATCCCACCGCTACACGGGAATGGGAAGAGAGTGGCCAAGTGCCAGAATAGGCGCATCTTCCAGATGTGCCTTTTCTGGGGTGGCTGGGGGCAGATGTTTGTAGCCAGGGGGGGGGGGGGGGCAATAACCGTGGACCCTCTCCAGGCTATTAATATCTGCCCTCAGTCACTGGCTTTACTACTCTGGCGGAGAAAATTGTGCGGGAGCCCACGCCAATTTTTTCCGCCATTTAACCCTTTAATTTAATAGCTAGAACGGCCAAATTTTGCATATACACACTACTAACATTAGTAGTGTGGAATATGCAAAAAAAATGGTGATATGAGATGGTTTACTGTATGTAATCATGCCTCATATCATGTCGGGTTTAGGAAGGAGAAAGCAAAAGCCGGTAATTGAATTACCGGCTTTTCTCTCTAACAGCGCTGCGTATTCCTCGCAAGTCACACTGCTGGTCCGTGTGTAATCCGTAATTTTGGGGCTTCCATTGACTTTCATTGACGTTTTATTTGCGCAATACGGTGACAAACGCAGCATGCTGCGATTTTCTACGGCCGTAGAAAGCCATATAATACGGATCAGTTTAATACGGCAGATAGGAGCAGGGGCATAGAGAATAATTGTGCCGTATTTTTTGCGAGTTTTACGGACGTAGTTTCTGCGCTCTTATGTCCGTAAAACTCGCAGTGTGACGCCGGCCTAACAGTCACCTGTCCACACACTTAATAACACTCCATCATCTCCACCATGGCCAAGAACAAAGAGTTGTATAAGGCTAAGTTCACACTTGCGTATGGCTGGTCTGCGGATGGCTGCGTACGTCCTCCCTTAAGCTCCGCCTACTTATGCATGCATCCTGCATCGGCCTGTGTACCTATCTTTAATATTGGGTATGCAGGGACATGCGTTGTATGCGGATGCGGCGTTTTGATGTGCCTACCGACCGCACCGGAACGCAACTTTGTGTTCCTGTGCTGTCGCCGGGCACATCAAAACGCCGCATCCGCATAAAACGCATGTCCCTGCGTACCCAATGTTAAAGATAGGTATGCAGGATGCATGTGAAGCGTAGGCGGAGCTTAAAGGGACTGAATTTGGAGGGAACAATTTTCAGCCATAGAGGCGGGGTTTTCGGGTGTTTGATTCACCCTTTCCTTACCCGCTGGCTTCAGTATTGGATTGAAGTTCATTCTCTGTCCTCCGTAGTACATGCCTGCACAAGGCAATCTTATATAAGCTGCATGGATAAGTGTTGGGGACCATTTGTTTTCTTGTATGTTTACTTGTAATGTAACGGCGGCCATCTTGTTTGCCAGTAATCGAAAATCCATCAAAGAGTAAGTTGCTCAGAGTAACCAGTCACAGTGCAGCTTTTATGTTTCCACAGCAGTGAAAGGCATGTTAGCAGCGCTCTGATTGGTTGCCATAAATTCGCTTTAATAAATCCACTCTGCTCTCATTTTCGTATGAAAATGTACCAAAGCAATAAGTGAACCTGAAGAGTATTGGTGTAAAAACTAATCATTTAACTCGGCAGCTTTAGAAAGTGAAAAAGAACTGTCTTTATTGTCTATATCAACCTATCACTGCCCAGCTTTCATTCTACCAGATCAGAATAAAAAAAGAAAGCTGCGCTTCGATTGGTTGCTATGGACAACAGGCAGGAGCCTGAGGATAAATGAGGCCTACTGTGTTTTGTAGTATAAGTGAGGTTGGCGCCAATCTCTGAAGCATCCGCAGTGTGTTGTGATTTCTCAGATGATATTTCTGTTGTACTCTGGACACATTGTGACTTTTCCCCTATTTTTCCCCCAGTCCTCTATCTGACAGGGACCAGCTGGCCGTGGGGCGACTGCAGTTTCAGGCGTTCTTCACCCCGGGTCACACCGTGGGTCACATGATTTACGTGCTGGATGGGAAATCTGGAGACGGACCGGACTGTCTGTTCTCTGGGGACCTCCTCTTCCTCGCCGGCTGTGGTAAGCTCAGGCCATAGCTTTGTTCTTGCAAAGAGGTTCTGCAGTAGCTGGGGCAGAGTTGTATATAGTCATATGAATATGGTGTTGATACGGAATGATTTAGTCATCTTATGAGTGGAGCGGAGGGGAGACATGCGGGATAGCGATCGCGCTCGTTATTAATGGCGGTTATTACACATACAGTCAGGCCTTGATAATACGGCTCTGGTTTCCTGTTCACGGAAGCTTGGCCGGTCTCCAGCGCTGTTCTTCTGTTGGCGTCTTCACCATGGCCCATGCCAGCGTAATCTGATTACTGGGTGCGGAGATGCGGAGGATCGGTAATTCCTCAGTGGCTTTATAATCCAGATTAATTTTCTGATTCTAAATTACATCTTATACTCCAGTCACTTCCAAAGCTGCAATTAAAAAAACTAAGGGAATTCAGGACTAGTAAAAATATGGCTGCTTTTTTTAATGTTCACAGGATGTCTCTTCATTGTAGTAAATAGAAACAAGTTGCAATACCGCAAGCTACCTGACAACAGGAATGGTGCTGTTTTTGGAAAAAGGCCGCCATGTTTTGCTAATTCTGGAAATTCCTCTAACTGGTTAAACGGTCTATGACCTACTTAAGGCTACTTTCACACTTCTGTCGGTACAGGGCCGTCGCAAACCGTCGGCCTGACGTACGTTATGAAAATAACTGCACGACGTGGGCAGCGGATGCTGTTTTACAACGCATCCGCGGCCCATTCTGCAGTCCGGGGAGGAGGGGGCGGAGTTTCGGCCACGCATGCGCTGTCGAAAATGGCGGACGCGACGCACAAAAAAAAGTTACATGGAACATTTTTTTGTGCCGACGGTCCGCCAAAACACGACGCATCCGTCGCACGACGGACGCGACGTGTGGCCATATGTCGCAATGCGTCGCTAATGCAAGTCTGTGGAAAAAAACGCATCCTGCGGGCAACTTTGCAGGATGCGTTTTTTTCTCCAAAATGACGCATTGCAACGTAGCCCAAACGACGGAAGCGTGAAAGTAGCCAAAGATACAATGATGTCGGCTCAGAAGCTAAGCCATGCAACATATGATGCAGATGCCAGCTGTGTTACACAGCCGCCATCTGCCTGTTCCTGCAGCGACTGGAGCGCACTCAGATTACTGCATCTTAATAATTTCCCGATATGGGCATTCATATCGTCGGCTTACATTGGCTCCCTAGGATGTGATCGCAAGGGACTGATATATTTATATAAAAGTTTGAATCCCTCCTGTCTAAAGATGCTGTAAAAATGCATTAAAAAAATGGTATAAATGAAAACGTCATCTCGGGGCTCAAAAAATTAACCCCCTATACAGCTCTTTTGATGGAAAAATTTTAAAGGTTTGGTATGTACGAAAATGGTGACAGCAACCAAATTTTTTTTTATTACAAATTTGATATTTTTTATTTCAAATTTTGATTGGCTGGTTAGAGATTATTTCCTATCTTTTATATCCCTTTTTTTCTTTTTTTATAAAGCAGTTTTCAGGGCCCTTCCCTTTGGTTTAACCATAACAGATTCCTGATTCTTCTTTTGGTTGATTCTTTGTAGTTTAACACTATTTTGTCTCTGCTGGAATGATAATTGCTGCTCCGTGCACCGACCTCCTGCGGAGATTGGGCAGCAGCCAAAAAAATCGAAATCACTAGAGACTAAACAGCAGCCTGAGGATTTAATGGATTTTAGGCCAGGCTCCATTAGACAATGCAGCTCACCTGGAGACTTCAGTTAGGTCTATGCCCTGATGTAGCAGAGCTGATACTGTCCAGCACTAGGAGATGCTTTCCTGCTATTTTTATAGTCAGGGATGCGGGGGCGTTCCTTTGTGAAGTTTCAGCTTGTTCTGATTTATGCTAAACATAAATCCTAATCCCTTCCTTCCCCGGAGCTGAGATTGACGAGGGCTTTAATTCCTCTTGACTTTGGCGTAGCTGCTGCTTTCTGGTTATAAAGAAGCGCTTCTCAACGTCAGTGACCCGAGAGGAAGGAGGAAAAAAAACATTTCAGTTATCACTCTGCACTTACAAAGCTAGCGCATCTTAAAGGGGCAGTAACCTTAAAGTCGCCAGCTAATAGAGCAGCTGCATTAATAGACGAGCGATCACACGTGCAGTTTTTGATGCAGTTTTTTGAGCCAAAGTTAGAAGTGAATCACGATCTTTAAGTTAATTCCTAAGAAGTAAAACAAAAACCTGACCTAGTTCATTATTTACGGTACATGCAGCTCTGGATGGATGGTATCTGACCTTACACTCTTACGGACACCATGGTGGTGATTTTCTATGTCAGTTGTTGCTTTCCTGGAAACAGATATAACTATAGTTCCCACTGTAATGTTGTCATCTGCAATCACCGGGGGCAGCCATTATGTATAGCAGCCCCCCCCCCCCCCCCCTGAGTTTTTTTGATCATTTTCAGGAAAAGATCATTAGCTGCAGATTTAGTGAAGAAAAAAAAAAAAGTGGAATCCGCAGCACCATCGACTCCTCATCCTGATGACACCTGGGGGAAGGGCAGGTGGGGGGATCAATAAACCCCTCGCCATAGGATACGAGAGAAAAACCCTGAGACGAATCCGCCATTTCCCTCCGTTGCCATGGAGCCGACCGATCCGTCCTGCTGAGTGCTGACCCAGCTATTGTCAGATCGGAGGGAACGTTTGCATTCATGATATTATTGCAGAAAATTTAAGAAAAGCGCGTCCCTCTATAATAAAATAAATCCCCAGGAGAAAGGATCCAGCCTACAAAGTGAAAATATTCTGATGAGGTGAAATGGTGGGAAAAAAAATTGCAATTCCTCCATCTTTTTCTTTTTTTTTTTTTTTTTGCCGTGAGAGTTAACTTTTAGTGGAGCCTATCCAGTAAAAATGACCTGACATGATTCTCCAGGTCTCTGCGATTACGGCGACACCAAACTTGTATTATTGCCATTTTTTTTATTTTATTATTATTTTGCAGTTAAGTAAAATTCAGACAGTTATTAAAAAAAAAAAATTGTGCCACCGTGTTCTGAGAGCTGTCACTTTTTATTTTTCAATTGATTTTTTTTGCATGGCGGGCTATCGTATTTATTGGTATCATTTTTGGGGTACATACGTTCTTCTAAACGTTTCTTATTGCATTTTTGCGAGAGGTGCTAGAGCGTAAAAATACGCAATTCTCGTGTGTTTTTTTTTGTTTTTCTTTACCGTTTTTACCTTAGATGTTAAATTCTTTGCTATTTTCATAGCTCAAACTTTTACGGAGGTGGTGATACCGAATATACTTATTTTTTTCTTTTTTTTTCTCTACGAGGCTCGCTCCATACAGTCACATCCATCTCAGGACGCACTATTGTCAGGAAGGGGTTAAACCACTATGGTAAAATTAAAGGTGCGCTCTGGTTGATATGCTTTTTATACTATTTTGTTCACTAGTCATAGAACTTCTCGGAAAGTTGTGTGAATACGTTAAAGCCCCAGTTATGTTCTATGGAAAGCTGGATAGCAACCCTTGCGAGCAGCCCACCGCCACATGGAGGGAAGGAGATGACCACTGCAAAAATGAATTTTTGCATTTTAACAGGTTGTCCATGGTTAAGAAAAAAATCTGTTGGTTAGTGGAACTGTAATAGAATAGCGGCTTAATATTCAGATCAGAAAAATTTCCTTTAAAATCATAACGTCTGACACGTCAAAGTATAGTGTTAGTATAGTAAATATTCTGTTTGACGCTTATTTTTTGCCTGACAACCCCCATGCTTGGTGCATTGGCAGTCTACCAGGTATAATGCTGGATGTTTTTATGTGGGTTCAGCCACCTTTTTGTTTTTGTCTCTCAAGGGAGAATGTTCGAGGGCTCGGCGGGCACCATGCTAGCATCACTGGATACTGTGGCCTCTCTGAACGACAACACATTGCTCTGGCCTGGTAGGTTCATCACAGGGTGCAGGAAGAAACTGGATAATAAACTGTGCTAAAAAAAAAAAGCCTAAAACAAATTGTGCTTTGGTGACATCTAGTGGCCAAAGGATAATATCTCACCTAGTTTAAAGAAATATCTAACATACCATGAATAAAAATGATCGAGGGAAGTATATTTCATCCTAATCCTGAGATACACCCTACTGATCATGGGCTGCATTCTGTATTATACTTCAGAGCTGCACTCACTATTCTGCTGGTGTAGTCACTGTGTACATACATTACTGATCCTGAGTTACATCCTGTATTATACTCCAGAGCTGCACTCACTATTCTGCTGGTGGAGTCACTGTGTACATACATTACTGATCATGGGTTGCATTCTGTATTATACTTCAGAGCTGCACTCCCTATTCTGCTGGTGCAGTCACTGTGTACATACATTACTGATCCTGAGTTACATCCTGTATTATACTCCAGAGCTGCACTCACTATTCTGCTGGTGCAGTCACTGTGTACATACATTACATTACATTACTGATCCTGAGTTACATCCTGTATTATACCCCAGAGCTGCACTCACTATTCTGCTGGTGCAGTCACTGTGTACATACATTACATTACTGATCCTGAGTTACATCCTGTATTATACCCCAGAGCTGCACTCACTATTCTGCTGGTGCAGTCACTGTGTACATACATTACATTACTGATCCTGAGTTACATCCTGTATTATACCCCAGAGCTGCACTCACTATTCTGCTGGTGCAGTCACTGTGTACATGCATTACATTACTGATCCTGAGTTACATCCTGTATTATACCCCAGAGCTGCATTCACTATTCTGCTGGTGCAGTCACTGTGTACATACATTACTGATCCTGTGCTACATCCTATATTATACTCCAGAGCAGCACTCACTATTCTGCTGGTGCAGTCACTGTACATACATTACATTACTGATCCTGAGTTACATCCTGTATTATACCCCAGAGCTGCACTCACTATTCTGCTGGTGCAGTCACTGTGTACATACATTACATTACTGATCCTGAGTTACATCCTGTATTATACCCCAGAGCTGCATTCACTATTCTGCTGGTGCAGTCACTGTGTACATACATTACTGATCCTGTGCTACATCCTATATTATACTCCAGAGCAGCACTCACTATTCTGCTGGTGCAGTCACTGTACATACATTACCGATCCTGAGTTACATCCTGTATTATACCCCAGAGCTGCACTCACTATTCTGCTGGTGCAGTCACTGTGTACATACATTACATTACTGATCCTGAGTTACCTCCTGTATTATACTCCAGAGCTGCACTCACTATTCTGCTGGTGCAGTCACTGTGTACATACATCACATTACTGATCCTGTACTGATAAGAGAGCGTTTCCCTGACTAAGCACAACAACAGTCCTGAAGTATTTTGTCCCAGAGTAGAAGTTTGCGCCTTAGTTGTGTTTGGAGGTCTATAGCTGAGGATTTGTTACTATGTGTCCGGTGTAGGCAAACATTATTGAGCTGGATATATCAGCAGCACAAATTTCTTCTTTTTTCCATTCAATGATAGCAAGCAGACAATTAGAAAATAGGAAAGCACTAAAACACAAATCAAACATTTTCTAATCAGAAGAGGCAAGTGAGTGGTCCTAATGTTTGTCTTCCCCCAGGCCATGAGTACGCAGCCGATAACCTGATGTTTGCTGCGGCAGTGGAGCCTGATAACACGGTGCGGGACAAGAAGATTCAGTGGGTCGTTCAGCAGAGGTTGGAGAAGAAATGCACGGTGGGTACCGAGGCGTGTGAGGGACAGGCTGACACGTAGGGTGAAGTTATAGGGACAGGAGGGGGTTTCCTATAGTGTATGGTGTCCTATAGGCTGTATATAGATCCATATAAGCTGGAATTGATAGATGGCGTATCATGGCTGCTGGTAGCTTCAGGTAAGTAGGGTGCCGAGTGATCGTGAGCCGGCAGTCCCCACTATACGATGTTTCTAGGACCTGCGCGTCTTTATTTCGGTTCTTTTGAATTCAATCACATTAAAGGGACACTGTCACCTGAATTTGGAGGGAACAATCTTCAGCCATGGAGGCGGGGTTTTTGGGTGTTTGATTCACCCTTTCCTTACCCACTGGCTGCATGCTGGCTGCAATATTGGATTGAAGTTCATTCTCTGTCCTCCGTAGTACACACCTGCACAAGGCAAGATTGCACTTTGTGCAGGCGTGTACTACGGAGGACAGAGAATGAACTTCAATCCAATATTGCAGCCAGCATGCAGCCAGCGGGTAAGGAAAGGGTGAATCAAACACCCAAAAACCCCGCCTCCATGGCTGAAGATTGTTCCCTCCAAATTCAGATGACAGTGTCCCTTTAAGTTCTAACCGCATCCAGAGCTGCGTTCACAATTCTGCCGCTGCTAACATTTGCTAAAATTTGTGGGCAAACTGCAACGTTTCTTTGTCGTAAATGTTTAAGCCAAATTTTATGTTTTACTCAGTTTAGTATAGAATAGAATAGGAGGCATGGTTAACTATTTTGTTGGGAAGTACAACAAATTTAGAATGATCTTTCTACATAAGACACAAAAAAGTTGCATGTTCTAGACAGGTCATGGGCGTCTTTGAAAAAGCGTGGAACAATATGCATAAAAAGTTAAAAATTGCACTAAATTTATTGATGTTCCACACATTATTCTGTCTTTATCCAATATTTGGGACATGTGTCATGATGCAGCTAAGTCCATATATAACAAATGTTATTATTATTATTTATATAGCACCATTGATTCCATGGTCTGTACATGAGAAGGGGTTACATACAAGTTACAGATATCACTTACAGTAAACTAACAATGACGGACTGATACAGAGGGGCGAGGACCCTGCCCCCGCGGGCTTACATTCTACAGGATTATGGGGAAGGAGACAGTAGGTTGAGGGTTGCAGCAGCTCCGGTGTTGGTGAGGCGGTAGCTCCGGTGTTGGTGAGGCGGTAGCTCCGGTGTTGGTGAGGCGGTAGCTCCGATAGTGGTGAGGAGGCAGCAGGGTCAGTGCAGGCTGTAGCTTTCCTGAAGAGATGGGTTGTTTTCAGGTTCCGTCTGAAGGATCCCGAATGTGGTTGATAGTCGGACGTTTTGGGGCACAGAATTCCAGAGGATGGGGGATATTCGGGAGAAGTCTTGGAGGCGGTTGGGTGAGGAGCGGATAAGTGTGGAGGAGAGAAGGAGGTCTTGGGAGGACCGGAGATCACGTGAGGGAAGATATCGGGAGATTAGGTCAGAGATATATGGAGGAGACAGGTTATGGATGGCTTTGTAGGTCAGTATTAGTAATTTGAACTGGATACGCTGAGGGAATGGGAGCCAGTGAAGAGATTTGCAGAGGAATAGCGAGGAGAGAGATGAATTCGTTGGGCAGCAGAGTTAAGGATGGACTGAAGAGGTGCAAGGGTATTAGCAGGGAGGCCACAGAAAAGGATGTTGCAGTAGTCAAGGCGGGAGATGATGAGGGCATGCACAAGCATTTTAGTAGATTGGGGGTTGAGGAAAGGACGGATTCTGGAGATATTTTTGACCTGGAGGCGACAGAAGGTGGAAAGAGCTTGGATGTGCTTTTTGAAGGACAGGACAGAGTCCAGGGTTACTCCGAGGCAGCGGACTTCGGGTACGGGGGAGAGCGTGATGTCATTGATTGCGATAGATAGGTCAGGTAAGGAAGATCTATGGGATGGAGGAAAGATGATGAGTTCAGATTTGTCCACATTGAGTTGCACCTTAATGATAAATTTGGAGCGTGGCAAATGCAATAAAGGTTGCACTATTTTTGATAAATGTGTGTAATATTTTCCACAAAAAAAGAATCTGATCTGTGCAGACGCTGATGCAGTGTGGACTAAAAGCAGGATAGATTTTTTTTCGTTCTGCTCTTGATGTGTGTGGAGTAATGAGCTCGGCCCTAATGCACAGACATTAAACAGTCGTCTTTTTTGTGCCTCCAGTGTCCGTCCACCCTGGGAGAAGAGAAGGAATACAATCCTTTCCTGCGCACTCACTGCAGGGACTTGCACATGGCGCTCGACCTCCAGCGAGGGGCGGACGAGGAGTGGAGTCATTTCCGTTCTCGGGTCCTTGAAGAAGTGCGAAGAAGAAAAGATCTGTTTAAAGGCAGATAGTCGTGTGACCTCACCGGGAATATGGACCATGTGCTGGAGAATCTCGGGTTTTCTGCTGTAGTCCCATCTGTCTGACCAACTGGAACCTTTCCTGAGGAATCGGACGAGATTTACAGTCACTCATTTACAAGCAAGAAACAAAAAAAAAATGCAGAATTTGGGAACGTTTTCACTTTTAATGACCCAATGAGTATTATTTAGTTTTTTTGGGGGGTAAACGCTAAGACTTGGGGGTGTCTCAGTGCTGCGCCTGCATATCAAGGAGGGCACTCTTGCAAATAAAATGGTTGTGCACATGGCCCTTTAATTGGCACCGCTGTGCCAGATCAATGCACGGTAGTGCCCACATACCCTTCCAAGTGAGACCGAGGCGACTTCAGGTCAGGAATGGAAATAATGGAACCTGGGCTTAATCACGGACACTGGAGTGGCGCCCCCTGGTGGTACTGGTCACTCCACGTAATATATATAATAATAATATATAATTATAGGTACCCACACACCCATTTTTCCTAAATTGATGCTATACCTAATGAATATCTCCTCTTTGCATTGAATACTATCAGCCTTTTGATATCCCCTCTCCATTTGCTGTGTTGCTAAATACAATCTGTTGTCCCATGTTATCAGCCTTTGTAGGCTGGGGAGAGGTCCCGCCACCCCCTACAACCACTACTTTTATACTACTGATATCAGGGGCTGCTCCCAGGTCCATTTCTCACCACGTTTTTGTGTTTTACTTTATGTATCCTTAAATAACACGTTGCTATACGGATAATTTTGCTTTTACATCAGATATAATGGGAAAAACTTATGACATGGCATCAGTCTAACGTATATTTGTCAGACTGGGTTTACATCTGGTTTTATTTTTTTTTATTTTTTTTTTATAGAACAAGTCACATGATCTCCTGACACTACCTCCTCCCCCATATCAATGGATTAAAATGCATCAGTTTTTGATCAGGTTTTATTTTTTTTGCAGTCTAAAAATGAGGCTGTTAACAATTACAAAAATGTGAGAAACTGTCCTTAAAGTGCTGTCTCAGCCATATTGGCCATATAACTGGGTGAATTTCGGGACTGTTACACTTTTAGTCATGGAATCCCATAAATGTGAATCAGAAGACCCCCCAATATTGGTCACTATCATATAGACTGTGTTTTAGGGTGTATCCCCAGAATGTGTCTCCAAACACAAATTTAGTTTCCAGCAATTAAAAATAAAAGGCAGCGCTGTTCAGCAGAAGGCTGCTGCCAGTCGCCACTAGGGGGAGCCAGTTGCCTGTTTTTATATTGCCTACATTGAGTCAGACTGATGCCACAAATTTATACTGACTTGTTACTTGTTTTGGCCAAATGTATTAGTGACTTATACCACTAGAGAAAAGGTGACAACATATTAAATAAAATAGGCAAAATATATTGTATGGAGTGCACCACTGAGATAACTTTCATGCGTTTAGCTTGTCACACAATTATAAACAGCTGACTTCCTACTGCAATGGCTGGGATCAGAGACATCTGATACCATCTGTTAAACACATTAGAAGCTGCTGTCTATTGTCATGGTTCTTTATGCAGAGAGCTTCGCCTAGTAGTGGCTGTATAAATCTATATGTAGTTAGCGCCCCCTAGTGGTGGCTGTATAAATCTGTATGCAATGAGCTCCCCCTAGTGGTGGCTGTATAAATCTGTATGTAGTGAGCTCCCTCTAGTGGTGGCTGTATAAATCTGTATGCAGTGCGCTCCCCCTAGCGGTGGCTGTATAAATCTATATGTAGTTAGCGCCCCCTAGTGGTGGCTGTATAAATCTGTATTCAGTGATCTCCCTCTAGTGGTGGCTGTATAAATCAGCATGTAGTGAGCTGCCTCTAGTGGTGGCTGTATAAATCTGTATGTAGTGAGCGCCCTCTAGTGGTGGTTGTATAAATCTGTATGTAGTGAGCTCCCTCTAGTGGTGGCTGTATAAATCTGTATGCAGTGAGCGCCCCCTAGTGGTGACTGTATAAATCTGTATGTAGTGAGCTTCCCCTAGTGGTGGCTGTATAAATCTGTATGTAGTGAGCTCCCTCTAGTGGTGGCTGTATAAATCTGTATGCAGTGAGCTCCCCCTAGTGGTGGCTGTATAAATCAGCATGTAGTGAGCTGCCTCTAGTGGTGGCTGTATAAATCAGCATGTAGTGAGCTGCCTCTAGTGGTGGCTGTATAAATCTGTATGTAGTGAGCTCCCCCTAGTGGTGGCTGTATAAATCTGTATGTAGTGAGCTCCCCCTAGTGGTGACAGTATAAATCTGTATGTAGTGAGCTCCTCCTAGTGGTGTCTGTAAAAATCTGTATGTAGTGAGCTCCTCCTAGTGGTGTCTGTAAAAATCTGTATGTAGTGAGCTCCCCCTAGTGGTGGCTGTATAAATCTGTATGTAGTGAGCTCCCCCTAGTGGTGGCTGTATAAATCTGTATGTAGTGAGCTCCCCCTAGTGGTGGCTGTATAAATCTGTATGTAGTGAGCTCCCCCTAGTGGTGGCTGTATAAATCTGTATGCAGTGAGCTCCCCCTAGTGATGGCTGTATAAATCTGTATGCAGTGACCTCCCTCAGTGGTTGCAGGAAAGCAGAATTTTAACATTGAATTTTAATTAATTTGTATGAGCGTTATACTGCTCTGTTGGACCTGTTACTGGAGACACAATAATGGACTGCTCTTATGGGCTGGGTTTATATGTTCTCTAGTGCTCCGATCACACAACACATCAGATGTCTCCTTCAAAAAGGATTCTTAAAAGTAGGCATGTATGTTTTGATAAATGACAGCTCAGACCCCCGAAAATATGCTGCTCCTTGTATATTATTGTTGTACAGTTGTGGCTTATCTAAGGTACTGACCCAAATAATTGTATTCATAGTAAATCACATTCCCAACAGTAACACTAAAGTTCTAATCATCTGGAAAGTGTGGACCCTGACAGGAGCCGGATTATCAGATGATCTGAATTATATGACTGTTTTGTCTAAATAAAGCGTTGTCATTATGTAAGTCACAATTTTCTATTCTACTTTCGCTCTCCAATATTTTTAAGAGCTCCGCTTGATGTCAGTGAATAGAACTATTTCTGTGTAGATTTAGAAACTGAAATCTTTTATTGATCAAATATCTCCTCTCACAGCTGAGACTTTAAACTTGTTACAAAATAACAGATAAATCAAGACTGGATACAATTGTAGCAAACCCTCAGCTGTGAAAAGAATTGAATCAGGACAGGTTTGTTGCAATAGTGTCTTTCATCCACTGACCGCAATCAAGGATCCTGAAAATGGTGAAGTGCACGCAGTCATTAGAAGTCTTTGTGATCATTGATCTTCATTTACATAAGACTGGAGAATCTTTTGTTTTCAGAGGATTTTTCAAATTTCTGCTGGAAATCTGATCTGGATTGTCGAGTTTTCTGGATGAGCTGATGTGAACCATCATGTGTATAAGGTGCTGACCTGAGACTTGTGTGAATAAACAAATTATTGAAATTACTGATGTGTTTTGTTTTCCCATGTGCATATATTGAGCTTGGGGGGGATAGCACATTGTATTATGACAAAATCAGCAGAGCGTGCATTGTCCCAATGACAAATGTATCTTCTCTCGGCTTATAATAAATTTACAAATAGCCCAATTCTGAATAAAGCAGACATTACAATTCCTAATATGACCAGTCTTAGAATTTGCTGCTCCTGCCGGACACAGTGACCTCGGGGCAGAACAGATCTCCAGGCCGGTGATGGCTCTCCTGGGCTTGTAATGAGTCATGCGGCTTATCCTGCAATTGGGTAAATTATCACCACGGCCAACTTCTCTGGTGAAGACCTCCAGAGCCCACAGCTGCTGGCACAGAGTTAGGGTATGTGCACACGTTGCGGATTTTGCTTCGGATCCTCAGCGTTTTTGACCATGCTGATGCGCAGCAGTTTTCCATGAGTTTAGGCTACGTTCACACTAGCGTTATGCTAGTGTGCGTCGGGCGACGCAGCGGCGACGCACGCATCATGCGCCCCTATATTTAACATGGGGGACGCATGCGTTTTTGTTTGTTGCGTTGTGCGACGCATGCGTCTTTTTTGCCGCAAGCGTCGGACCAAGAAAACGCAACAAGTTGCATTTTTCTTGCGTCCGATTTTCGGCAAAAAACGACACATGCGTCGCAAAACGCAGCGTTTTTGCGTGCGTTTTGCCGCGTTTTTTGCATGCGTTGCGTCGCCGACGCAGCGGCGCACAATGCTAGTGTGAACGTAGCCTTACAGTACAATGTAAACCTATGGAAAACAAAATCTGCAGTGCACATGCTGGGGAAAAAAACGCGGAAACGCTGCGTTGTGTGTTCCGCAGCATGTCAATTCTTTGTGCGGATTCTGCAGTGGTTTACACCTGCTCCTCAATAGGAATCCGCAGGTGTAAAACCGCAAGCAGAATTCGCACAAAAATCACGGTAATTCCGCAGTAAATCGGAACATTCATGGTCCACGAGCGACGGCTTAGCTGGGGTTCATCTCTGTGGGTGGGGTGGGAGAGAAACATCTGAGTGGGCCCCTAACCAGGTAACCCTGATTATAAGGCTATGTGCCCACGCTGCGGATTTGTAAAATTCACAGTGCAAAACCACTGCGGTTTTCACTGCGGATTCTTCTGCGGGTTTTCACCAGCACTTTCCAATTGACATGCTGCGGAAAATAATCCGCAGCGTTTCCGCGCGGTATTTTCCGCAGCATGTGCACAGCGTTTTTTTTTCCCCTTAGGTTTACATGGTACTGTAAACTTTGGGAAAACTGCTGCAAATCCGCTGCGGATCCGCAGCGTGTGCACACAGCCTTACTGTGGTGGCGTACCCCAATAGTGGGTATGGGAAAATCTCAGCAAATAACTACGCTGTTACTGAAAATGAATGTCCACACAAAGGCCAATACGGATATTACCGCCACATGGTGACCATGCAGTGGTAGATACTAGTGCTGCAGAACGTGTAATGGATTACAGGCCTATGTAGTGACTTACAGCTGACATTCGGATGGGCCTCTGAGCAGATTTGCCTGTAACTATAACACCACCCTCCAACTATGTAATACAGGACTCGGGTTTGGTACTGCAGCTCCACTCCATTGAAGTGAATGGGGCCAAGCTGCAATATCACATACAAGCTGCACATCTGGGTTGTGCAGTTTTTGAAATAAAATTAATTCTGGACGATTCTTTTAAATGCCCCTTTACATATCGAGCCCATGAAAGACATCAGCACCACCCATGCACGAGGCGGTCATTGTGATTTTACCTGACCCAAAACTTCATCCAGGTGATGTCTATAATCATTTTTGGGTTTCTTCAGTCCCTTCTGCTTTCTTCTGGTCCTACAGCCGCACTTCACCTCCACAGTTGGATTATTTGCGTTGTCAGAATGAAGTGTTAATGGCTGGATAGAGGCGTACAATATAGGAAGCGTGCATCCCTAAATTACACACTGCCACGCTTGAGTACAGTCTGGGGCCATAGTCCCATATTGCATAAATGTTGCATTTAATAATTCAAGAAGCGTCTAATGTGCATCACGCATCATTCAGCCCACAGCCATCTAATGTGCATGGCCACTATGGCCGACTTTATGGTGACTGCACACAAGATTTGCTACAGCAAAGCTACACCATTGTTTGCATGCATTACATAAGGATTTCACTTTGTGTATTGGAAAAATCCACACATAAGTTTACTCCAAGGACCATTTTAGTTTCTAAAATAGTTTGGAGGAAATTCTTCAAGTGTCCCATTGTACGATTAGTCCAGAATACACTGGAATAAATGCACCAAGTCAATATAAGGTCAGTCCTGAATAATCAGCAGTTATAGGTGCAAATGTTGCTTTTGGGAGAAAGGGTGACCCCCTGATGCAGCATGGAGTTGTGGGGCACAGTGGCAGACCCCTATAAATGACACCCTGAGGACTTTGGCTAGGGACATATTCAGAATAGGGCGAGTGTCAGAGCTGGAGTCATCAGACTGTTCATGAGCAGGATGGGAACTCGCACACTGCCCAGCAGATAACCCCTGACACCATTCATCTCAGCGACTCGACTCGCCAGCCCACAGCTTCCTCTTACACAACCCAGAGAGCCCATAGTAAGGGCTTTATAGCCACAGATAAGCGGTGATGGCCCATTCACTGAGTGACTCATGAGACTCCGCTGCGTCAGGTCTTAATGAATTCAGTGACTTATTCCCAAATTATGGCCCATCTACAGGACAGCACACTATCAACCCATGCACCAGAGCCATTGATCTTAAGCTAACAAGTGATGAAGGGTGTGAGGACAGATGATACGAGGGTCCTGATTTTGAAGAAAAACTTGTATGGGCAAAACATCGATAGATAAGTAGGATGATGTAATAAGCCGGTCTGAAGAAATGCATTTTTTTACGCCACGCTTAAAACTGGGGGTATTGGGGATTAATCGAAGTGTCCTGTAAATGATTTCCAAAGAACTGGCGCAGCACAAGAGAAGTCTTGAAGACAGGAATGGGAGGTTCAGATTATAGAGAACGTTAATCTCAGGTTGTTAGCAGAATGGAGGGCACGGGTTAGGGTGGTAGACTGAGAAGAGGGAGGAAATATAAGGTGGTGCTGAATCGTGGAGCGCTTTGTGGCTGAGAGTGATGAGTTTATATTCAACTCTATATCTGTTGGGTAACCAGTGCAATGACTGGCACAAGGCAGAGGCATCGGTGTAACGGTTGGTGAGGAATATGATCCTGGCAGCAGCATTCAGGACAGATTGGAGTGGGGAGAGTTTGGTAAGAAGGAGGCCGATTAGTAGAGAGTTACAATAGGCCAGATGAAAGTGAATATGAGAAACTAAGAGTTTTTGCAGAGTCAAAAGTAAGAAAAGGCTGAACATTCTAGAAATTTTTTTGAGGCGTAAATGACCTGAGCGAGAAAATAATCGAATGGGGGGGTGAAGGAACTATCTGAATCAAGTATGACCCCTAAGCTAGCAGACGTGTTGCTGGGGGGTAATGGTAGAACCACGCATGGAAATGGTAATATCAGGCATAAGTAGGTTAGTGGAGGGAGATTCAGTTTCAGATAGAGGGAGGACATGATGCTAGATACAGCGGTAAGACAATCACTGGTGTTTTGTAATAATGCAGTGTGATATCCGGAGAAGAAGTGTGTAATTGGGTGTCATCAGCATAGAGATGGTAGTGGAAACCAAATCTACTGATTGTTTGTCCAATAGGGTCGGTATACAAGGAGAAGAGGAGGGGGCCTAGGACTGAGCCCTGAAGACCCCAACAGTAAGGGGAAGAGGAGCCAGCAAAAGATAAAGAGAGGTAGGAGGAGAACCAGGAGAGAACAGAGTCCTTGAGGCCCATGGAGCGGAGCATAGTGAGGAGGAGCTGGTGATCTAGTGTCCAATGCTGCAGAGATCAAGGAGATCAGCCGGGAGCAGTGACCATTAGATTTAGCTGTTAGTGAGTGGCAGATGGGAAGAGGGGATCAGCAATAGGGATGTTACAGTCCTCCATGATGAGGGTTGGGATGTGACAGGATAGAAAAGGTGGAAGCCAAATGGCAAAGTGATCAAAGAACTGACAGGAGGAGGCCGATGCACAACTGCCTCTTGCAGGGATAAGGGCCGATAGAGTCTGACAGTACACCCCTCAAAATGGAAGGGAAGATAAGTGAGGGTACTGGGGGATAACCTGAAAAGTATATTAGGTTGATGGGCGCAGACCAGCACCTCCACCTTGTCTGCTCTCAGGTCTGGGAGTATGTGGAAAATGTAGTCCACCATACAAGAAGAGCGGCGGTGGCGTCTGACTGCAGGATCCAGGTTTCTGAAGAGTCAGAAGGTTAAGGGAATGTGAAAAGACAAATTCATGGATGTAGGAGAGTTTTATACACTGAGTGTAGATTCCAGAGGGTACAACTAAAAGAAGCAGGGAATAGTAATGAGATTTGCAGGGTTTCTGAGTGTAGTAGGAGAGGGGATCGACTTATTACAAGAAGGGCTGTAAATTGGGAGAGATCTCCTGCAACTAAGAGGAGGATAAATAGATGAGTAGATTAAGTGGTTTGTGAGTGTCTTGAGTTGTATAGTGGGAGTGAATGGATCTCAGCAGTTCAGGATTTGTGGAGAGTGTGCTGTGTAAGGCCAGTCCCACACGTCCAGATAATTCCGGTACCGGAATTATCCGTGCCCGTGCGTTTCTGTGGCACATCAGTGTGGCACACGGGTGCCGGCCGTGTGCCCACTGGGTACCACACGCACCGTGCAGGAGACAGCGCTAAAGTTTAGCGCTGTCCCCTGCATCTGGTGCTGAAGCCGCCATTGATATCTTCTCTGCAGCAGCGTTTGCTGTAGAGAAGATATGAATATTCCTTTTTTTTGTTTCTTGTGTTTCAAATAAAGCTCCATGTCCCCACCCCCTCCCACCACCGTGCGCCCGCCCGCTGTTATTAAAATACTCACCCGGCTCCCTCGCTGGCTGGCGCTGCTTCCTGTCCTGGCCGCATCTTCTACTGTATGAGCGGTCACATGGGGCCGCTCATTTACAGTAATGAATGTGGTTCCACCCCTATGGGAGGTGAAGCCGCATATTCATGACTGTAATCGGCGGCCCCACGTGACCGCTCATACAGTAGAAGGTACGGCCAGGACAGGAAGCAGCGCCAGCCAGCGAGGACATGGAGCTTTATTTTAAAGGGAACCTGTCACCCCGTTTTTTGAGATTGAGCTATAAATACTGTTAAATAGGGCCTGCGCTGTGTGTTCCTATAGTGCAGTGATTTTCAACCTTTTTTGAGCCGCGGCACACTTTTTATACTTAAAAAATCCCGAGGCACACCACCAACCAAAATGGCACAAAATGGTGCGTCCAGGTTTGAGATGAAAGTCTGCAGTCATTCTGTGTGACTGCAGGCTTCTGAATTCTCACAGCGCAAGCACTGCACACTTTCAGGATTCTCCCTTGCCGGTGGCCAGAGTGGACGGTCATGACAGCACAAGTATGTGATTTGGATACTTCTGGCCACATTCTAACTAGACGTGTCCGGCCTCAGTCAATTCATTTTCATTGAATGAGGCCACACATGTCTAGTCAGCACGTGACCGCATGTATGTAAATCACCAACAACAGAGAATTATGATAGCAGTGTGCACTGTGAGAATTCAGAAGTCTGCAGTCACATAGTATGACTGCAGACTCATCACAACCTTGGACATCCCCTTTAATGTTCCTATCAATTAAAAATGAGAATTAGTATCACAAAAAAAAACACATTTACATCCAGGTACCTGGTAGATGACGTTGTTTGTGGAGTCGCCTCTTTCTTTTCATCTTCACCTTGTCCAGATGCCATGATGACTCTTCTCATCCCCCGGCAGAGCTCGTTTCTGCAGACTTCCATCTTCTCCTGTCTTCTGCAGCACATCCCGACACAACACCCTTAAAGATAGCAGTGTTATTATAATGCTCCGGAATAACAATATCTGCCCTAGGCTGAGCCCCTGAGTAAATAATTGCCCCTCACTTTATTCCCAGCACATAATATGACCCTCACTGTCCCTCTTATGGTACATGCCATCCACACTACCCTCTCTCTCTTTTCCATACTTCACACTGCCTTCTCATACGGTGTCCCTCATAGAGAGCCCAGTCTCTCTACTGTGCCCCTTCATTACACTCCTCCTACTTGGCATACTGTCTCCTCCTGGCTGTTACCCTCACACTACTCAGTATCTATTATGTGTCCACTCACACTTTCATCCCCCCATACTGTCTGCACACATTTCTAATAGCCTCTTCCTGTACATCCCCCCCCTGCTAACATACCCCTTTGCTCTCTCCATATTTCCTCCTCACACATTCCCCCGACTCCCCATACTGTCCTCACATCCCATCACCGTTGCTCCCAGTACTGTCAGCACACATTTTTACCTTCACTACTGTGTCCACCCCCATCTCCCCACTCACCCCCACAGAATATATCCACTGCCCTTCCGATAGAATAAATCCATCCCCTTCCACAGAATAAATGCACCCTGCCCCACACATGCTAAATAAATTCCAGCCCCCCCCCCACATACACACTGAATAAATCCCCCCCACATACTGAATAAATCCCCCCCCACACACTGAATAAATCCCCCCCCACACACTGAATAAATCCCCCCCACACACTGAATAAATCCCCCCCACACACTGAATAAATCCCCCCACACACTGAATAAATCCCCCCCCACAGAATAAATCCCCCCCACACACTCTGAATAAATCCCCCCCACACACTCTGAATAAATCCCCCCACACACACTGAATAAATCCCCCCCAAACACACTGAATAAATCCCCCCCCAAACACACTGAATAAATCCCCCCCCAAACACACTGAATAAATCCCCCCACACACTGAATAAATCCCCCCACATACTCCCCATAAACCCACCCCACGCTGAATCTTCGGTGTCTTCAGCTCCACAGCACAGGAGCACTTACCACCAAGTCTCTTCTTTCTCCTGCGCGCCGGATAGTGACGTCAGCAGCGTGATCACATGACTTGATCACGCTGCTGGCGTCGCTCTGACCCAGCGGTCAGAGCCTCAATTGTACTCGCAGCTGGTAGATGTCTGCGAGTACAATTGATCTCCGGGAGCCGGCGCGCTGCAGCATCTCTGTGCCGGCTGTCAGCTTGACAGTCGGCACAGAGAACAGCTGACTCCCTTTCCCCGCGGCACACCCGACCATGTGTCGCGGCACACTGGTTGAAAAACACTGCTATAGTGTATGTAGTGTACCCCGATTCCCCATGTATGCTGAGAAGTAACTTACCAAAGTCGCCGTTTTCGCCTGTCAATCAGGCTGGTCAGGTCGGGAGGGCGTGGTGACATCGCTGGTTCTTCCTCAGCTTTACGTTGGTGGCGTAGTGGTGAACAAGCAGCGCGCGATCTGCGCTGTCATCCCTTTCGTCGGTGGGGGCGGCCATCTTCCTGGGGCCGCGCGTGCGCAGATCGAGTGCTCTGCTTTGCAAACTCGGCTTTGGGAAAATGGCCGCCGCGATCTCTAATGCGCACGCGCGGCATCCCGCGGCCATTTTCCTGAAGCCCCGTGCAGCAGAGCACTCGATCTGCGCACGCGCGGCCCCAGGAAGATGGCCGCCCCCACCGACGAAAGGGATGACCGCGCAGATCGCCGCTGCTTGTTCACCACTACGCCACCAACGTAAAGCTGAGGAAGAACCAGTGATGTCACCACGCCCTCCCGACCTGACCAGCCTGATTGACAGGCGAAAACGGCGACTTTGGTAAGTTATTTCTCAGCATACATGGGGAATCGGGGTACACTACATACACTATAGGAACACACAGCGCAGGCCCTATTTAACAGTATTTATAGCTCAATCTCAAAAAACGGGGTGACAGGTTTATTCTGACTCATGGATATGTAGAACGTAGTGGTGCCTGGATAGACCCTTCTTTTTAGGCGCTTCCGTATTCACCTGTACTCACGTTCATACCGATTAATCAGACAGCTTAACTCAGCCACGATCTCATGTAAGAAGACTCCAGGAAAAGAGGGTTGCTTTAACTGAAATTCTTGTATTATGATGAAAGTAGCAGGTAAAAAGGAATATTCAACAGAGGACATGTAGGACGATGCATACAGATGGAGGAATGATAACAAAATGGAGAATAAGGGCGTGAACAAACATACATCACAAGACTACAGTGAGAGAGTTGGGACAAAATACAGGGAAAGGCAAACTTCTGCCTAGAAAGAAGGAACGAACACAAGCAATGCAAATATTAAATGATTTCTCAAGTCGTGAGACATGACACTCCCCGTCTGAAGTCCTTGGATTTCACGATGTCCGTAATTCTTCGAAGTCGTTCGAAGCTGAAAATGAAAAACAAGAGGAAAGAAAACATGCATGCAATAATGAACATCTAAGATTTTAAAGTCCAAACTCGTTGTTGTCGACCTGTAGATCAAACCGAAAGATAAGTCCAAATATATTAAACCCATCTTCAGATTGGGGAAGCCGCAAACATGCCAACTCTTCCACCAACCCAGAATCCAATGGGAATGTTAACAGTTCAATACAATGGAAAATGTCAATATTCAATAAACTGGGAGATGAGGAGGAATGCTCCCCGCCGTGAGCAACGTCCAGGAGCATGTTCAGTTCATGTGATGTCCTCCTTTCGTAGAAGCAGCACGAGTTCAGTGACCGGGCGGAAGAAGATTCGGGTAGAGCCCCCTTTTGTCACCTTAACTTCTACCTTACGAGTCTTTCCGTCCCCACTGGGTAGGACCTTGGCGATAAGTCCCATTGGCCAGTCATTGCGATGAGCCTCTTTGTCCATTAAGAGAACGAGGTCTCCTTCTGGGAGAGTGGGACTGGGCGTCTGCCATTTGTGATGGTTTTGAAGCAAGTGCAAATATTTAGTCTTCCAGCGATGCCAAAACACGTTAGCCGGATGTTGTACTTGCCTCCACTGACGTTTGTAAATGTCCTTGTTATCGAAATTCCCAGGCGGAACTGTAGCAGCTCCAATCTTCTGTGTAAGAAGTGTAGCTGGAGTAAGGATCGTTGGGGCATCGGGGTCGGATGATACTGGAACCAAAGGTCTAGCATTTATTATGGCTGACACTTGGAAAGTGAAGGTGTCCCGTTTGATATCCCACAGTAGACCAAGGCTGCGCTGTGTTGCAGGAACATCAGAACCCAAGTCGAGGTCTTTTAGGTTTGTGGCATGGTCTTCAGATGGAAACGCGTTCATTACCTCTTAACTGTTAGAGATAATCTTGTGGAGTCTGAGGTTTGATGTGGATAGCATTTCCTGTGTCCTGGAGAGTAGGTCGATTGCATCTTCACTTGTGGGCAAGGACTTGAGCCCATCGTCCACGTAGAAGTTCTTCTCTACAAATTGCCGAGCATCGGATCCGTACTCTCTCTCACCTTCCTGGGCTGTCCGTCTCAGACCATAGATCGCCACAGCAGGTGAGGGACTATTCCCGAAGACATGGACCTTCATCCGGTAGTCTATGACCGGATTGTTGACATTGTTGTCTTTGTGCCATAGGAACCTAAGATAATTTCTGTTGTCTTCTTTCACGATGAAGCAATGAAACATCTGCTGAATGTCGGCCATTATGGCGACAGGTTCTTGTCTGAAGCGGATCAATACTCCAAGGAGGCTGTTGTTCAGGTTGGGCCCAGTTAGGAGCAGGTTATTGAGAGAGAGGCCTTCAAACTGAGCACTGGAGTCAAACACCACTCTGATCTGATTAGGCTTGTGAGGGTGATAGACACCAAAGGATGGAAGATACCAACATTCTTCTCCCTCCCTCAGTGGTGGCGCAGGTTCGGCATGATCTCTGTCAAAGATGTTCTGCATAAAGTCAATGAAATGCTTCTCCATCTCTGGTTTCCTCTTTAGGGTACTCTTTAAGGATGAGAACCTTGCAGTAGCTTGTTGCAGGTTGTTCGGCAACCTCACTCTTGGGAAACGAAAGGGTAAAGGAGCTACCCAACTGTTGGAGTCATCTTGAGCAAATTCTTTATCCATAACCTTTATGAATTCTTTATCTTCCCTTGTGGGTGCCAACTTGTTGTCACTACTTGTAGAGTCGAACACTGATGACCCGAGGTTTTCATCCCTGGGCTGGTGCGTGTTCATGTTGTTGAAGGATTCCTGTTGCCACTTGGTGTTGCTCACTTTCTCTTTCACCCAGTAGTGATGTGGGCATGGTTGGAAATGGGTGCTGCGACCATTTGACAAGATGTGTGTTTTGTAAGAGGAGATGTTGTTAGGTCTCTTCATCTTATGTATGCAAACATTGCCTACGATTACCCAGCCTAGATCTAAGCGTTGGGCAAATGGTGCATCGTGTGGTCCGTTAATTTGCTGACGTACCTTGTGCAGCCGGAGAATGTCTCTGCCCAGCAGAATCAGGATATCTGCTTTGTTGTTGAGGGCTGGTATCTTGTTTGCTATCTTCTTGAGATGTTGATGATGAAGAGCAGCCTCTGGCGTTGGGATCTCTTCTCGATTGGATGGAATCTGGTTGCACTCGACCAGTGTAGGTAACGGTATCTCGACGGCGTTCTCGAGAGATGTCGCTGTAAGGCCACTGGCCCTTCTCCCAGAAACCTCTGTAACACCACTGCAGGTACCTAAGGTGTAAGGGTAAGCATTTCCCTTTAAGTTAAACATATCAAAGAGTTCTGACCTTGCAAGTGATCAGTTGCTCTGATCATCCAGAAGGACATACACCTTCACGGCTTTCTCTGGGTGACCGTTGGGATACACGTTCACCAGGCACATCTTCGCACAGGACTTGTCCCAGAGGTCTTCTCCGCAGACTTCTGTGCATGAAGAAGATATTGTGGTATGGCTTGCAGTTTGAGCTGCGTCCTCCCCGCCATGGCTCATGGTGAGGGAAGGAGTAAGTGTAGAGTCAGGACGGAATGGGTGGAGTGCTTGTACGTGGTCCTCACTGTCACACTCCATGCACTTAATTGTAGTTTTACAGTCTTTAGCAAGGTGTTCAGTAGAAGCACAACATCTGTAGCATACCCCGAACTTCTTTAGAAGCTCCTTGCGTTCTTCGAGCGGTTTCTTCCTGAAGCCGATGCACTTTTTTAAGGGATGTGGCTTCTTGTGGATGGGACATTCACGATTTGGGTTCTCTATCTTTTCACCCTTGTTGCTCTTGCCTGGGGCTGATGTTGGTGAGGGAAGAATATCCGTCTTCTTCACTGACACTGGACCCCTGCGGTTTCTGTCATTCGAGCGTGCGCTGACGTACTTAGAAGGAGGTGAAGCTGGGCCACTTGATTCTTCGTAGGAAAAGCTTGGGTCGTTCTTACGCTCTGCCACGTCTTTTATAAACTCACAGAAGTAGGAGAATGGAGGAAATGACACTTGATGGTCTTTCTTGTATTTTGACCCTAGTGTAGTCCACTTTTCTTGTACATTGTACGGTAGCTTGGAGATAATGGGATTTACTCCATGAGCAGTGTCCAGGTAGCTGAGGCCAGGTAGGTGGGTGTCTGCCTTGGCCAGCTGGAGCTCTAACAGCAAGTCACTGAGCTCTAGGAACTTTGAACTGTCTTTGCTTGATATCTTTGGAAAACTCTGTAATCGCTTGAACAGTACATCCTCTATGGCTTCTGGACTGCCAAAGTTTTTCTCTAGTCTTTCCCATGCAGCCATGAGACCAGCCATTGGATTACTGATATGTACAGACCTGAGTCTCTTGACACGCTCTGTGGATTGTGGTCCTAGCCATCTGATTAGCAGGTCCAGCTCTTCGGTAGCAGTGATGCCGAGGTCACTAGTTACGGTTCTAAAGGCATTTTTCCAACCTCTGTAATTTTCAGGTTGGTCGTCAAACCTTGTGAGACCGGTTTTAGTAAGTTCGCGGCGAATCATGTACCTTGCGAAGTCGGACATGTCTGTTCTTTCTGACTTAGGATGCACAAATGTAGGCTGAGCAGTATTGTACATAGGGGTGAAGACGTCCTGGCCTTGAAACATGGGTAAGTATGGAGTGGCATATGCATTTAGTCCAGCAACCGGTTTGGTGGGTATAGTCTCTGCTACATGCGGAGCTGGCACTGCGCGGTTGTCGAGAGTATAATGACCTGCCGGCATATTGGGTTGCGTGTAGATAATAGCCTGTGGAGTTTGGTGAGATGCGGGGTCTTGGCGCATACTGGAATACAAAGGAAGTTCAAGTTTGGGAGCATTGTACTGACCTTGATTGCAGGGTTCTGTAAGTGGATCGGCATCCTGGTGCCCTGGAGAAGCATGAACGCCATCAGGAATGTTAGTAATGGTCTGCGGTTCGCCATTTTGGCTTAGCACGTAGTCTCTTGTGCGTTCAATAGGGTCTTCTGCCTCCACTTCACACAAACTGATGCTGTCTCTTTGACTCCCACTGATAGCTCGCTCCAGGATCCTTAACTCTGCCATGGCTGTCGCGTGCTCGCATTCCTTCTCCAGAGCTTCCTTGCGTGCTACATCCGCATCCATTTCTGCTCTCTTTTGTGCTGCGGCTGCATCCATTTCTGCTCTCTTTTGTGCTGCGGCTGCATCCATTTCTGCTCTCCTTTGTGCTGTGGCTGCATCCATTTCTGCTCTCTTTTGTGCTGCGGCTGCATCCATTTCTGCTCTCCTTTGTGCTGTGGCTGCATCCATTTCTGCTCTCCTTTGCGCAAAGGCAGCTTGTATCTTAGACGTTTCAGCCTTAGCACGTGCTCTTATAAGCTGCTCGCTGAGAGTGGAATATTTTGATGAACTTGACCTAGATGAGCGTTTTGAGTGCTTGGACAATTTGGATGAGCGAGTTGATGCATCTGGTGTCCGTGCAATTTTAGCCTCTAACTTGGTTTTAATGTCACGTACGGTGCAGTCTCTTTCAGAATTAAGCTGCTGGAAACTTTGCAATTCGATTAAAGTCTCTGGCAGATTCAGTTTTTTCAGGAGAATAATGTATTGGTCAGTCTTGTCCATATACATTTGGTATGCTGTGCATAATTGTTCTAGGGCTCCCTCAAGTGGTAACTCATGAGAAGCAGGCCTTGATACAGTGTCTATGTGATTCAGCACTTTCTCCCACAGTGAAGACACATCACTATATACGACACATTTTGCAGTCTCTAAATTCTCCATGACTTTCCATGTAGGTTTGACTGTACGTTTTCCCCTTTCACTAGCTGGTGGATGGGGATCTGGGTCTCTTTCCTGTGTTTGTAAGTCTGGTAGGGACATTGTATTCCTTGCTTCAGACATGATTTGATTGCAGGCAGGAAGAGTGGAGGATGAGGGTTATACTTCTCCCTGTTTATCTGCAGTGTGTGCTTCTATGCACGCTGGGGTCTGGCTGGGAACTGGGATACTATCTATCTGGGAAATGTCCTTTTCCACTGAGGTTCAGCACAGACCTTGAGTTACTGTCTCTGAAGGCAGACTATTCCTTTTTACTATTCTGACTCATGGATATGTAGAACGTAGTGGTGCCTGGATAGACCCTTCTTTTTAGGCGCTTCCGTATTCACCTGTACTCACGTTCATACCGATTAATCAGACAGCTTAACTCAGCCACGATCTCATGTAAGAAGACTCCAGGAAAAGAGGGTTGCTTTAACTGAAATTCTTGTATTATGATGAAAGTAGCAGGTAAAAAGGAATATTCAACAGAGGACATGTAGTAGGATGCATACAGATGGAGGAATGATGACAAAATGGAGAATAAGGGCGTGAACAAACATACATCACAAGACTACAGTGAGAGAGTTGGGACAAAATACAGGGAAAGGCAAACTTCTGCCTAGAAAGAAGGAACGAACACAAGCAATGCAAATATTAAATGATTTCTCAAGTCGTGAGACATGACAAGGTTCCCTTTAAACATGAGAAACAAAAAAAAAAAAAAGAGGAATATTCATATTTTCTCTACAGCAAATGCTGCTACAGGGAAGATATGAATGGGGCTTCAGCACCAGTGGGGGGGACAGCACTTACTGTAGCGCTGTCTCCTGCACGGCACACGGACAACGTCCATGTGCGGTACGTGTTTTACACGGACCCATTGACTTTAACCCCTCTGTGACCTTAGACGTACTATCCCGTCGAGGTGCCCTGGGCTTATCTGACCCTGGACGGGATAGTACGTCATAGCCGATCGGCCGCGCTCACGGGGGGAGCGCGGCCGATCGCGGCCGGGTGTCAGCTGCTTATCGCAGCTGACATCCGGCACTATGTGCCAGGAGCGGTCACGGACCGCCCCCGGCACATTAACCCCTGGCACACCGCGATCAAAGATGATCGCGATGTGCCGGCGGTGCAGGGAAGCACCGCGCAGGGAGGGGGCTCCCTGCGGGCTTCCCTGAGCCCCCCGCAGCAACGCGATGTGATCGCGTTGCTGCGAGGGTCTCCTCACCTCCCTCCCTGCTCGAGCCCCGGATCCAAGATGGCCGCGGATCCGGGTCCTGCAGGGAGGGAGGTGGCTTCACAGAGCCTGCTTAGAGCAGGCACTGTGAAGGCTGCAGCGCTGCATGTCAGATCAGTGATCTGACAGAGTGCTGTGCAAACTGTCAGATCACTGATCTGTGATGTCCCCCCCGGGACAAAGTAAAAAAGTAAAAAAAAATTTTTCCAAATGTGTAAAAAAAAATAAAAAAAAAATATTCCAAAATAATGAAAAAAAAAAAAAAATATTATTCCCATAAATACATTTCTTCATCTAAATAAAAAAAAAAAAACAATAAAAGTACACATATTTAGTATCGCCGCGTCCGTAACGACCCGACCTATAAAACTGTCCCACTAGTTAACCCCTTCAGTAAACACCGTAAGAAAAAAAAAAAAAAAACGAGGCAAAAAACAACGCTTTATTATCATACCGCCGAACAAAAAGTGGAATAACACGCGATCAAAAGGACAGATATAAATAACCATGGTACCGCTGAAAGCGTCATATTGTCCCGCAAAAAAAGAGCCACCATACAGCATCATCAGCAAAAAAATAAAAAAGTTATAGTCCTGAGAATAAAGCGATGCAAAAATAATTATTTTTTCTGTAAAATAGTTTTTATCGTATAAAAGCACCAAACCATAAAAAAATGATATAAATGAGGTATCGCTGTAATCGTACTGACCCGAAGAATAAAACTGATTTATCAATTTTACCAAACGCGGAACGGTATAAACGCCTCCCCCAATAGAAATTCATGAATAGCTGGCTTTTGGTCATTCTTCCTCTCAAAAATCGGAATAAAAAGCGATAAAAAAATGTCACGTGCCCAAAAATGTTTTCAATAAAAACGTCAACTCGTCCCGCAAAAAACAAGACCTCACATGACTCTGTGGACCAAAATATGGAAAAATTATAGCTCTCAAAATGTGGTATTGCAAAAAATATTTTTTGCAATAAAAAGGGTCTTTCAGTGTGTGACGGCTGCCAATCATAAAAATCCGCTAAAAAACTCGCTATAAAAGTAAATCAAACCCCCTCTTCATCACCCCCTTAGTTAGGGAAAAAAAAAAAAAAATGTATTTATTTCCATTTTCCCATTAGGGCTAGGGTTAGGGCTAGGGCTAGGGCTAGGGTTAGGGCTAGGGTTAGGGTTGGGGCTACAGTTAGGGTTGGGGCTAAAGTTAGGGTTAGGGTTTAGATTACATTTACAGTTGGGAATAGGGTTGGGATTAGGGTTAGGGGTGTGTCAGGGTTAGAGGTGTGGTTAGGGTTACCGTTGGAATTAGGGTTAGGGGTGTGTTTAGATTAGGGTTTCAGTTATAATTGGGGGGTTTCCACTGTTTCGGCACATCAGGGGCTCTCCAAACACGACATGGCGTCCGATCTCAATTCCAGCCAATTCTGCGTTGAAAAAGTAAAACAGTGCTCCTTCCCTTCCGAGCTCTCCTGTGTGCCCAAACAGGGGTTTACCCCAACATATGGGGTATCAGCGTACTCAGGACAAATTGGACAACAACTTTTGTGGACCAATTTCTCCTGTTACCCTTGGGAAAATACAAAACTGGGGGCTAAAAAATAATTTTTGTGGGAAAACAAAAAGATTTTTTATTTTCACGGCTCTGCGTTATAAACTGTAGTGAAACACTTGGGGGTTCAAAGTTCTCACAACACATCTAGATAAGTTCATTGAGGGGTCTAGTTTCCAATATGGGGTCACTTGTGGGGGGTTTCTACTGTTTAGGTACATTAGGGGCTCTGCAAACGCAATGTGACGCCTGCAGACCAATCCATCTAAGTCTGCATTCCAAATGATGCTCCTTCCCTTCCGAGCCCTCCCATGCGCCCAAACGGTGGTTCCCCCCCACATCTCGGGTATCAGCGTACTCAGGACAAATTGGACAACAACATTTAGGGTCCAATTTCTCCTGCTAACCTTGGAAAAATACAAAACTGGGGGCTAAAATATAATTTTTGTGGAAAAAAAAATATTTTTTATTTGCATGGCTCTGCGTTATAAACTGTAGTGAAATACTTGGGGGTTCAAAGCTCTCACAACACATCAAGATGAGTTCCTTAGGGGGTCTACTTTCCAAAATGGTGTCACTTGTGGGGGGTTTCTACTGTTTAGGTACATTAGGGGCTCTGCAAACGCAATGTGACGCCTGCAGACCATTCCATCTAAGTCTGCATTCCAAATGGCGCTCCTTCCCTTCCGAACCCTCCCATGCGCCCAAACGGTGGTTCCCCCCCACATATGGGGTATCAGCGTACTCAGGACAAATTGGACAACAACTTTTGGGGTCCAATTTCTCCTGTTACCCTAGGGAAAATACAAAACTGGGGGCTAAAAAATAATTTTTGTGGGAAAAAAATTTTGTTTTATTTTTATGGCTCTGCATTATAAACTTCTGTGAAGCCCTTGGTGGGTCAAAGTGCTCACCACACATCCAGATAAGTTCCTTAGGGGGTCTACTTTCCAAAATGGTGTCACTTGTGGGGGGTTTCAATGTTTAGGCACATCAGTGGCTCTCCAAACGCAACATGGCGTCCCATCTCAATTCCTGTCAATTTTGCATTGAAAAGTCAAACGGCGCTCCTTCCCTTCCGAGCTCTCCCATGCGCCCAAACAGTGGTTTACTGCCACATATGGGGTATCAGCGTACTCAGGACAAATTGGACAACAACTTTTTGGGTCCAATTTCTCCTGTTACCCTTGGTAAAATATAACAAATTGGAGCTGAAGTAAATTTTTTGTGTAAAAAAGTTAAATGTTCATTTTTATTTAAACATTCCAAAAATTCCTATTAAACACCTGAAGGGTTAATAAACTTCTTGAATGTGGTTTTGAGCACCTTGAGGGGTGCAGTTTTTAGAATGGTGTCACACTTGGGCATTTTCTATCATATAGACCCCTCAAAATGACTTCAAATGAGACGTGGTCCCTAAAAAAAAAAAAAAAAAGGGTGTTGTAAAAATGAGAAATTGCTGGTCAACTTTTAACCCTTATAACTCCCTAACAAAAAAAAAAAAATTGGTTCCAAAATTATGCTGATGTAAAGGAGACATGTGGGAAATGTTACTTATTAAGTATTTTGTGTGACATATCTCTGATTTAATTGCATAAAAATTCAAAGTTTGAAAATTGCGAAATTTTCAAAATTTTCGCCAAATTTCCGTTTTTTTCACAAATAAACGCAGGTACTATCAAAGAAATTTTACCACTATCATGAAGTACAATATGTCACGAGAAAACAATGTCAGAATCACCAGGATCCGTTGAAGCGTTTCGGAGTTATAACCTCATAAAGGGACAGTGGTCAGAATTGTAAAAATTGGCCTGGTCATTAACGTGCAAACCACCCTTGGGGGTAAAGGGGTTAATGGGTCCGTGTAATCCATGCGCTCCCACGAACACTGACATGTCTCCGTGTTTGGCACATGGAGACACGGTTTGCAAAAAAAAAAAAAAGAAAAAAAAACTAATGACATCTGCACAGATGCATTGATTTCAATGTGTCTACGTGTGTCAGTGGCTCCGGTACGTGAGGAAACTGTCACCTCACGTACCGGATCCACTGACGTGTGAAACCGGCCTAAAGGAGAGGGGCTTATACGGACAGAGAGTTTGTGCAAGGATGGTGGATGTGAGTGATTGAAGCAGCCAGCATGCAAATACATGTGGTGAGTTATTGTTGTAATGCAAATGTTGTGGAAGTAGGTGTCTGTCTTACCTGTCTAGCTGCCAGGATGGAGATATAGATTATATATATTCTACAATTGTCTAAGGGTCACTTCCGTCTGTCACGGATATTCATTGGTCGCGGCCTCTGTCTATCATGGAAATCCAAGTCGCTGATTGGTCATGGCTGTTTTGCCGTGGCCAATCAGTGACGGGCACAGTCCGGCAGCAACATGGCCGCTCCTTCCTTCCCGCAGTCAGTGCCCCCTCCATACTCCCCTCTGGTCACGGCTCACACAGGGTTAATGGCAGCGTTAACCGACCACGCTATGCCACGGTGTAACGCACTTGGTTAACGCTGCTATTAACCCTGTGTGACCGTTTTACTATTGATGCTGCCTATGTGGCATCAATAGTAAAAAGATCTAATGTTAAGAATAATAAAAAATAGTTATACTCACCGTCCGTCGGCCCCTCAGATCCACAACAGGCCTTTCCCGCTCGCGACGCTCCGGTAACCGGTCCATGCTGCGATCTCGCGAGACGACGTAGCGGTCTCGCAATGCACTCTTCAGACTGGAGCATGCGAGGACTCCGCCTCAGTAACCGCTTCGCCTGGATCCAGGGGCTCCGGAAGGTGAGTATACAACTTTTTTTTTTTTTTTTTTTAAACAGGGATATGATGCCCACATTGCTATATACTACATGGGCTGTGGAATGTACTACTATGTGGCCATGCATATTCTAGAATACCTGATGCGTTAGAATCGGGCCACTATATATTTTTTTTTTTGGGGGGGTGGGATTTATATCACTAATTTGACAAAAAAAAAAAAACTAAATTAAGACAGGAGACAATAAAAAGTAGAGATAAACAAGTTTACAGGCCAACATAGATCATAAGACTTGAGAGATTGCAAGAGTTGCATATTCTAAAGGCTGCGGCTAAACCGATGCATGGTGCTGCTCCTGCCTAGCAACCCGAGACTGGGGATACATAGAGGTTTTGGCCGCATCACATGTTGTGTAGCTAAAAATCACGATGCTACATCACATACAAGATGTTGATATGAAGCAACTCAAAGTTCTCTTGCAGCTTCCTTGTTGGTTCATAGCCCTTGTAGGTCAGAGTGTAACCTCATTCACCAGAATTATGCTGCAAGTTAGTGGCTGGCTAGAGCCATTTTTTGGCTGTGATCCAGGGGTGGACATATTTAGTCTGGAAGCACAGGGACCCCAGGAGGTAAAGGAGCCATTACTACTAGTGATGAGCAAATATACTCGTTACTTCAGAACACTCAGGTGTTAGAGTTTTTTTTTTTAGTGCTCGGAGACTTAGTTTTTCTTGCCGCAGCTGAATGATGTACATCTGTTAGCCAGTATAAGCACATGTACTTATGCTGGCTAACAAATGTAAATCATTCAGCTGCGGTGATGAAAATGTAATGACCAGAGGTCCGAATAAGATCCAGTGAGTCACAAACCAAGACCAAGGCAGAAATCTCCAACGGTATTTACTCAAAGGCAAAATAATCAAGGTAATATGGAGAATATTAAGGCAGATGCACCCCAAAGATACACTAGCTCAGCAGCAGCTGAAATCACTGTGCCACTCAAAGGTCTCCTGAGAACTGTGTACTACAACAGACTAGTAAGAAATTTACCTAACAGGCAACTAAAAACAGGAACAAGTGTAAATTGAATGTAGTGTTATTAAGGGAGCCCCTGGAATGGCACATTGAGTATAACTTACACAACTCTAATATAAGATACACCTCTAAAGTAACAATTTAACACTGAGCAGAGATACCCGGGTATCTATAACTATGGTACCGTATCCCGAGATTGATTTCCTCTCAGGCAGGAATCCACACAGGCTGCAGCCAGTCCGTATCTTCAGCGCCAATAAGTTACAGCAAGCTCCTCTTGTCTTGTCAGCCGATGCCGAGCCCAAACGCCGGGGACTTAGTGGTCTCACGACGTTGTCTCTGCTTCTGTAGCTCCTAGGAATGCTTCCACGATAACCCATCCGTCTCTGTATCAGCAGTCTGTCCAGACTTGTTTCTCCACTCAATGCACAGGGAATCCACAGACTTCCAAATACGTACTGGGTTCTTAGTAAAGTCTCAGTCTTTTCTTAGATAAAGGGTTAGCTCCTCTCCAGGAAACGTTAACACAAGTCTCTCACAGAGTTAAACAAATGGTTAGCTCTTCTCCAGGGGAACGTTAGCAACAAAAAGTCTCTCAAAAGCTTCTTTTCCTCCAAAAACGCTTGCAGTAAATCCACACAGTCTCTTTTTTTATGATCTCACAGCAGCTTCTGCCTTTTCTTCCCGCCTTTTTCTCTCTCAGCTCTCACTTCCTAGTTTCACTTTACACACGAGACACTAGACCCCACCCCCCAGCACACATTGTCTCCGGGAGTTTTGCAGGGTCTGTCTTCTGCTGCAACAGGCAAAAACCACAGGGTCCTAGTGCCCTCTCAGTGGGACTACAGTGCACCCTCTTACAAAAGCCAAGTCTGAGCACTTAAAAAAAAAAACACCCCACACACGTGAACAGCCACATTGGGAACATATGCCAAAAACCAGATGTCTGAATGTGGCCTTAGCATGCAATCTGCTTTTTAATGGCACAATTAACAGGGGTTATTTATCTGGTCAATCACTGCAGCAAACACAAATTCAACAAAGTCCTCTTAGAAAGCTGGGCTCTGTTGCCCCTGGAGACCAATCACTGCAGCTTTCATTTTACCAGAGCCGTTTAAGTAATGAAAGCTGCACTCTGGTTGCTAGGGGCAACAGACTTCAATTTTGAGGCCTACAGCAGTTTTACTCCTGGGGATTTTGGCGTGTGTGGACACATTATCCCATAAACTGCAGCCCTAATGAGGCTCCATAGTACTTCAACATGCCGTGATTATCTGAAAACCTCTTCAACAGTAGATCCTGAGGGAGCCGTGCACAGATGTGGGAACCCTCCCCCTCATTTTAGGGGCCCTAAGAGTGAGGGGCCAATCTATATACAGTGCTTCAGCTAATGTGGGGGCCATTATAGTTTTAGGGGTTGACGACTGGTGGGCCCACCACCCTGTATGTATCGTACTTTCCTCACCAATTTACTGCTAATTTGCTCTGATGTCACTGAAATAAGTCACATTTTTCCTTAAAATAAACTTTTATTGCAGGATAAATTAACACATAAAAAAAAAAAATTAAGTACGTTTCATACAAGATTTTTATTCTGTGGCAGCAGATCCAAGGGGATGGTCAGACCTTCCTGCCCTTGTGATGTTCTTCACTGCAGACTCAATCTCCCGTCTGGTGATGGTCCTCCTCTTGTTATACAGGGACAGTCTGGCAGCCTCAGAAGCTATGGAGAACATCAGGTCAGATTCCTTAGACAGGTAGATACTGTGCTCCTGAGGTCCCTGAAAAAAAAAATTAAATAATGATGAGATGGATAACCTGGTGCCATTGAGGAAGGCCTTCCCCTTTCAGGCAGACATGAGCAGGCACCTTTAGGTAAAAGGAAAGTTGCTACCAAGGACCTCCTGTGCCTCATAGTAACATAGTTAGTAAGGCCGAAAAAAGACATTTGTCCATCCAGTTCAGCCTATATTCCATCATAATAAATCCCCAGATCTACGTCCTTCTACAGAACCTAATAATTGTATGATACAATATTGTTCTGCTCCAGGAAGACATCCAGGCCTCTCTTGAACCCCTCGACTGAGTTCGCCATCACCACCTCCTCAGGCAAGCAATTCCAGATTCTCACTGCCCTAACAGTAAAGAATCCTCTTCTATGTTGGTGGAAAAACCTTCTCTCTTCCAGACGCAAAGAAAGCCCCCTTGTGCCCGTCACCTTCCTTGGTATAAACAGATCCTCAGCGAGATATTTGTATTGTCCCCTTATATACTTATACATGGTTATTAGATCGCCCCTCAGTCGTCTTTTTTCTAGACTAAATAATCCTAATTTCGCTAATTTATCTGGGTATTGTAGTTCTCCCATCCCCTTTATTAATTTTGTTGCCCTCCTTTGTACTCTCTCTAGTTCCATTATATCCTTCCTGAGCACCGGTGCCCAAAACTGGACACAGTACTCCATGTGCGGTCTAACTAGGGATTTGTACAGAGGCAGTATAATGCTCTCATACTAGACTTTTAAGTAGGTTTAATTAATGGCCACATCTGCATCATATCTGTAGGCGTTAGACCTACTAAAATACTGTAGTAGGAACAGGCAGTTGTATGATGGGATTAAATGCACAACCCCATTGATAATTAGGTCCCCCGACTCATCACCACCTATGGGATTGTACTTTGCCATCTACCATAATCATTGATGGCATTCACACTGGAGACCCTTATAGTTGGGGGCTCTTAGTTATCCATCAAACCAGTTGAAAGATGATCTTTCTGGTCTGTAGTGATGGGCACATGTCAAAACAAAGTACCTCAGGCAGGGCCGGACTGGGACTAAAATTCAGCACTGGCATTTGAAGTCACACAGGCCCACTTGTCACATGGTGACTGTATAATATCTTTGTACACATGTAGGTTACAAGTAGTGAGGGAAGTGTAACACGACTATATTACATATAATTACAGCTGTATCCAGCATTACAGCTCAGTCACACAGCAGGTGCGCGATGATATGATGTCATTGCGCACCCACAGTGTCAGCGGCAGGCAGAGCAGAGAATGATGGGAGAGGGAGCGACAGCAGCCCACTACTGCCACCAGCCCTTCTGGCATTTGCCAGAGCTGCCCGATGGCCAGTCCGGCCCTGACTTCAGGTCACCCCTTGCCAAACCTTTTCTGCCAGCCTGAGGAGGGAATAAGAATTTGCTTTTGAACTGTGAGAATGGCTTGCAAGAACGCGATAAGGGGGATTAGGATCATTACCAGTAATTAACAAGTCATAGCAGATCTGTCACCTACATTTTATTTCTGCATGAAAGCCACCAAGTTATGTCAGAAAAGGAAAAACCCTGAAGTCAGTCCTGTACCACATGACACTTTGTAAGCGACAGCCATGAGATTACAGTTCTGTGAAGCTGTAGGAGCCTTTGTATTGGGCCGTTTCATGCTGCAAGTCCCACATCAGTACAAGGTCAGAAGTACATGAGGGGCAGCAGATTTAGCCATCAACTCCACAGACTCCGGGAAGTTATTAACAGTGGATATGTGGCCTCAGTATTGATGGACATCATGTTATCAGTACAATATAGGGCCTCATTGTCCAACATACTGTGCATTCATGTTGAAGATGAAAACTAGATCCTTTCCATTTGTCGTCTTGTTAAAGACACTTCAGACTCTCAAAGTCTACACTTTAAGGAACTATTATACTTGTTGTAGACCCTGTAATTCTGTGCAGATTGTTGGAGGGGGGGGAATTTAAGGGCCAAAGAACCCTACCAGATGCTCAAAAAAAAAAAAAAAAAAATCTGAGGCTCTGTGCACACGATGTGGATTTTGCTGCAGATCTGCAGTAGTTTCCCCATGAGTTTACAGTACAATGTAAACCTATGGGAAAACAGCGGTTTACATTTCGCAGCATGTCAGTTCGTGCAGAAGCCGCAGCGGTTTTACACCTGCTCCATTATAGAAAACCGCAGGTGTAAAACCACAGTGGAATCCGCACAAAAAAACCATGGTAAATCTATGGTGTTTGTCCTGCAGATTTATCAAATCGGCAGTGGACCATTCTACGTGTGCATATACCCTCACAAGGACACAGCCCTTCCCGAGAAAGTGTACATACAGATTTAGTAAAAAGTCAGACCTTGCCTCACTTATCCACAGATAGTTTAAGAAAATGCATGCTCAAGTGGTCTAATAAAATTGTGAAACAAGCCAGGGCTGCCATGCAGGGTCAAGAAAAGCTGGGTGATTGAACCAGTATTGCTTTATTGGGAGGTACAATGGGTTTAAGACTAAATAAGTAAGGCGCGCTGCTCTTTGGCCATCACTAACCTGTTTTACGGTCCTATAGATGAACCTGGAGTAATTCTCAAGCTTCCCTTGGCATTTCCTCTCTGCAGAACTTTGACTTCCAGCTTCCATTTTGCCGACAACTGCAGTGGAGAACTTCATATTGGTTAATTAATGGAGCCTGAAGAGGTCAGAGACACACTGGTCACCAGAGAACTAACAATCGGGACACGCACACAACCACCATAGACAATGAGAATTAAAACTGGACATGGTGCTGCTGGTTTTGCATAGTTTGACTGCAAGATTAAGATTCTGCATGGAAAGGAAAGATGAAGCACAAGGATTGCTGGCACGTAGACTCAGTGTGACTGCTGTATGTTGGCACAGGGAGTATTTTTATTTATTTATTTTAAATTAAGCATAAAATCAAGACAATACTGCTTTTTTGGAGGATGGCCTGGAGCATTTATACTTCCAAGAACCATGGGCAGCACAATGGCTCAATGGTTAGCACTATTGCTGGGGTCCTTGGTTCAAATCCCACCAAAAGCATCATCTGCAAGGAGTTTGTATGTTCTCCCGCTTTTTTTGCTTGAGTTCCTCCTAAACTGCAAGCACATAGTGATTGTAGCTTGTGAGCCCCAATTGGGACAGTGATAAGGAGGTCTGGGGAGCATTGTGCAGTTAATGGTGCTATAAGTGAGTGAAAAAAAATGTAAGTGATTAGATAAAGAAACACCACTTTAACATACACAACAGATATGCAGCCAACAAGGACTAAAGACCTACATTCATAGTAAAGATAACCACATCCACCCTTTTCTATAGGAGCAGACAACCACATAAATATTCGCCATCAGAAACCATGCAGCCATGGAACAGCCCACCCAAACTCACCTTCCCCTGTACCTTGCACAAAGCCTTCCCAGCAGTGATACTAGCAGGACCGTCCTGCCGGGGTTTATATAGCGACTGGTGCATCGTCCCATAGACCCATCACCGGGGGCCGCTCCCTGCAGACATTTACTCAATCACTTCCACCTGCTTCAGTCCTTGTCTCCACAATCATCAACAACGAATGTGGAATATATTGGCAGATTGTATACAGCCATAGCAGATCATCCTTAATATGATGCCTTATTATTAATAATTCCACCACCTGTGCAATACTAAGAAGATCCTGAGAACATGACGTGTTGGGGGCCGTGAGGACTGGAGTTTGGACATCCCTGATCTATAGGAACAGAAGTTTGCCCATAGGACTTATTTAGACCTCTGTGTTTTATTTTTTCTTTACATATGAGAAAAAAAAAAACATTTTTCAGCAGCATGTTGGAACCAATTTTCAGCCATTTTTGCCTCATAAATCTGTTTCTGAATTTTTTTTTCTGCTATACAATCTGAAAAAAAAAATCAGAACTTCTACCTATGAAATAGTATAAATGGACAGCACTTGAATGGCAGATGGATCACACACAGGGATTGTCTGTTTTTTATTCATGGATCCATTGAGTTCAATCCAGTATAAATCTCATAAGTCTCCATTTTTACTTTTTTCTTTTGCAATGAGCTCACAAAAAGCACAGAGATGTGAACTGCACTATAGATGATAACGGTTGAATATTCTCTCCATTAAAAACACGGATAAAACTTGGACATGAAAAAAACAGATGTCTGGATGGAGCCTAAGGCTAGGGTCACATTGCGTTAGTGCAATCCGTTTAGCGCTAGCGCTAGCGGATTGCGCTAACGCAATGTTTTTTATGGGGCCGTGTTCGGGGTCGCGGTAACGTCCCCGCTCTCGCAGATCCCCGATCTGCGAGAGCGGGGAACGGACCGCGGGCGCGCCTCGGACGCTGCAAGCAGCGTCCGCGGCGCGCCAGGAATCTCCGGCGCGTCGCTAGCGCGTGCCGAACATGGCACGCGCTAGTGTAGCGTGTTCCCATTAGCGTGAATGGGCGCGTTAACGGCCGCGTTACACGGTGTTAATTTCGCCGTGCAACGCTGTCCGTTTAACGCGGTCCCATAACGCAATGGGAACCCAGCCTTAGTGCGCAGGCAGTTTGGCCGTATAGCACAGGTTAGGCTACGTTCACATTTGCGTTGCGTCGGGCGCAGGTTCGGCAACGCATAGCGATGCATGCGTCATGCGCGACTATATTTAACATGGGGGCGCATGGACATGTGTTGTCTTGCGTTTTGTGACGCATGCGTCATTTTTGGCGCAAGCGTCAGGGCGCAGAGGACGCAGCAAGTTGCATTTTTTTCGTCCAAAATCATGCCAAAAAAGGACACATGCGTTTTGCATGCATTCTTGTTTGCATTGTGCGTTGCGTCGCCGACGCAGCACCGCACAACGGAAATGTGAACGTAGCCTTACAAGTGCATCGCAGTGCGTGGACTGGCCGGCGGCTTTTCTGCCATGACTGTTACAGCTGCTTAGAAATACAAGGTGCCACGCTTAGGTCAGGAGAACCGCCGGTCAGTCCGAGCATTGCAATGTGATCATCGTCTGTGTTATACGGCCGTCTGATTGCGCCCTGATTGTATGAGAAAAATTGACAAGTGCAATCTGATAAAAAATCAGATAGCACGCTGACTAAAGTCATTCTATGAGTCCGTGCTCATCTGCGATTTTTTTTTTCTCAGCTGAGATCAGACTGAGAAAAAAATCATTGTGCGATTGGCTGCGTATATCGGACGAGACCTGTCAATGTAAGTCAATGGGTGCGAGAAAAAAAAATCGCACAGCACTCGGACCATGTGTGTGTTGTCCGATTTTTACACCTCCATGTCCTAGAAAACCCAACAATTCATCAGCCGCTTACAGTAAATTCACCTCGTGACCTGACAGAATAAATAGAAAGATGTCAGTGACAATTATATAATTAACGCTGTGTGTGTGTAGTTACTGTATTTGTATTTAATTAATACATCAATAAAGTTAAGAAAAAAATGGTGTGGGGTCCCCTAAATTTTGTTAAGCAGCTGAGGGAAAGTGAACAGCCGGGGACTGATGTTTACCTGGTTAGGGCTCATACTCACTTGCGCGAAACTCGGATGAGTCTCGCAAGGCAATACCCGGCGCTGCTGCTGGCACTCAGATCCGCATGTGCGGCCGCATAGGAATACATGCAGCCGCACGCTCCGCTCCTCTGTGCCGGGGGCAGCGCCGGGTATTGCCGTGCAAGACTCAGCCGAGTTTCGCGCAAGTGAGTATGAGCCTTTAAGGGGGTAAGGCTATATTCACACTTTGCGGATTTTGCTGCGGATCCGCAGCGGATTTGACCGCTGCGGATCTGCAGCAGTTTCCCATGTGTTTACAGTCCAATGTAAACCTATGGGAAACAAAAAACGCAGTGCACATGCTGCGGAAAAAACCGCGCGGAAACGCTGCGGATTACATTCCGCAGCATGTCACTTCTTTTCTGCGGATTTTCACCTGCTCCAATAGGAAACTGCAGATGAAAATCCGCAGAAGAAACCGCAGTAAAAACCGCGATAAATCCGCAGTAAAAACCGCAATGGGTTTTCACTGCGGATTTTGGAATTCCACTGCGGAAAAATCCGCAGTGGAATCTGCAAAGTGTGAACATAGCCTAATACCCATGGAGATTTCCAGGCTATTAACTCCTTTGTGACCTTGGGTTTTTCCATTTTTGAGTTTCTGCTTTTTTGCTCCTCTTCTTCCCAGAGCCATAACTTTTTTATTTTTCCGTGAATACGGCCATGTGAGGGTTTGTTTTTTTGTGGGACAAGTTGTACTTTTGAATAACACCATTGGTTTTTGCCATTTCATGTACTGGACAACAGGAAAAAATTCAAAGTCCTGTGAAATTGCAAAAAAAATGCAATAGTTTTTTTGTTTTGCTTTTTTTACCATGTTTGCTAAATGCTAAAGCTGACCCGCTATTATGATTCTCCAGGTCAGGTCATTACGAGTTCGCAGACACCAAATATGTATGGCTATGTGCACACGTTGCAGATTTGACGCTGCGGATCTGCAGCAGTTTTCCATGCGTTGTACAGTACCATGTAAACGTATGGAAAACAAAATCTGCAGTGCAGATGCTGCGGAAAAAAACGCGCGGAAACGCAGCGGTGTTTTTTCCGCAGCATGTCAATTCTTTGTGCGGATTCTGCAGCGGTTTACACCTGCTCCATAATAGGAACCCGCAGGTGTAAAACCACAGGTGGAATCTGCACAAAAACCGCAGCAAATCCGCAGGTAATCCGCAGTGTGGTTTACCTGCGGATTTTGCAAAAACAGTGCGGAAATATTTTTATAAGTGGTGAAAAAAAAATCCAAAGTTTCTAATAAAAAAAAGTCGCCAGCTTCCGAGATTCATAGCGTCTCCATTTTTCGTGATGTGGGGTTGGTGAGGACTGAATTTTTGCACACCGAACTGACGTTTTTATTGATACCATTTTGGTGTACATACGATCCTATGATCACCCATTATTGCATTTTAATACAATGTTGCAGCCACCAAAAAAACATAATTCTGGCGTTTTGATTCTTTTTTCGTCGTTTACCGATCAAATTATTTTTATATATTGATAGATCGGGTGATTCTGAACGCAGCGATACCAAATATGTGTAATTTTTATTGTTTTATTTTGAATGGGGCAAATGGGGGGTGATTTGAACTTTGATATTTTTTAACCCCTTCATGACCGGAGGTATTTTCGTTTTTGCATTTTGATTTTTTGCTCCCCTTTTTCCCAGAGCCATAACTTTTTTATTTGTCAATATGGCCATGTGAGTGATTTTTTTTTGCAGGATGAGTTGTACTTTTGAATAACACCATTGATTATAACATATCGTGTACTGGATAACTGGAAAAAAAAATTCCAAGTGCAGTGAAATTGCAAAAAAAAGTGCAATTCCATGATAGTTTTTTGTTTTGCTTTTTTACTATGCTCACTAAATGCTAAAACTGACCTACCATTATGATTCTCCAGGTCATTACGAGTTCGCAGACACCAAACGTGTCTAGGTTCTTTTTATCTAAGTGGTGAAAAAAAATTCCCAAATTTGTTAAAAAAAGAAAAAAAGAAAAAAAAATTGCGCCATTTTCCGATACCCGTAGCCTCTCCATTTTTTTGTGATCTGAGGTTGGATGAGGGCGATGATCAGAATTGCTGACTTGCTATGAGCGCTGATCACCAGGCGGCGCTCTTAGCAATCCGGCAGTGACAAGCATAGAGGTCTGCTGGAGAACTCTGCTTGTCATGCCATCCCATAGGCAACCCGTAGTCATGTGACACGGGCGCCGATGGGCGGGATTTCCTGCGCGCTTGCCGGAAGCGCGTGTTAAATGTCGCTGTCAGAGTTTGACAGCGGCATTTAACGGGTTAATCAGTAGATCAGCAGATCTGATATGTTCATATATCAAATATGAGAGTCAGTGGATCAGCAGATCCAATATGTTAAAGCACACTATTATTAGCCAAATGAAGGGAAAGCATACTATTATTAGCTATAAAGATTTGGTGTAATAGAGGAGTCGAAAAGTGGATGGTCAAGTCCCATTGTCCTCTTCTCGAAGCCGACGGTTAGTGGCGGTTTGTAACGACTATCACAGGCTGAATGAAGTGCCCAAATTTGACGCATACCCGATGCCCCACATCGATTAACTCATGGAGAGGCTTGGACCTGCGAGGTACATCACCACATTTGCCCTGCCGAAGGGCTACTGGCAGATCCCCATGTCCCAGAGTGCCAAGGAGAAGAAGGCCTTCTCAATACCTGATGGGTGTTTCAAATGTCCCAAAAGCTTTTAAGGCTGCAGGGTGCCCCAGCCACTTTCCAGAAGGCCATAGATCGGATCCTAGCTCTGCATTAGAATTATGCTGCGTACCTTCGATGATATTGTAGTCTTCAGCCCAGAGTGGGTAGTCACCTACCAATGGTACAGGCAGTTCCGGAGGCTCTAAGAAAGGCAAGGTTTAACATAAATTAAAAAAAATATTCCATGGGGAAGAAAAAGGGCAAGTACTTAGGCTACATCATTGGGATAGACGAAATCAAGCCACAAGTAAACCAGGTCGAGGCAATCCAGAAGTTGCTGCAACCCCTTTCCAAGAAGCAGGTGAGAGCGTTTCTTGGGATTGTGGGATATTACCGGCGGTTTATAATAAATTTCACCATAACTGCCGCATCACTGAGGGATCTCCTTAAAGGCACCTGTGGATACAATGCATTGCATCTTAATTAACCAGATGCCTGTTTTTAGCAAGCCAGAAACAATAGACTGTTATCTATACGTTGACTTTTGAATTTATGTGTTTTTGGTTGGTCAAGTAAACAGACTTTTGCTTGTGTAAGCCTGTAATACTGATTTGTAAGTTGAAATTTGATATAACATATTGTGCTCTTATCCTTGATTACTGCTGATGTTTACTGATATGCTAATTATGCATTGTCTAGGCCAGATAGTTTGTTGACTTCGAAAACAGAAGAGGAAAAACTATGCAAAAAGATTAAATAACCAAGTAATGCTACTTGAGCTCATCTCCATTTTTACCCTTTATGTAAATACTGAATGAAGGACACTTGTTAATGATAAAAAGAGGTCTCATGCCTTTGAATAGAGAGAGACAGAGAGACTGTCATGTCGGACGCTATTCACATTAGGGCGTCCGACAGACAGCGGTAATTCTGCATTCGTCCACTATGCACTCAGTGGCGCCGGCTAGATTTTATCTAGGTTGTCCAGGGTTAATCTAGCTGGTACTCGGATTGGAGGCTGGGTCACGCCCACCGCCTTTAAACAGTTCTTCTGAACTTTGGGCGTCGCTGATTATAGCTTGTGTCTTGTACCTGGCGGTCTCGGTTCGGAGTGGTGGACTTGGAGTGCAAATATCATATCATATCTGGTGATGTATGATCCTTTGTCATATTTCTCCTTCCTATTTGTGTTTTGTTTTGCCCTGTGCACATTATAGTGTTTTCCTGAATGTGTTTGCGGCGTGGTGCGTTTTTGGTTTTGCCCGTCTGTGCTTTCTGTAGGGGTTGGTGTGAGGAATTATCACTGGGTGGAGGGTAGAGGTTTCAGATTAGTACTGAAACAGGAGTTAGGTTCAGGCCTGGCGGCCCAGACAAGCACACCATCAGTGTAATCTTTGGGAGAGGGACAGACAGGGTTTCCCTAGTCTGAGGGATATCGCAGGGGCCCGGGTTATTAGCTTTGCCTACCTAGGCTCCCCGTGACAGAGACTGAGAGAAAGACAGAGATTCAGCCAAGACATCCAAACATCCAGAGACAGCACAGCAGCCAAGACATCATGGCTCCATCACAAGGGACATGATTTATCATTCTACAAGGCTTAGGGGACTTTGGCCCTGGCTGAATGAATACAGATCTGCTCCATTGACCATCGCTGAACCATGCATACATTTGGAGAAAGCCAGGATTGAGACCCGCCGGTCTCCCGGCTCTATGGAGATGTTAGGAGAAGCCAGCTTGTGACCCTCCTGTGCACTGGCCTTATACCTGAGTGGACTGTCATATTCCTATGCTTGTCATTACTTCCTCTCTGTGTGCGTGCCACAGGTGTGGTAGTCGACCCTAGAAGATGAAGCCAGGTTGTGACCCTTGAGTCAGCTGGCCATGTATCTGAATGGACTGTCATCTTCCTAAGCTTATAGTTACCTCCTCTCTGTGTGCGTGCCACAGGTGGGATAGTCAACCCTAGACGCTCCGAAGTCACAGCTCCTCATATCACAGGTAGTCAGTGGAAGGGTGAGACTCTGTAATAGTGCACCATCTTGGAGTATTTTGCTGGGACTGTTGTACGTGTTATCTGCCTGATTTGTGGTTCAATTAAGAATTGCCACATTGTTTTACCCTCGCCCTGTGTTGTCTGAGTAGAGTTATGCCCACATTAAAGGGAGAGCTGGTGTGAGGTAAGACGATCCCAGGTCCATGCGGTTTTGGCTAGCGGACCGGGGCGCCCGCCGACCCCCCCACCCCGTGTCTCCACAGCACCAAATCGACGATGGCCAAATGGGCGGCTGAAACAAAAATGGCATTCCAAGAGCTGAAGATTTCCCTATGTAAACAGCCTATCCTGGTCGTACCAGACTTCAATAAATAATACGTGGTCCAGGCAGATGCTTCAGAAGTCAGATTGGAAGCCATGTTGTCTCAAGAGATAAACAGTGAAGAACATCCCTTCCTTTATCAGAGCCAGAAGCTCTCTTCCTATGAGAAAAACGATGCCATTGTCGAAAAAGATTGCTAAGCCATCAAATGGGTTATGGATAAGCTGAAGTACTAACTACTAGGTTGTAGGTTTAAACTAGTATCAGACCATGCACCTTTGAGATGGATAAGGGAAAAGAAGGGTGAGAATGCCCGGGTGACTAGGTGGTTCTTAGGCCTCAAGGTTTCTCTCCAGCATGTTATGTGCTGAGGGGTTAATCTGTCATGACAGAGTTGGGTTTTTTTGTGAGCAGTTGAAGAGATGGCTGGGAAGACTACTCACCATAGCTCCACCTCAAGGGTGCGGTTCGGCAGGTTAAATGTCCACTGTGGCTTTTTTCTGTCTGTGTGTCTGAAGGCAAGAGCTCCAAAGAAGTGTTAATGTGAAACTGGGCTGAACTCAGTACTCTGTTGTTGTACCTGTACCCTGAGCGGGCAGATCTCTGCAGGCATATAGACTATGCTATACGTTTGTTTTATTCTGTTTTGCCAGAAAATACATATTTTTATATTGAACCCTGCATCGGTTTATGCCGTGTTCTAAATAAAATAAAAGAAGAAACCTTACTGTGTTTACCTCTGTGACCAGCTGAGTGAGTAGCATTACTACAACAGGGAGCAGTATTATAGTAGTTATATTATTGTACATAGGGGCAGTATTATAGTAGTTGTAATCTTGTACATAGGGGCAGTATTATAGCAGATGTATTCTTGTACATAGGGGCAGTATTATAGTAGTTATATTCTTGTACATAGAGGTAGTATTATAGTAGTTATATTCTTGTACATAGGGGCAGTATTATAGTAGTTATATTCTTGTACATAGGAGCAGTATTATAGTAGTTATATTATTGTACATAGAGGTAGTATTATAGTAGTTATATTCTTGTACATAGGGGCAGTATTATAGTAGTTATATTCTTGTACATAGGAGCAGTATTATAGTAGTTATATTCTTGTACATAGGAGCAGTATTATAGTAGTTATATTCTTGTACATAGGAGCAGTATTATAGTAGTTATATTCTTGTACATGGAGGGTGGACATGCATGTTCTAGAATACCCGATGCGTTAGAATCGGGTGTTCTAGAATACCCGATGCGTTAGAATCGGGCCACCATCTAGTAATAGTTATATTCCCGTACATAGGAGCAGTATTATAGTAGTTATATTCTTATACATAGGAGCAGTATTAGGCTGCCGTCACACTAGCAGTATTTGGTCAGTATTTTACATCAGTATTTGTAGCCAAAACCAGGAGGGGAACAATTAGAGGAAAAGTATAATAGAAACATACGCACCACTTCTGCATTTATCACCCACTCCTGGTTACAAATACTGATGTAAAATACTGACCAAATACTGCTAGTGTGACGGCAGCCTTATAGTAGTTATATTCTTGTACATAGGAGCAGCATTATAGTAGTTATATTCTTGTACATAGGGGCAGTATTATAGTAGTTATATTCTTGTACATAGGAGCAGCATTATAGTAGTTATATTCTTGTACATAGGAGCAGTATTATAGTAGTTATATTCTTGTACATAGGAGCAGCATTATAGTAGTTATATTCTTGTTCATAGGAGCAGTATTATAGTAGTTATATTCTTGCACATAGGGGGCAGTATTATAGTAGTTATATTCTTGTACATAGGAGCAGTATTATAATAGTTATATTATTGTACATAGGGGCAGTATTATAGTAGTTATATTCTTGTACATAGGGGCAGTATTATAGTAGTTATATTCTTGTACATAGGGGCAGTATTATAGTAGTTATATTCTTGTACATAGGAGTAGTATTATAGTAGTTATATTCTTGTACATAGGAGCAGCATTATAGTAGTTATATTCTTGTTCATAGGAGCAGTATTATAGTAGTTATATTCTTGCACATAGGGGGCAGTATTATAGTAGTTATATTCTTGTACATAGGAGCAGTATTATAATACTTATATTATTGTACATAGGGGCAGTATTATAGTAGTTATATTCTTGTACATAGGGGCAGTATTATAGTAGTTATATTCTTGTACATAGGGGCAGTATTATAGTAGTTATATTCTTGTACATAGGGGCAGTATTATAGTAGTTATATTCTTGTACATAGGGGCAGTATTATAGTAGTTATATTCTTGTACATAGGGGCAGTATTGTAGTAGTTATATTCTTGTACATAGGGGCAGTATTATAGTAGTTATATTCTTGTACATAGGGTACAGTATTATAGTAGTTATATTCTTGTACATAGGGGCAGTATTATAGTAGTTATATTCTTGTACATAGGAGCAGTATTATAGTAGTTATATTCTTGTACATAGGGGCAGTATTATAGTAGTTATATTCTTGTACATAGGGGCAGTATTATAGTAGTTATATTCTTGTACATAGGGGCAGTATTATAGTAGTTATATTCTTGTACATAGGAGCAGTATTACAGTAGTTATATTCTTGTACATAGGGGCAGTATTATAGTAGTTATATTCTTGTACAGAGGAGCAGTATTATAGTAGTTATATTCTTGTACATAGGGGCAGTATTGTAGTAGTTATATTCCTGTACATAGGGGACAGTATTGTAGTAGTATCTAATGTATCATGTCTGTGATATCAGTATACTTCTGCTGACTCTTGGTTCTCAGCTTCTCTCTGCACTGACAGCGATTTTACAATCAGGGGAACTTACCTTTGTGAAGTCTCTATCCTTGTTCATTCTGCTGTCAGCCTTTTAATAAAGTGAAAGAGGAAGTTGGTAGAAGTGAAACTGAGATAAATGTATAGTGGGAAGCTGGAAATTCCTAATTCAGTAAGAGGCACAGATCAGTACAGTTCAGTCCTCTCTTTTTCCTCCTCACCACCCCCAGGCTTCAGTGTAGGGTGGAGAGCGGCAGGACACCAGGATGGGGGATTTTGCGGAGAAAGGTGGGTGCCCATAGAACAATGTGTCCTTACTTTGGCCAGTGCTAGTTCACTTTGTAGATATTTTACATTTCTATGTGGTAACTGCTTAAAACGTTGTTTCCTGGTGTAAATATGTACATACTTGCATCATTATTATGGTTGAAAAAAAGGCAAATGTTCATCAAGTCCAACTGAGGGCTGTAACTTTAACTGATCTGACACTGTGCCATGGATTCTTGTATATAATGATAAACCACACTGCAGGTGGAAGAAAGACTTAGGCTATGTGCACACTTTGCAGATTCCACTGCGGATTTTTCCGCAGCGGAATTGCAAAATCCGCAGTGAAAACCCATCGCGGTTTTTACTGCGGATTTATCGCGGTTTTTACTGCGTTTTCTTCTGCGGATTTTCAACTGCAGTTTTCTATTGGAGCAGCTGAAAATCCGCAGAAAAGAAGTGACATGCTGCGGAATGTAATCCGCAGCGTTTCCGCGCGGATTTTTCTGCAGCATGTGCACAGCGTTTTTTGTTTCCCATAGGTTTACATTGAAATGTAAACTCATGGGAAACTGCTGCGGATCCGCAGCGGTCAAATCCGCTGCGGATCCGCAGCAAAATCCGCAAAGTGTGAATATAGCCTTAGTCCATCATGCAGGATGAGATAGTGTATCTAAGCCTTTTATGTGCTTTATCTGCTGAGCTATTTTACCTAAGGATATCTTGTGTGATGCCATTTGATAAGTCGCTGCATCTAAGCATAGCACATATGATTATGTCTGGTGAGCTATGTATCTAATCCTACCATGTGTTATACTGTTTGCTGAGTTATTGTATCTAAGCCTAATTTACATGATACTGGGCTGTGTATCTAATCCTGATACTGGGCTGTGTATCTAATCCTACCATGTGTTATACTGTTTGCTGAGTTATTGTATCTAAGCCTAATTTACATGATACTGGGCTGTGTATCTAATCCTATCATGTGTGATACTGTCTGCTGAGTTATTGTATCTAAGCCTAATTTACATGATACTGAGCTGTGTATCTAATCCTATCATGTGTGATACTGTCTGCTGAGTTATTGTATCTAAGCCTAATTTACATGATACTGGGCTGTGTATCTAATCCTATCATGTGTGATACTATCTGCTGAGCTGCGGTATGTAAGCCTATCATTTGTGATGCCGGCGAGTGATATCTCTTGAGGTTTGATGAACTTTGCAGACTTGTCCTTTACTGGAGGAATAATGGGGTCGATTTTGTAGGGCAGCTGCTTCTTTTGTGCCCACAGAAAGACAAAATATATCACATCTTAAAAAAACACACAAAAAAGACATGAATCTATTAGTTTATGTGTCCATTTCTGGAATATGTCAGAATTAATATCTGACTTGTCCAAGCTCGTCTGAAAAATAGAACTTCACCCATAAACAAAACTCCCATAAATATTTTAATTCCTTCTATAATTAATTAAAAAATACTCATTTAAATAATAAATAAAACCTCCCTTAAGATAAACGTGATAGCTCAGGTGAATGGAGCAGGGAAGCGTCTAATGTTTCATCTTTCATAAGCGTAATCATCTCTGATTCCTGAGCTGTATGTGTAATTCTATACCTTGGCCACATTGTCATCTGATAATTTGCCACTAGACCAAACCTCAAGCCTAAAAATACCAGGCCTCCATTCTAGCTTTTCTCTGGAACTGGCATGTGTTACAACCTTCAGGTTTTACTAGGTCAGCACCACACAACCCTTCTTGGCTCCCTCCAGGCTGAGATCATCTCCACTGCAGACTCGCCCAGAGCTAACGTCACCCATGCAAGATGGTACATTCAGTCTAATATTTCAACAGCAAACTCCATGGGCAGCATGATCTCTTATCTGTCAACATAGAGGATGAAGAGTTGGGAGGTTCAGGGTGTCATCAGACAATTACGGTATTTCCAAAAGAGAAAACATATTTAAGGTTATTATAAATAAAGTTTTATAATTCAAATTTTCTGTAGAAAGATTTTACATAGTTGCAGGCATTGCACTATGACACAGCCTATACAGTAGAGTCTGGTTGATCCATGACACAGCCTATACAGTAGAGTCTGGTTGAGCCATGACACAGCCTATACAGTAGAGTCTGGTTGAGCCATGACCCAGCCTATCTAGTAGAGTCTGGTTGAGCCATGACACAGCCTATACAGTAGAGTCTGGTTGAGCCATGACACAGCCTATACAGTAGAGTCTGGTTGATCCATGACACAGCCTATACAGAAGAGTCTGGTTGAGCCATGACACAGCCTATCTAGTAGAGTCTGGTTGAGCCATGACACAGCCTATACACTAGAGTCAGGTTGAGCCATGACACAGCCTATACAGTAAGTAGAGTCTGGTTGAGCCATGACACAGCCTATACAGTAAGTAGAGTCTGGTTGAGCCATGACACGGCCTATACAGTAGAGTCTGGTTGAGCCATGACCCAGCCTATACAGTAGAGTCTGGTTGAGCCATGACACAGCCTATACAGTAGAGTCTGGTTGAGTCATGACACAGCCTATACAGTAGAGTCTGGTTGAGCCATGACCCAGCCTATACAGTGGAGTCTGGTTGAGTCATGACACAGCCTATACAGTAGAGTCTGGTTGAGTCATGACACAGCCTATACAGTAGAGTCTGGTTGAGTCATGACACAGCCTATACAGTAGAGTCTGGTTGAGTCATGACACAGCCTATACAGTAGAGTCTGGTTGAGCCATGACCCAGCCTATACAGTAGAGTCTGGTTGAGCCATGACCCAACCTGTACAGTAGAGTCTGGTTGAGCCATGACCCAACCTGTACAGTAGAGTCTGGTTGAGCCATGACTCAGCCTATACAGTAGAGTCAGGTTGAGCCATGACCCAGCCTGTACAGTAGAGTCTGGTTGAGCCATGACCCAGCCTGTACAGTAGAGTCTGGTTGAGCCATGACACGGCCTATACAGTAGAGTCTGGTTGAGCCATGACACGGCCTGTACAGTAGAGTCTGGTTGAGCCATGACCCAGCCTGTACAGTAGAGTCTGGTTGAGCCATGACACAGCCTGTACAGTAGAGTCTGGTTGAGCCATGACACAGCCTATACAGTAGAGTCAGGTTGAGCCATGACACAGCCTATACAGTAGAGTCTGGTTGAGTCATGACACAGCCTATACAGTAGAGTCAGGTTGAGCCATGACACAGCCTATACAGTAGAGTCTGGTTGAGCCATGACACAGCCTGTACAGTAGAGTCTGGTTGAGCCATGACACAGCCTATACAGTAGAGTCTGGTTGAGCCATGACACAGCCTGTACAGTAGAGTCTGGTTGAGCCATGACACGGCCTATACAGTAGAGTCTGGTTGAGCCATGACACGGCCTATACAGTAGAGTCTGGTTGAGCCATGACACGGCCTGTACAGTAGAATGTGGTTGCAGTGTGACTCAGCCTGTGCAGCTGGACTCCTGGTGCAATGCTCATCACTTGTAACAGCTGATACAGCTTCTTTGCTATCTGATACTGTTTTGCAACAGTTACACATCATAGAGTTTATAAAATCCTGAAAAACAGCAAAAGGAGAGATGTTTTTTATTTTTAGATTATTACAATGAACGTTGCTGTCATTTTTGATACAACAACTGATGCAACTTTGTATTTAAAGGGGTCCTGGGCTGTGACAAGGTGATCACAAGGTATTCCATTGTTAGATATAGTTGTATAGATTAAGTCCGACATCTGGATAAAATGTTCAATTTATTTATATGTTAAAAATCCAAAGGTGCACAAAACATGTGGCCCCGGCATCGCTTACATGTTTCCAGCTTCACTCAGCTCTTAGAAGGCTCAGTCTTCTATACAAATATATGTATCATATGGACTCTGAGAAGGGAATTACTACCATAAGGCTATGTGCACACGTTGCAGATTAGACTGTGGAATTTTCTGTGCAGATTCTGCATTTCTTGGCAGAAAACAAGTTTTTTTTGCAGATTTGCTGCGGATTCTGTGTGGATTTCATATGTTGTTTACCCCTGGGGATTTCTATTATGGAATGGGTGCAGAAACGCTGCAGATCCGCAAAAAGAATTGACATGCTCCTTTTTTTAATCTACTGCGTTTTCCGTGCCGATTTTTCCGCACCATTAGCACAGCGTTTTTTTGTCCATTGATTTACATTGTACTGTAAATCACTTGCGGATCTGCAGCGAATCTGCGTGGAAAAAACGCTGCGGATCCGCAGGAAATCAGCAACGTGTGCACACAGCCTATAAGTGAGTCATCTTGCCTTGCGGACAGTCTTTCTTTTTTTATATGATCCCCGTGCTAGAATCTTCCCACACCTTCCAGCCATTACCTGTAATCAGCACAGGAACCTGCCGGCAGGTGTTCGCTTTCCCTGCAGTACCTCCACAGACTTTGTCCTCCAGAGTAAAGTCGCTCTTTGTAGCCACAGTCCATTCTGGCTAATAAATGATCCATGAACTCAGAATTTCCTAAATAAGTATTCAAAATTGGGTTTTTGTAATAAAGATAACCCCCTTAAATTCAGATCAGACGTTTAAAACCTTACAGCCTGGTACAGCTAGTTCGTATGGACGTTGTATGATGGCATTGGCACTATGTGGGTATGTGGGATCCCAGAAAAGCACTGTATGTTATTCATCTGGTGCTGCGCCGCAATATTTCTCAAACACTGTGCGGCGCTGGGTGACTGAGATATTTGTCATATATGGAATCATTTCAGTATTTTATTTGTCCCATGGACATGAATGGAAAGGCAACGATCAAGCACAGCCATGTCACCCCCTTTATTCAGGACAAGGGGGTTCAGTAACTCTATGCTTGAGACTCAAGTCCTGGCAACCCCACTGGTCAAAAAAAATGGAAATTTATTGCATACCCTAAGGACAATTTTTAAGAATACAGTGACTTTACTAGCAGAATAGTGAGTGCAGCTCTGGAGTACAATACAAGATGTAACTCAGGATCAGTAATGTAATGTATGTACACAGTGACTGCACCAGCAGAATAGTGAGTGCAGCTCTGGAGGATAATACAGGATGTAACTCAGGATCAGTAATGTAATGTATGTACACAGTGACTGCACCAGCAGAATAGTGAGTGCAGCTCTGGGGTATAATACAGGATGTCACTCAGGATCAGTAATGTAATGTATGTACACAGTGACTGCAGCAGCAGAATAGTGAGTGCAGCTCTGGGGTATAATACAGGAGGTAACTCAGGATCAGTAATGTAATGTATGTACACAGTGACTGCACCAGCAGAATAGTGAGTGCAGCTCTGGGGTATAATACAGGATGTAACTCGGGATATGTAATGTAATGTATGTACACAGTGACTGCACCAGCAGGATAGTGAGTGCAGCTCTGGGGTATAATACAGGATGTAACTCAGGATCAGTAATGTAATGTATGTACACAGTGACTGCACCAGCAGAATAGTGAGTGCAGCTCTGTGGTATAATGCAGGATGTAACTCAGGATCAGTAATGTAATGCATGTACACAGTGACTGCACCAGCAGAATAGTGAGTGCAGCTCTGGGGTATAATACAGGATGTAACTCAGGATCAGTAATGTAATGTATGTACACAGTGACTGCACCAGCAGAATAGTGAGTGCAGATCTGGAGTATAATACAGGATGTAACTCAGGATCAGTAATGTAATGTATGTACACAGTGACTGCACCATCAGAATGGTGAGTGCAGCTCTGGAGTATAATACAGGATGTAACTCAGGATCAGTAATGTAATGTATGTACACAGTGACTGCACCAGCAGAATAGTGAGTGCAGCTCTGGAGTATAATGCAGGATGTAACTCAGGATCAGTAATGTAATGTATGTACACAGTGACTGCACCAGCAGAATAGTGAGTGCAGCTCTGTGGTATAATGCAGGATGTAACTCAGGATCAGTAATGTAATGTATGTACACAGTGACTGCACCAGCAGAATAGTGAGTGCAGCTCTGGGGTATAATACAGGATGTAACTCAGGATCAGTAATGTAATGTATGTACACAGTGACTGCACCAGCAGAATAGTGAGTGCAGCTCTGTGGTATAATGCAGGATGTAACTCAGGATCAGTAATGTAATGTATGTACACAGTGACTGCACCAGCAGAATAGTGAGTGCAGCTTTGGGTCCTGGTTGGGTGTGTGGAGTTGGGCTGTGGGGTGCTACGCCCGAGCAGGCCGCATGTTACCGATGACTTTGGTTGGCCTGTACCAGATGTTGAGGATGTCAAAGAGGGAGACCACTAGTTGAAAATAAAGATTTTACTGAATGATAACTTGGCGGGGGTTATATACAGGAGATGGCGGGTGCACAACTTGGTGAACGTTTCCTTCACAATGTGGAGCATTTTCCACATACAGTTTCAATTCCTCTTTACTCGCTTGATCTCTGTCTTAACCACAGCCCTGCTCAGTATGACAGTATAGACATACTGATCAAATAGTATATTAAACTATATTAAATCAAGAAGTGACTCTTTGTTTTTTTTTCTATAAAAAATACACCTTTATTAAACATACATAAAACAGACACATAGAATTAAAATAGTGCCTCTAAACCAAGAACAATTGTATATAAGAGGTCAGCTAAAGCAAATACATATAAATATCCAAACGAATGAAATTATGCAAACTCCATTTTGCTCCTCAAGTGAATGTGAAGTGCTGACTATGGATATTAAAAATAGCGTTCACATCGTATCCTCTCCCAATTCCTCTAAATTTATATGGAAATTCCCTATTGGATGAAGCAGATTGTGATTTTAAAGTGCAAATTCACCAATGCCTGAATATCCAAGTCCCATTTCACCTAAATGATTGGTTATGAAGGGTAATCCACAGTGACAAATGAAGAAGCATGTATCCAAAGTGCAGGTGCATATCGTAGAGTTGCAGCCCCTAGAAAACACATATTACCTGGATCTTTATGCAGCTTCCCAAAAGTGATGCCTAGTGGTGCGCTGTACCTTCGAGAACCCCGACGCGCGTTTTGCGATTGCTTCCTCCTGGGGGCATTATACCTCAGTATAACAGTCCAGTTAGTGACAGTCCTCAACCGGCGGGTCTTTGTCTTCTTACCCCTATAGGAAACTATCCTGCCAGTATGGCCGATACTTATCTTCTCTGTTTCTGATGCTCTGGAACTCCTGCCCGGCTCACTCTCTTCGTCACATGTACTTTGTCCCGTCTTGGCCCATTAAAAACTCAGGGCCGTACTGTTAGGCGTCTGTTCCCTGGATCCATCTCCAATTCATCACTCTGCTTTCCGGTCACTTCTCTCCTACTTCCCGCTTGGATCTCGCTATCCTCTGTCACAGACTCCTATCACGTTAGGGACACCAATGTCATGCGGCACTGCTCAGATCAGACCTTAGGTCTGCTTTCTACCCACACTGGGCCCTATCTGATGTTCAGACAGGAAACTGTGTTTTTACCTTTACCACAGCCCCTCCCACCCTGGGCTAGTCCCAATCTTTAACTCTAACTCTCCCTACCATTGAGTTACACACATTACCAACATCATAAATACATGTCGCAATTCACATTACACAATATTACACCGTTACCTTCCTGATAACTCAGGATTGGTACAGGATAAGTAATGTAATGTATGTACACAGTGACTGCACCAGCAGAATAGTGAGTGCAGCTCTGGAGTATAATACAGGATGTAACTCAGGATCAGTAATGTAATGTATGTACACAGTGGCTGCACTAGCAGAACAGTGAGTGCAGCTGTGGAGTATAATACAGGATGTAACTCAGGATCAGTAATATAATGTATGTATACAGTGACTGCACCAGCAGAATAGTGAGTGCAGCTGTGGAGTATAATACAGGATGTAACTCAGGATCAGTAATGTAATGTATGTACATGCAGCACCCCGTTCAAGTGTCCTCACCTCCCATAAAGGGAAGCACTGTTACATTAACTTGTTTTACAGCATTCCAAAAATTTGTATGTCTTTTGGGGGGAGTGCAGCGCCCGAGGGTCCTGGTCGTTGCAGTAATGTCATTTTCCTCTAGGGGGAGTGATATTACGTTTGGAGGCAAAGAAGGACAACCGAATCCAGGTATCACAAACATGCAACACATTTCGCACTCCAGGCCACCAGGGGGAGCTATACTCCTATTTATTAGGGCACTCTTCACACTTAGGTAAAACTGGTTGCCTGGGGAGGAAGTTAGTTAGTTGCTGGCTGAGCTCCGCTCAGGTAGTTGGTCCCTGACAGGGGTGGGATCCTGTCAGAGATCAAGACAGAAGGACAGGGAGCTGTGCATGCCCTGAGAGCTGCAGCTTCTAGAAAGAGACATTGAAGGAGAACTGTATTGTAGGGAGGGTGAAGAAGTCGTAGCAAAGGTGTGGAAACCAGGAGGAGTTCTGCCCTACACAGGCTGCCTCCTTCTGAGGTGCAGGATCCCGGTAGCCGGAGCAACGATCCTTTATGCCTTGCTCCAGAAACTGGCAGGACAGCTAATTTCACGTTACCTGTTCGCCCCTACACCCAGGAGGCAAGGTGGCACCCCTTAGAGGCTGGGGCATGATAGATTCCCTGTAAAACACCTCAAGCCACCGGTCATACGGGTTTGTCCTATCCATCTGGGGGACAGAGAGAGACATAACATTTACAACATCTGTGAGGACCTTATGAGAAGCTTAGCTGTAAGGTACTACAACACCCAGGCACTAGAGGAAGGCTACTGAATTCCACCTGGATAAGGGGACTCTGGATTTGCCTCCAAACCGTCCGGACTCTGCCTGCCCTGTGGTCTGGTGCCCTTGACTGTGGATGCTGAAGTCTTCAGTAAAGGTAAAGAGACTGCAACCTTGTGTCCTCGTTCTTCACTGCGCCTCTCACCATCCACCATCTACACTACTGGGAAGCCCTGGGGATATACTTCACCTGTGGGAAGGTATACCATCCAGCTGCCATAACATCACCCCAGCGGACCCCTTATAGCAGCATCGGTCACCCTGACCAAATACCACAGGTGGCGTCACGAACATTATCCCTTTAAAGACCTTTCCCTTTTACATGGACGTCCCAGGGCCACGGACCGGGTCAGCCACCGTGACATTCCCCTGTGAACGAAGGACCCGGTACCGAGTACCCCACTGCCCTTGGGGGCGCTCCATATTCAGTGACTGCACCAGCAGAATGGTGAGTGCAGCTCTGGAGTATAAACAGGATGTAACTCAGGATCAGTAATGTAATGTATGTACACAGTGACTGCACCAGCAGAATAGTGAGCGCAGCTCTGGGGTATAATACAGGATGTAACTCAAGATCAGTAATGTAATATATGTACACAGTGACTGCACCAGCAGAATAGTGAGCGCAGCTCTGGGGTATAATACAGGATGTTACTCAGGATCAGTAATGTAATGTATGTACACAGTGACTGCACCAGCAGAATAGTGAGTGCAGCTCTGGAGTATAATACAGGATGTAACTCAGGATCAGTAATGTCATGTATGCACACAGTGACTGCACCAGCAGAATAGTGAGTGCAGCTCTGGAGTATAATACAGGATGTAACTCAGGATCAGTAATGTAATGTATGTACACAGTGACTGCACCAGCAGAATAGTGAGTACAGCTCTGGAGTATAATACAGGATGTAACTCAGGATAAGTAATGTAATGTATGTACAGAGTGACTGCACCAGCAGAATAGTGAGTGCAGCTTTGGGGTATAATACAGGATGTAACTCAGGATCAGTAATGTCATGTATGTACGCAGTGACTGCACCTGCAGAATAGTGAGTGCAGCTCTGGAGTATAATACAGGATGTAACTCAGGATCAGTAATGTAATGTATGTACAGAGTGACTGCACCAGCAGAATAGTGAGTGCAGCTTTGGGGTATAATACAGGATGTAACTCAGGATCAGTAATGTCATGTATGTACACAGTGACTGCACCAGCAGAATAGTGAGTGCAGCTCTGGAGTATAATACAGGATGTAACTCAGGATCAGTAATGTAATGTATGTACACAGTGACTCCACCAGCAGAATAGTGAGTGCAGCTCTGGGGTATAATACAGGATGTAACTCAGGATCAGTAATGTCATGTATGTACACAGTGACTGCACCAGCAGAATAGTGAGTGCAGCTCTGGGGTATAATACACAATGTAACTCAGGATCAGTAATGTAATGTATGTATACAGTGACTGCACCAGCAGAATAGTGAGTGCAGCTCTGGGGTATAATACAGGATGTAACTCAGGATCAGTGATGTAATGTATGTACACATTGACTGCACCAGCAAAATAGTGAGTGCAGCTCTGGAGGATAATACAGGATGTAACTCAGGATCAGTAATGTAATGTATGTACAGAGTGACTGCACCAGCAGAATACTGAGTGCAGCTCTGGGGTATAATACAGGATGTAACTCAGGATCAGTAATGTAATGTATGTACACAGTGACTGCACCAGCAGAATAGTGAGTGCAGCTCTGGGGTATAATACAGGATGTAACTCAGGATCAGTGATGTAATGTATGTACACATTGACTGCACCAGCAAAATATTGAGTGCAGCTCTGGAGGATAATACAGGATGTAACTCCGGATCAGTACTTGATCGGTAATGTAATATGTGTGCACACAATGAATTAATAATTTACATTTTGACTCTGGAGTTTATATTCACCTATGTGAACACCTCAGCGCCTCATTAACCACTGTAAAATTATAAAGGTAAAGGAGTAGTATCTAAATTTTGTGTTTTCTCTGTTTTCTGTAGATTTTGATATAATGTCAGATTCAAGCAAGGCTGTAGAATATTTCTGTGGGATACATGACAGGACATGCAGGAAGTTCCAACCTTTCTTGATCATTACTTTATGTCATGGATCTCTATGTGCAGCAGTTTTATACATGCTTTCCATTTTTTCAGACATGTTACTTTAGATTCATTAGTTATTTTATAGTTTATTAGCAACTCCTCACATTAACTGAAATGGGGAAAAAAAGGAATAGAAAAATGCTGAAATCATCTCATTCCAAGACGCCTTTGCCAATGAACACCAAGCACATGAGAAGTTTCCGCAAGTGTCGTCTTCCAGAATCGGTCATCTGTTGTGATCAGGCGACACAGGAGTTATGAAACGTGGTGACATATAGAACATTGCACCATAGTGGAGCTCCCGGCTGCAGCTGCCAAACTGGAAATTACGTGGTGACTTGTGGAACCGGCCAGAAGGGTTTGGGCTTGGGGGCTGAATCTCTCCCTTTATCCTGCAGAACTGGTGGAATAGGTCCAGTGTGCTGGAGATAAGAGAACCTTCTATTTAGCAGCAGTTTCCAGTTCTGTGAGTGCAGCCTGCAGTGCAAAGAATGGAGGTCTTAATTCTGGATGTCATTTTGTGTATAATCATATTGTTACATAGACTGGAGGTGAAAGTGTATTTCTACGTCAGATATCTGATATGTGTTTAGGAAATAAATCTAAAGAAACGGAAACATAATTACAGTAGCCGCAGAATCCTCCATTCTTTACACTGCTGGCTGCGTTCAGACAACTGGAAAATCGTGCAAAATAGAAACAAACCTTTGTGCATACGGCCATATACATCTCCATTATATACTCATACTTGCCAACTCTTACAGGCACTTTCCAAGAAGTTTAATGCTTTATTCAATCAAAGATGTTTACCCATAGACATGCCCCCCTTTTATTTAAAGTCACGCCGCCCCTCAACACCGGACCCCTGCACGCCCTGTTTTCGCCACCCCTAAATTCCAGTAGTGCATGCAATAAACAATGTGGAAGTTTCCTGGAGTTTTGCTGGATCTTCTTGGACTCAGGAAGATCTTATATTCATGTTTTAGCCTCCAAGACATTTCCAGAGAGATGGCAAGTGCACCACACCAAATCCAGAACTCACCAGATGCTACATTATAGAGAGAGTCTCCACTAGCAACACTGGATTGCAAATGTGTACACGTCCTTGGATGGAGTCATGGAAACCTCCATTCTTTACACTGCAATCTTCATGTTCTAACGCATAATGGACTATACTCGGACATCTGTGGAGGAGCCACAATTGAGAGAATAGCAGACATGTTATGTTTCCCCAGCCTTAAACCCTTTCAGATATCAGGCACAATTACATGTAATGCACCATGGAATAAATGGCGCTATAACAATGTATAATAATAATAATTGATGAAATGTCAATGCCTGGATACATTGTGATCATTTGTGTCGTTCTCTTCAGGTCACTCATGACCCGACACATTGGACAGTGGGGAATCAGAATATTGTGCGTGGAGGGGGCAATTTCAATAATATTTTGGGGAATTGATACTCTAGCAGTTGCCTTATATTATCTAAAGAATGAACCTACACAGCTGTAAGCAAAGTTCTTCTTTAAAACTTGGGACAAAATCTACAAGATTGGGGCAGGTGGTAACAAATAAAACACACAAAATGAGCAATGGACGGCACTAGAGAAGCACAAATCAATATGGACATTAACTCCTTAAAGAACATCCGAAAAATACGCAGGTGGCACGTATGTTCTGGGTATACGGTGCTCAGCACTGATAAACAATCCACAGTAAATTCGATGAAACAAGAAAAGAAAACAGTGCGGCACTCACCCTTTTTTGAAGCTGTGAAATCGTGCTCTTTATTGGAGAAAAATATATTTAAAACATCCGTTAGGACATCAGGTCAGCGAGAGGGTGCGGAGGTGGAGTGTGGACGACGGCCGTTTCGCACGGCCCGTTGAAGCACATACCGTGCGAAACGGCCGTCGTCCACACTCTACCTCCGCACCCTCTCGCTGACCTGATGTCCTAACGGATGTTTTAAATATATTTTTCTCCAATAAAGAGCACGATTTCACAGCTTCAAAAAAGGGTGAGTGCCGCAAATATGAGCCTATTTTGTGGTGCCCTTGTTAGGGCGGGAGTCTTTCGCACGGGGCACGACAGGGAAAGTAGCCTCTATCTGTCCCCCGCCCCCCCCCCCCCAATCATCATTTCGTCTCTCCCCCATAATCCTGGTCTCACGTATCCTGATACCACAGGAATCTACAGGAAATCGAGAGACAACGACTGGGTGAGATTGTGCCATTTCTTCTAGTGCACTGTTAATCATGAGCACTAAATTGTGATTGTATTTTAAATAATTGAATACGTTTTACAGGTATACATATTAAACGTTACATTTCAGAGTCTAGTGGCTGCCTATGCTGTTCTGCAAATACACAATTATAAATTATTTTAAAGTGAAACTTCTGTTCCTTAAGATTCACCAAGGAATCGAGGATATGGAGCCATCGAAAGACACAGCAATGAAGAAGGATCCACTTATCTGGACGAGAAGATATCTATACCGTCCTCAGTGAGGGTGAGTTATGAATCTGATCATGGCCGTCTAATCACCTAAAATCACAAGTATCTGATAGTCCAGCACTGATTGTATTAAAATGTATCTATCATGATAAAATACAATAACTAGGGGGTGTAATAAATAATTGGGGGGCACCATGATTAGCTCCCTCCCTCCCTCCAATAAACAGATAATGTGTTTGTAACATTTCCACCTTGTAAACAATGCTTGACTCTGGAAATGTGTCATCTCTTAGATACATTGTGACCATGTGACTCTGCTGCCTATAAAGAATCAGTATAACACAGACCTTGTTCCCACAACCCCAGATAAACTTTTCAGATTCACAAGATTGATGTCCCATTCCAAAAAGTTATTGCTGCTGGAACTGGGTTAGGTCACAAGTTAGGAATCATTTAGATACAAATGGTTGGGGGGCACAAACGATTCTATTACAATATTCACCACAAGAAATAGTGGGAAATGGCTAAAAAGATGCAACTTCCTTTTAAACTTTCCAATTTATGTCCTAAATGTATCCTCTGAAAATCCCCTTGAAATATATCCTACTAGGATTTATGGAGGTAATAAGGGCATGGGCTCCTAATCTCTGATAAAACCTAATGGATAGAGCACAGACAAAGGTTATTAACTTCAACATGTAAATGAGATGTTTAAAAGTCAAGATTTTCTGCTAAAATGTAACAGTGACACAAATTTTTACATATAATGGTTTACTGGTTAATAATACTGAGCCTGGTTATAGTCCTGGTGGTCTAGAGAAGTTTAGACGTTAATATTTAGCCTTTATTATGACAGTGAACGGGTTAATGTTGTTATTAGTGATGATTTAGGATGTCTTATAAGTGGATACCAAATGACCCTGGTGGTTATGTGTGGCTATAGGTGAATACAAAATGGTACTGATACATACCTAATACATCTGGTGGTTTAAGTGGGTGAATAGTTTAATGCTCTTATGTGTGGTAAAAAGTAATAAAAGGCTTCACTTTTTTTGTTTCATTTGTTTATTTTTTTTCTGCTCAGAGCTTCAAATCCCACAACAGCCACCACTAGGGGGAGCTCCCTGTATACAGAGATACATAAGATTCTGTCTGCAGTCACCACTAGGGGGAGCTCCCTGTATACAGAGATACATGATAAGATCCTGTCTGCAGCCACCACTAGGGGGAGCTCCCTATATACAGAGATACATGATAAGATCCTGTCTGCAGCCACCACTAGGGGGAGCTCCCTGTATACAGAGATACATGATAAGATCCTGTCTGCTGTCACCACTAGGGGGAGCTCCCTGTATACAGAGATACATGATAAGATCCTGTCTGCAGCCACCACTAGGGGGAGCTCCCTGTATACAGAGATACATGATAAGATCCTGTCTGCTGTCACCACTAGGGGAAGCTCCCTGTATACAGAGATACATGATAAGATCCTGTCTGCAGCCACCACTAGAGGGAGCTCCCTGTATACAGATGCATGATAATATTCTGTCTGCAGCCACCATTAGGGGGAGCTCCCTGTATACAGAGATACATGATAATATTCTGTCTGCAGCCACCACTAGGGGGAGCTCCCTGTGTACAGAGATACATGATAAGATTCTGTCTGCAGCCACCACTAGTGGGAAGCTCCCTGTATACAGAGATACATGATAATATTCTGTCTGCAGCCACCACTAGGGGGAGCTCCCTGTATACAGAGATACATGATAATATTCTGTCTGCAGCCACCACTAGGGGAAGCTCCCTGTATACAGAGATACATGATAAGATCCTGTCTGCAGCCACCACTAGGGGGAGCTCCCTGTATACAGAGATACATGATAAGATCCTGTCTGCAGCCACCACTAGGGGGAGCTCCCTGTATACAGAGATACATGATAAGATTCTGTCTGCAGTCACGACTAGGGGGAGCTCCCTGTGTACAGAGATACATAAGATCCTGTCTGCAGCCACCACTAGGGGGAGCTCCCTGTATACTGAGATACATGATAAGATCCTGTCTACAGCCACCACTAGGGGGAGTTCCTTGTATACTGAGATACATGATAAGATCCTGTCTACAGCCACCACTAGAGGGAGCTCCATGTATACAGAGATACATGATGAGATCCTGTCTGCAGCCACCACTAGGGGGAGTTCCTTGTATACTGAGATACATGATGAGATCCTGTCTGCAGCCACCACTAGGGGGAGTTCCTTGTATACTGAGATACATGATAAGATCCTGTCTGCAGCCACCACTAGGGGGAGTTCCTTGTATACTGAGATACATGATAAGATCCTGTCTGCAGCCACCACTAGGGGGAGCTCCATGTATACAGAGATACATGATGAGATCCTGTCTGCAGCCACCACTAGAGGGATCTCCATGTATACAGAGATACATGATAAGATCCTGTCTGCAGCCACCACTAGAGGGAGCTCCCTGTATACAGAGATACATGATAAGATCCTGTCTGCAGCCACCACTAGGGGGAGCTCCCTGTATACAGAGATGCATGATAAGATCCTGTCTGCAGCCACCAGTAGGGGAAGCTCCCTGTATACAGAGATACATGATAAGATCCTGTCTGCAGCCACCACTAGGGGGAGCTCCATGTATACAGAGATACATGATGAGATCCTGTCTGCAGCCACCACTAGAGGGATCTCCATGTATACAGAGATACATGATAAGATCCTGTCTGCAGCCACCACTAGAGGGAGCTCCCTGTATACAGAGATGCATGATAAGATCCTGTCTGCAGCCACCACTAGGGGGAGCTCCCTGTATACAGAGATACATGATAAGATCCTGTCTGCAGCCACCACTAGGGGGAGCTCCCTGTATACAGAGATACATGATAAGATCCTGTCTGCAGCCACCACTAGGGGGAGCTCCCTGTATACAGAGATACATGATAAGATCCTGTCTGCCGTCACCACTAGGGGGAGCTCCCTGTATACAGAGATACATGATAAGATCCTGTCTGCAGCCACCACTAGGGGGAGCTCCCTGTATACAGAGATACATGATAAGATCCTGTCTGCAGCCACCACTAGGGGGAGCTCCCTGTATACAGAGATACATGATAAGATCCTGTCTGCAGCCACCACTAGGGGGAGCTCCCTGTATACAGAGATACATGATAAGATCCTGTCTGCAGCCACCACTAGGGGGAGCTCCCTGTATACAGAGATGCATGATAAGATCCTGTCTGCAGCCACCACTAGGGGGAGCTCCCTGCATACAGAGATGCATGATGAGATCCTGTCTGCAGCCACCACTAGGGGGAGCTCCCTGCCTGCGGCTGAATCCCACTGACTACAGTACTAGCAGATACAATCTGTAAGGAGCGCCCTAGTAATGGCTTCTCCCAAAATGTGATATTTCTTCACCTGGGTGGGCAGTCTCAGCATGTGGACCCCATCAGTGGCTGTTTTGTGGTCATGGCATGGTTCCAGCTCGATTCTTCCTAACCTTACCCCTCTGATTTATGTGGTCCCATGGTTGAACTAATTTACCCCTTACCCTGTATCTGACCCGCTTTCTGCCCTGTTTCTCTGACCCCCCCATAGCCTGGATTCAGCTTCCGCAAGCTCTGGGCGTTTACAGGACCCGGGTTCCTTATGAGCATCGCCTACCTGGACCCTGGGAACATTGAGTCTGACCTGCAGTGCGGAGCAATTGCTGGATTTAAGGTGAGAGCCAAAACTTTTACCCAAACTCAGTGTATAGTGAGATCCTCGTCACCTGCAGGGCATTCTGCTATCGGGTCCACACTAATGGCGTTATCTCTGTATCCTCCCAGCTCTTGTGGGTTCTCCTTGGCGCCACCTTCCTTGGTCTTATATGCCAGCGGTTGGCCATACGGCTCGGTGTGGTCACTGGTAGAGACTTGGCGCAGATTTGCCGTTCTTACTACCCAAAGGTAAGGTCATACTCACCAGTCACATCACTGAGATTCCACAGGAGATCAGCCGCTGCCACTGCTCCATTGTGTATGGACACCAGTAATCTGCTAGATTACATGTCTGACAACAGGGAGGAGCTAAAATGTTGTCTGTTTCCAAGGACGACCAGGAGGATTCTGAAATCTGCTTTGAATGTGAATGGAAGTTAAAAAAAAGTACAAAAGTGTTTGCAGACTTCTTTCCTGGGATTTTTGGATTTGGGGGGCAGATCGTGTGGAATGCCTCATGGCTTTGACTTCAGAAGGCTTGTTCTGATATATAATCCATATTCTTTGTGCCTCAGGCTCCTCGATGGTTACTGTGGATCTTAGTGGAAATAGCCATTATTGGGTCAGATATGCAGGAAGTCATTGGTACCGCCATTGCCTTTAGCCTGCTGTCAGCCGGACGGTAAGATCCCCATATACTGACATCTGTCTCTCCAAGAAGTAGGATGTGTGCTGGAAGCCGGCGCCTGTAACTGTGCGCTATAAGGCTGCCGTCACACTATCAGTATTCGGTCAGTATTTTACATCAGTATTTGTAGCCAAAACCAGGACTGGAACAATCAGAGGAAAAGTATAATAGAAACATCTGCACCACTTCTGCATTTATCACCCCCTCCTGGTTTTGGCTACAAATACTGATGTAAAATACTGACCAAATACTGATAGTGTGACGGCAGCCATAGAGAAATGAATATTCATTGCCAGAGCAGTGAATATTCATTTGTCTTTAAAGGGACACTGTCACCTGAATTTGGAGGGAACAATCTTCAGCCATGGAGGCGGGGTTTTTTGATTCACCCTTTCCTTACCCGCTGGCTGCAAGCTGGCTGCAATATTGGATTGGAGTTCATTCTCTGTCCTCCGTAGTACATGCCTGCACAAGGCAATCTTGCACAGCGCAGGCGTGTACTATGGAGGACAGAGAATGAACTCCAATCCAATATTGCAGCCAGCATGCAGCCAGCGGGTAAGGAAAGGGTGAATCAAACTCCCAAAAACCCCGCCTCCATGGCTGCAGATTGTTCCCTCCAAATTCAGGTGACAGTGTCCCTTTAACAGCGGGCACAGGCTTTAGCCTCAGCCGCCGGCTCCTGCCTCTGTGACCAGCTGCTCCGCCGCTCCCCTCCCCCGCTGTCTTTCTGGGACATTGACTCATGTATAAGCCTCTGGCTCCTGCCTCTGTGACCCGCTCCTCCGCTGCTCCTCCCCTCCCCCGCCGTCTTTCTGGGACAATGACTCATGTATAAGCCGCCGGCTCCTGCCTCTGTGACCCGCTTCTCCGCCGCCTCCCCTCCCCCGCCGTCTTTCTGGGACAATGACTCAAGAATAAGCCGCCGGCTCCTGCCTCTGTGACCCGCTGCTCCTCCCCTCCCCCGCCGTCTTTCTGGGACAATGACTCAAGAATAAGCCGCCGGCTCCGGCCTCTGTGACCCGCTGCTCCTCCCCTCCCCCGCCGTCTTTCTGGGACATTGTCTCGTGTATAAGCCGCCGGCTCCTGCCTCTGTGACCCACTGCTCCGCCGCTCCCCCTCCCCCGCCGTCTTTCTGGGACAATGACTCAAGAATAAGCCGCCGGCTCCGGCCTCTGTGACCCACTGCTCCGCCGCTCCCCTCCCCCGCCGTCTTTCTGGGACAATGACTCAAGAATAAGCCGCCGGCTCCGGCCTCTGTGACCCGCAGCTCAGCCGCTCCCCCTCCCCCGCCGTCTTTCTGGGACATTGTCTCGTGTATAAGCCGCCGCCTCCTGCCTCTGTGACCCGCTCCTCCGCTGCTCCCCCTCCCCCTCCCCAGCCTATGGGGGCGTTTTCAGCACAAAAAAATGTGCTGAAAAACTCGGCTTATACACGAGTATATACAGTATGTACACTACAGTATTCTATGTGTATATATCTATTCTATTCTAACCTGTCAGTGTGATTTTACTGTACGCAGCACATGAATTGCCGGCTTTTCAAAAGGAGATCGGTGCATAAAAATCGGACAGCACTCTGCGTCCATAGGCTTGCATTGGCGAAACTCGGGCGATATACGCAGCATGCTGAGATTTTACACTCACGCTGAATACGCCTGAGAAAATGAACGCTGACGGGAGCTGCCCCATAGACTAACTTTGGGCCGAGCGCTATGGGATGTTTTCTCGCACAGCACTCGCCCGTATTCTACGCTAGGGGGATCTCATAGCTGGCACTATTATGGGGGACTGTGACTGGTAATGTTATGGGGGTCTGTGTAATATGGAGACCCTGCTCAGTATCTCGTGCATGTTTTGCAGGATTCCCCTTTGGGGCGGTGTTCTCATCACCATCATTGACACGCTCTTCTTCCTCTTCCTGGATAAATACGGTGAGATTACAGGAATATAATCTGGATTATGTGACCGATCGGGTATTCTCAGCCGTATCTTTGTCCTGTGTTTCCTGCAGGTCTCAGGAAGCTGGAAGCTTTCTTCGCCTTACTTATTACTATAATGGCGGTGACATTCGGCTACGAGGTGAGGATGGGGATCACCGGGTCGGACGCACATCGCCCCCCGTGCTCTGTGGCAGCCGTCACCATGTCCATAGATCTGCACGGACCCTGCGCTCGCACATTCATAGTAACTGTTTTCCCTCCATGTTGCAGTACGTGGTGGTGCGTCCGGACCAGCGAGAGGTGATAAAGGGCATGTTCTACCCGTACTGCTCCGGCTGCGGATCTGAGGAGTTGCTCCAAGCTGTCGGCATCATTGGCGCCATCATCATGCCGCACAACATCTTCCTGCACTCCTCACTCGTCAAGGTAAGCCGGGGGCTTCTATTAATGGGGGCTCAGTTACATGACATTCCAGGTTCATGAAAACAGAAGTCATGTATCACAAATATAATGTGCGCATTATCTGCATCATCAGACAGTCGTAGATGACCCGACCAACCTGCTGCTGCGGGATAATCCAGATTATAACACCGTTCTGTACATCGTCTGCAGGAGAGATCAGAATTATTGGGGTACTAAGTGCCGGACTATAGGAATTGTTATCTAGATCACTCCCAATTGAGAAACCTGGACTCGGGGGGAACGTTACCGCACCTAAAATCAATGCCAGCTGTATACTGGGAAATCGCCGATAACGCGCCTCATAGAAAAGGATGACGGGACGTGTCTGATTTATTATCTTCCTCTTTATTATTTCTCACGCTTTTCATTGGTGAAATTTTCACAGCAAGAAAAGTAATCTGTCTGCTGAGCTGAGTATCTAATCCTCTCCTATGCGATACTGTCTGCTGAGCCGTGTATCTAATCCTCTCCTGTGGGATACTGTCTGCTGAGCCGTGTATCTAATCCTCTCCTGTGTGATACTGACTGCTAAGCCGTGTATCTAATCCTATCCTGTGTGATACTGTCTGCTGAGCCGTGTATCTAATCCTCTCCTGTGGGATACTGTCTGCTGAGCCATGTATCTAATCCTCTCCTGTGGGATACTGTCTGCTGAGCCGTGTATCTAATCCTCTCCTGTGTGATACTGTCTGCTGAGCCGTGTATCTAATCCTATCCTGTGTGATACTGTCTGCTGAGCTGTGTATCTAATCCTCTCCTGTGTGATACTGTCTGCTGAGCCGTGTATCTAATCCTATCCTGTGTGATACTGTCTGCTGAGCTGTGTATCTAATCCTCTCCTGTGTGATACTGTCTGCTGAGCCGTGTATCTAATCCTATCCTGTGTGATACTGTCTGCTGAGCTGTGTATCTAATCCTCTCCTGTGTGATACTGTCTGCTGAGCCGTGTATCTAATCCTCTCCTGTGGGATACTGTCTGCTGAGCTGTGTATCTAATCCTCTCTTGTGGGATACTGTCTGCTGAGCCGTGTATCTAATCCTCTCCTGTGTGATACTGTCTGCTGAGCCGTGTATCTAATCCTATCCTGTGTGATACTGTCTGCTGAGCTGTGTATCTAATCCTCTCCTGTGTGATACTGTCTGCTGAGCCGTGTATCTAATCCTATCCTGTGTGATACTGACTGCTGAGCAGTGTATCTAATCCTCTCCTGTGATACAGTCTGCTGAGCCGTGTATCTAATCCTATCCTGTGTGATACTGTCTGCTGAGCCGTGTATCTAATCCTCTCCTGTGTGATACTGACTGCTAAGCCGTGTATCTAATCCTATCCTGTGTGATACTGTCTGCTGAGCTGTGTATCTAATCCTCTCCTGTGTGATACTGACTGCTAAGCCGTGTATCTAATCCTATCCTGTGTGATACTGTCTGCTGAGCCGTGTATCTAATCCTCTCCTGTGGAATACTGTCTGCTGAGCCATGTATCTAATCCTCTCCTGTGGGATACTGTCTGCTGAGCCGTGTATCTAATCCTCTCCTGTGTGATACTGACTGCTGAGCCGTGTATCTAATCCTCTCCTGTGTGATACTGTCTGCTGAGCCGTGTATCTAATCCCCTCCTGTGTGATACTGTCTGCTGAGCTGTGTATCTAATCCTCTCCTGTGTGATACTGTCTGCTGAGCTGTGTATCTAATCCTCTCCTGTGTGATACTGTCTGCTGAGCTGTGTATCTAATCCTATCCTGTGTGATACTGACTGCTGAGCAGTGTATCTAATCCTCTCCTGTGATACAGTCTGCTGAGCCGTGTATCTAATCCTATCCTGTGTGATACTGTCTGCTGAGCCGTGTATCTAATCCTCTCCTGTGTGATACTGACTGCTAAGCCGTGTATCTAATCCTATCCTGTGTGATACTGTCTGCTGAGCTGAGTATCTAATCCTCTCCTATGCGATACTGTCTGCTGAGCCGTGTATCTAATCCTCTCCTGTGTGATACTGTCTGCTGAGCCATATATTACACCTCCTGGTGTAATATAACCACTACATTTTCCATCATGGCATCGTAACTGTATATATGTATCCTGTATACAGTGTGTGTTGCCTGTATGTATATATATATATATATATATATACAGTTAGGTCCATATATATTTGGACAGAGACAACATTTTTCTAATTTTGGTTATAGACATTATCACAATGAATTTTAAGCAAAACAATTCAGATGCAGTTGAAGTTCAGACTTTCAGCTTTCATTTGAGGGTATCCACATTAATATTGGATGAAGGGTTTAGGAGTTTCAGCTCCGTAACATGTGCCACCCTGTTTTTAAAGGGACCAAAAGTAATTGGACAATTGGCTCCAAGGCTATTTCATGGACAGGTGTGGGCAATCCCTTCATTATGTCATTATCAATTAAGCAGATAAAAGGCCTGGAGTTGATTTGAGGTGTGGTGCTGCATTTGGAAGATTTTGCTGTGAAGTAAACATGCGGTCAAAGGAGCTCTCCATGCAGGTGAAACAAGCTATCCTTAAGCTGCGAAAACAGAAAAAACCCATCCGAGAAATTGCTACAATATTAGGAGTGGCAAAATCTACAGTTTGGTTCATCCTGAGAAAGAAAGAAAGCACTGGTGAACTCATCAATGCAAAAAGACCTGGGCGCCCACGGAAGACAACAGTGGTGGATGATCGCAGAATAATCTCCATGGTGAAGAGAAACCCCGTCACAACAGCCGACCAAGTGACCAACACTCTCCAGGAGGTCGGCGTATCAATATCCAAATCTATACAGAGGGTTCACTGCACGGTGCAGCCACTCATAAACATCAAGAATAAAAAGGCTAAAAACATCTAAAAAAGCCGCACAGTTCTGGAAGAACATTCTATGGACAGATGAAACCAAGATCAACCTCTACCAGAATGATGGAAAGAGAAAAGTATGGCGAAGGCGTGGTACAGCTCATGATCCAAAGCATACCACATCATCTGTAACACCCGGCGGAGGCAGTGTGATGGCGCGGGCATGTATAAACCCGGCGGAGGCAGTGTGATGGCTTGGGCATGCATGGCTGCCAGTGGCACTGGGTCACTAGTGTTTATTGATGATGTGACACAGGACAGAAGCAGCCGAATGAATTCTGAGGTCTTCAGAGCCGCCATACTGTGTGCTGAGATCCAGCCAAATGCAGCCAAACTGATTGGTCGTCGTTTCATACTACAGATGGACAATGACCCAAAACATAAAGCCAAAGCAACCCAGGAGTTTATTAAAGCAAAGAAGTGGAATGTTCTTGAATGGCCAAGTCCATCACCTGATCTCAACCCAATTGAGCAGCATTTCACTTGTTAAAGACTAAACTTCAGACAGAAAGGCCCACAAACAAACAGCAACTGTAAACCACCGCAGTGAAGACCTGGCAGAGCATCAAAAAGGAGGAAACACAGCGTCTGGTGATGTCCATGAGTTCAAGACTTCAGGCAGTCATTGCCAACAAAGCGTTTTCAACCAAGTACTAAAAATGAACATTTTGTTTAAAATTATTGAATTTGTCCAATTACTTTTGGACCCTTTAAAAACAGGGTGGCACATGTTAAGGAGCTGAAACTCCTAAACCCTTCATCCAATTTTAATGTGGATACCCTCAAATGAAAGCTAAAAGTCTGAACTTCAGCTGCATCTGAATTGTTTTGTTTAAAATTCATTGTGGTAATGTCTACAACCAAAATTAGAAAAATGTTGTCTCTGTCCAAATATATATGGACCTAACTGTATATATATAAATATATATATATATATCAGGTGAGGAACAAATGCTGAGACGTAAGGAGTTTTCACAAATAGTCTTTACACTTTGTAAATGTAGCTGCAATATATCGATGCTTTAAAAAATAGAAGTGTTAATAGTTTTAATGATTTATTTTTATTAACTAACAAAATGTAAAGACTATTTGTGAAAACTTCTTACGTCTCAGCATTTGTTCCTCACCTGCTATATATACTGTATATACTCATCCACATACAGCGCCATCCTCTATGTCAGGTCTATTACTGATGCTCTTTCATTTCCTCAGTCTAGAGACATTGACCGCAAGAAAAAGCAGGAGGTGAAAGAAGCCAACATGTACTTCCTGATAGAGTCCACCATCGCGCTGCTCATCTCCTTCGTCATCAACCTCTTCGTCATGTCCGTGTTTGCAGAAGCTTTTTATAAGAAAACCAACCATGACGCTGTGAGTCCACTCTCTGTGAATCAGACTGGGCCCCAATACAGAGGGGAAATATTGAGGCTTTTCATAAACTTCATGTATTTGTGAATGAAAGTGTAAAAACGCATGGAATGTTTACGACATTGGTAACCATAGCAACAGCTGACTAAAGGAGCGGAAACACTGAAGAGGCAAATTGCGAAAACCAAAGTGTGGGTCAGTCTCAAAACTTTTGGCCATAACTGTAGTATCATATGTGATGATGCCCTTGGTGTATAAGTAGTTATTGTAGGTGATATGGAGCTTTGGGCCTGATGGGGCCACAATGATGCAGGAGTGCTCATACCTGCTACATTACTATAGGCTTAGGTTAAAAGCTCCCTGTATACAGAGATACATGATAAGATCCTGTCTGCAGCCACCACTAGGGGGAGCTCCCTGTATACAGAGATACATGATAAGATCCTGTCTGCAGCCACCACTAGGGGGAGCTCCCTGTATACAGAGATACATGATAAGATCCTGTCTGCAGCCACCACTAGGGGGAGCTCCCTGTATACAGAGATACATGATAAGATCCTGTCTGCAGTCACCACTAGGGGGAGCTCCCTATATACAGAGATACATGATAAGATCCTGTCTGCAGCCACCACTAGGGGGAGCTCCCTGTACACAGAGATACATAATAAGATCCTGTCTGCAGCCACCACTAGGAGGAGCTCCCTGTATACAGAGACACATGATAAGATCCTGTCTGCAGCCACCACTAGGGGGAGCTCCCTGTATACAGAGATACATGATAAGATCCTGTCTGCAGCCACCACTAGGGGGAGCTCCCTGTATACAGAGATACATGATAAGATCCTGTCTGCAGCCACCACTAGGGGGAGCTCCCTGTATACAGAGATACATGATAAGATTCTGTCTGCAGCCACCACTAGGGGGAGCTCCCTGTACACAGAGATACATGATAAGATCCTGTCTGCAGCCACCACTAGGGGGAGCTCCCTGTATACAGAGATACATGATAAGATCCTGTCTGCAGTCACCACTAGGGGGAGCTCCCTGTACACAGAGATACGGGATAAGATCCTGTCTGCAGTCACCACTAGGGGGAGCTCCCTGTATACAGAGATACATGATAAGATCCTGTCTGCAGCCACCACTAGGGGGAGCTCCCTGTATACAGAGATACATGATAAGATCCTGTCTGCAGCCACCACTAGGGGGAGCTCCCTGTATACAGAGATACATGATAAGATCCTGTCTGCAGCCACCACTAGGAGGAGCTCCCTGTATACAGAGATACATGATAAGATCCTGTCTGCAGCCACCACTAGGGGAAGCTCCCTGTATACAGAGATACATGATAAGATCCTGTCTGCAGTCACCACTAGGGGGAGCTCCCTGTATACAGAGATGCATGATAAGATTCTGTCTGCAGTCACCACTAGGGGGAGCTCCCTGTATACAGAGATGCATGATAAGATCCTGTCTGCAGCCACCACTAGGGGGAGCTCCCTGTATATAGAGATACATGTTAAGATTCTGTCTGCAGTCACCACTAGGTGGAGCTCCCTGCATAGAGATACATAAGATCCTGTCTGCAGTCACCACTAGGGGGAGCTCCCTGTATACAGAGATGCATGATAAGATCTTGTCTGCAGTCACCACTAGGGGGAGCTACCTGTATACAGAGATACATGGTAAGGTCCTGTCTGCATTCACCACTAGGGGGAGCTCCCTGTATACAGAGATACATGATAAGATCCTGTCTGCAGCCACCACTAGGGGGAGCTCCCTGTATACAGAGATACATGATAAGATCCTGTCTGCAGTCACCACTAGGGGGAGCTCCCTGTATACAGAGATACATGATAAGATCCTGTCTGCAGCCACCACTAGGGGGAGCTCCCTGTATACAGAGATACATGATAAGATTCCATCTCTTTATACAGGGAGCTCCCCTAGTGGTCGCTGCAGACAGATATTGTCATGTATCCCTGTATACAGGTACAATCTATATATGTAATCGTCTAAGGGGCACTTCCGTCTGTTTGTCTGTCACAGAAATCCCGCATCGTTGATTGGCGGCCACGACCAATCAGCGACGGACACAGTCCACCCGCGAATTCGCCCCTTCCTACTCTGTCAGTGCCCCCTCCAATCAGCGCTCACACAGGGTTAATGGTTGCGTTATGCCGTGGTGTAACACAGTCCGTTAACGCTGCTATTAACCCTGTGTGACCAACTTTTTACTGTTGATGCTGTCTATGCAGCATCAATAGTAAAAAGATCTAATGTTAAAAATAATAAAAATAATAAAAAATCATCATATACTCACCTTCCGGCGCCTTTCTCGGTCTTCGCGACGCTCCGGGCCATGCATTGCAGTCTCGCGAGATGATGACATGGCGGTCTCGCGAGACCGCTACATCATCATCTCGCGAGACCGCAATGCATTCTTGGGACAGAAGCGTCGCGAGGAGCATCGCTAAACGCCTCGCCTGGATCCGGGGGCGCCGGAAGGTGAGTATATAACTATTTTTTATTTTAATTCTTTTTTTTAACAAGGATATGGTGCCCACATTGCTATATATTATGTGGGCTGTGTTATATAATACGTGGGCTGTGCTATATACTACGTGGGCTGTGCTATATACTACGTGGGCTGTGTTATATACTGCGTGGGCTGTGTTATATACTGCGTCTCTGTGCTATATACTACCTGGGCTGTGCAATATATCACGTGGCTAGGCAATATACTACGTGGCTGTGTTATATACTGCGTGAGCTGTGCTATATACTACGTGAGCTGTGCTATATAATACGTAGCTGTGCAATATATTACGTGGCTGTGCTATATACTGCGTGAGCTGTGCTATATACTATGTGTGCTGTGCTATATACTACGTAGCTGTGCAATATACTACGTGGCTGTGTTATATACTGCGTGAGCTGTGCTATATACTATGTGGCTGTATTATATACTACGTGGGCTGTGCTATATGCTACGTGGCTATGTTATATGCTATGTGGCTGTGCTATATGCTATATGGGCTGTGCGATATGCTACGTGGGCTGTGTTGTATACTACGTGGCCTGTGCTATATGCTATGTGGCCTGTGCTATATGCTACGTGGCTGTGCAGTATGCTACGTGGGCTGTCTTATATGCTACATGGCTGTGGTATATTTCTCTGCTGTATCTGTGCATCATGAATCGTGATATGTGTTAAAGAGGGGGGCCCATTGAGACTCTTTCGCCGGGGGCCCTCAAAAACCTGGAGCCGGCCCTGGCTTCACTGATTGGTCACGCCCGGCCGGCCGCGAACAATCAGCGACAGGCGCAGTCCACCAGCGAATTGGCGTGGAATTTGAACCACGCTTCGCAAATTGGTCGCGCCCGGACGGCCGAATCCTGTGTATAAATTGCATTATTCTGAAAACTTCATAAATAAACTACATACATATTCTAGCATACCCGATGCGTTAGAATCTGGCCACCATCTAGTTAACTATAAATACACCTTCATCCTGCCACTCGTAATCTTTATTTGCTCTGTTTGAGTCTGTGACTTATATTCTCTTTTTGTTTTCCAGTATGAAGTCTGTCTGAATAGTAGCAGCCCACATGCCGGTGTGTTCCCAAATGATAACGATACTTTAACGGTGGACATTTATACAGGGGTAAGTGGAAAATAACTGCACAATTCACATCCAGATCTGCACAAACATATGGGATATTGCAATCTAGTAACTTGATGGCAAACATTAGGTTTCCAAATACTTTCTAAACTTTCGACAAGACTTAGTTTCATAGAACATTTTTTTACCCCATAACAGGACAGTAAGGTGAATAATAAAACTTTGAATTACAAAATCTTCAGTTTTAATCAAATTAGTTGATGGACAGTGTAGTACACCCCTCATAAAACTCTGCATCTAGTGTATTGTATGACCACCATGATTTGTAAGGACGGCACCGAGTCTTCTAGACAAGCTGGCGACATACTACAAACATCGATCTTTTCCAATTCTTGAAAAACGATCTCTTCTAGAGCCTGGATGCCGCGGGCAGAGTGATGACAACTTGACTCTTCAAACATTATCTCCATGTTTTTCAGTATGGGCTCTGGCACATTGTAGGCGGCTTTTTTGTGCCTGTGCATACCATTTCTCTGCATATTGGGTCATGGGAAACACTCAGTCCAGTTCAGTATTCGCTCCTGTTTAGATGGTAACTTCTGTGGTCGCCTGGATGTCTCTGTCAAATGTTGCAATTTTCCATCTTTGTTACATTTTGTATCACTTTTGCTCCAGTATTCACATTCATAAGTAAAGCTTTGCTGATCTTCTTGAATCCTTCATCTTTCTTCTGAAAATAAATAGTTTTCTTTCTCAGCTCTTGTGACATTTCTCTTCCATGTGGTGCCATTGCTTACAGCATGAAGTGGGAAGGGGTTTTCTTTAAGTATCGCCCTCTTTCAGTCACCTGCTTGTTATCTGCCTAATAAAGAATTAGACTTTCCTGTCATTGAATTCTTGTTAATTCGAATGTTGTAGTCTAAACTTTAGCTTTGTGTCTAATGCTTTCATTGAGGTGCACTCATTTTTGCAACGAGTTCTTGAATGAATATGTTTTAAAAATAACTTTTTTTTTGGGGGGGTGCAAATTACTAAATCTTGTCTTATATCCTGCATGTCTATTGCTCCAGTCCCTGACAGCAAGCAGCTTGGATGGTAAACATATCATTCATTCTCTGAGCTGAAATATCCTGCATGTCTATTGCTCCAGTCCCTGACAGCAAGCAGCTTGGATGGTAAACATATCATTCATTCTCTGAGCTGAAATATCCTGCATGTCTATTGCTCCAGTCCCTGACAGCAAGCAGCTTGGATGGTATCTGAGTCATTCTATCTTCGGCATTGAATCCTGCATGTATCTATATATGTTAGTCATCCTATTATGCGTTTGTTTGTGTTTATAGATATTTAACTCACTTTTGCATGTCCTTACTCAGAGAGATCACATAACTGTTTCAAAGTGGTCTATGATCCATGTAGACCTGGACATTTGTTTATCTGATCACTACATTTATTGTGTCCTGTTGTCTCAACTGAGTTAGATTGATTTGCTAACGAGCTTTAACCCCCCCCCCCCAAAAAAAAAAGAGAGATCTAAGGGCTAGCCTTCTATAAATGTAGATTTAGCTTGGGGATTCGTGCAGGGGTGCATTCGTGCACTGTTATTCGTGTTTTTTTTTATTCAAAGTACTTTTTTTTCTAAGTACTCGGCAGTTATAACATGGCAGTTGGGCAGGAGACAGGTAAGACAATCTAAATCTAATCCATATACACTTGAAACAGCACAAATACTCACCATATTTATTTGTATAATCTATATCCTGACTGCCGCATTCACTCACATTCACCGCCCTTGCATTAACTCTCTACACTCCATCCATATCGGCCCCTCTGTCCTTGCCTCTCCTATGTATAGCACTCATGCTCTATTCACATTGCTTAACAGCACAGATCCATTCAGTCCCACCATCCAACACAAGAGACGCTCTCACAAATCACTTAACCATCTGCTCTCTCTTTCGATCCTCCTTCTCCTAGTCGCTGGAGACATCTCTCCAAACCCCGGCCCCCCATGTTATAGCCAGTCAAACCTCCCAATTGCTACACCCAGAAACCCCTCTAACCTTATTAATATTCCCTGCATGCCTTCTGTCTCTTTGAATTGTGCCCTTTGGAATTCTCGCTCTGTGTGTAATAAACTCTCCTTCATTCATGACTTCTTCCTTTCGAATTCTCTTAATCTCCTGGCTCTTGCTGAAACCTGGATCCAGCAGTCAGACACCACTGCTGCTGCTGCTCTTTCATATGGTGGACTACACTTTTCTCATACCCCAAGATCAGACAACAGAGCAGGTGGAGGCGTTGGTCTGCTCCTTTCACCCAAATGTACCTTCCAAGTTATTCCCCAAGTACCCTCACTTGTCTTCCCTTCCTTTGAGGTCCATGTGGTCAGACTCTACGTCCCCTTCTCCATGCGAGTGGCGGTGGTGTATCGTCCTTCCGGCCCCTCTCATAAGTTCCTTGATCACTTTGCCACCTGGCTTCCACACTTTCTCTCCTGTGACACCCCCACCCTTATCATGGGTGATTTCAACATCCCCATTGCCTCTCCCCTCTCCCCATCTGCTTCTCACCTTTTATCGCTATCCTCCTCTTTCGGCCTCTCGCAGCATACTAACTCTCCAACACATGAAGATGGAAACTCCCTTGACTTGGTCTTCTCCCGGCTTTGCTCAGTGGATGATTTCACAAACTCCCCTCTCCCGCTCTCTGACCACAACCTTCTTTCATTCTCTATCAAGAACTGCCATCCTGCTCAGGTCACCCCCACTTTCCACACTTATAGAAACATACAGGCCATTAACACCCAGAAACTTATGAAGAACTTGCAGTCCTCATTGGCCCCAATCTCCTCCATCTCATGTCCTGACTCTGCTCTGAAGCATTACAATGAAACCCTGCAAAGTGCTCTGGATGAAGCTGCTCCTCCTATACATAAAACAACTCGGCATAGACGGCAACAACCATGGCACACGCTGCAAACACGTTTCCTGCAGCCGTGCTCCAGGTGCGCAGAACGTCTGTGGAGAAAATCTAATCTACCCGAAGATTTCATCCATTATAAGTTCATGCTAAAGACATACAATTCTGCCCTTCACCTCTCCAAACAAACCTACTTCAACACCCTCATCACCTCGCTGTCCAATAACCCTAAACGTTTCTTTGACACGTTCCAGTCCCTACTCAACCCAAGAGAGCAGGCCCCAACCACGGATCTCCGTGCTGACGATCTGGCCAATTACTTCAAAGAAAAAATTGACCACATTCGACAGGAAATCATCTCCCAATCTCTTCATACCATGCACTGTCCTCCCTCCCCCACTGCATCTAGTTCACTCTCTGACTTTGAAGCAGTTACAGAAGAAGAAGTAAGCAGGCTCCTTGCATCTTCTCGCCCGACCACTTGCACCAGTGACCCCATTCCGTCACATCTCCTCCAGTCCCTTTCCCCGGCTGTCACCTCTCACCTAACAAAAATATTCAACCTTTCCCTCACTTCCGGTATTTTTCCCTCCTCATTTAAGCATGCCATCATACATCCATTACTTAAAAAACCATCCCTCGATCAAAACTGTGCCGCTAATTATAGACCTGTCTCTAATCTTCCCTTCATCTCTAAACTCCTCGAACGCCTGGTCCACTCCCGTCTTACCCGCTATCTCTCAGATAACTCTCTTCTCGACCCTCTTCAATCTGGCTTCCGCTCTCTACACTCTACTGAAACTGCCCTCACTAAAGTCTCTAATGACCTACTAACAGCTAAATCTAATGGTCACTACTCCATGCTAATTCTCTTGGATCTCTCTGCAGCATTCGATACTGTGGATCATCAGCTCCTCCTCACTATGCTCCGCTCCATCGGCCTCAAGGACACCGTTCTCTCCTGGTTCTCCTCCTATCTCTCTGACCGATCCTTCACTGTATGTTTTGCTGGTTCCTCCTCCTCTCACCTTCCCCTTACTGTTGGGGTTCCTCAAGGATCAGTCCTAGGCCCCCTCCTCTTCTCGTTGTATACTGCCCCTATTGGACAAACAATCAGTAGCTTTGGTTTCCAGTACCATCTCTATGCTGACGACACCCAATTATACACTTCTTCTCCTGATATCACACCGACCTTTTTAGAAAACACCAGTGATTGTCTTACCGCTGTCTCTAACATCATGTCCTCCCTCTATCTGAAACTTAACCTGTCAAAAACTGAACTCCTCGTGTTCTCTCCCTCTACTAACCTACCTTTGCCTGACATTGCCATCTCCGTGTGCGGTTCCACCATTACTCCAAAGCAACATGCCCGCTGCCTTGGGGTCATCCTTGATTCTGACCTTTCATTCACCCCCCACATCCGATCACTGGCTCGCTCTTCTTACCTGCATCTCAAAAACATTTCTAGAATTCGCCCTTTTCTTACTTTCGACTCTGCAAAAACTCTTACTGTTTCACTTATTCATTCTCGTCTGGACTATTGTAACTCTCTACTAATCGGCCTCCCTCTTACCAAACTTTCCCCGCTCCAATCTGTCCTGAATGCTGCTGCCAGGATCATATTCCTCACCAACCGATACACCGATGCCTCTACCCTGTGCCAGTCATTACACTGGCTACCCATCCACTCCAGAATCCAGTACAAAACTACTACCCTCATCCACAAAGCACTCCATGGCTCAGCACCACCCTACATCTCCTCCCTGGTATCAGTCTACCACCCTACCCGTGCCCTCCGCTCCGCTAATGACCTCAGGTTAGCATCCTCAATAATCAGAACCTCCCACTCCCGTCTCCAAGACTTTACACGTGCTGCACCGATTCTTTGGAATGCACTACCTAGGTTAATACGATTAATCCCCAATCCCCACAGTTTTAAGCGTACCCTAAAAACTCATTTGTTCAGACTGGCCTACCGCCTCAATGCCAGGTGCGGGCTGGGCCGGGTGGAAAAGGGGCATGTGCCCCCCGGGCCGGTCACCAAGCAGCTGATTCGGGCTGCTGGTGGCCGGCGCTGTGTTCTCTATGTCCTGGCAGCTGCCTCACAGTGGAGCTGCAGACACGCCCCCTGCTCCCTGTGTGCGGCCGGCTCCAGAGGTAGAGGAACACTGCTGCATGTAACTGCTGGAGATCTGCATGTGGATGGCCCAGACATCAGTGAGTACCTTCAGCTCTGTGCGGTGAGGAGGTGAACGCTGCTGCTCACCTCCCGATAAGTCCAGGGCCGGTCTCTATAGTATCAGTGGCCGCTCTGCTGATGCTCACAGATTTATTGCAGGAGTCTGAACTTTCACCCTGTCAGTGCCAGGTCATCGGCTCCAGGGTTACCAGACTGCAGGAAAGTTCAGCCTCCTGCAATAAATCTCCCTATACCGAGAGTGAGCACAGACTGTCTACAGAATCCAGCACTGGAGTGATCAAGCCTGATGCTGGTGACCAGACATCACATGCTATATACATGGCCCTGTATATATACAGTGCATGTATGGCCAGGGCCAGGTGCAGGATTGATCCATCCAGTGTATATAATATTGCATATCTGTGCCTATGGTATATACCACTATCAGGGACGTAACTACAGAGGTTGCAGCGGGGCCGGGAGTGCTAAGGGGCCCCTAAGCACGCAGAGCTACAAAATGGGCCGCCGGCCCTCTAAATCCTCTGCACAGGCCCTGGTGCGTGCTCTCTTGGTGAACGCGCTGACCAAGGCCGTGGCGGCCCACATGAGCACAGCCCTCATTTGTGCTTGCGTACACGGCTGCAGCTTTTGTCAGTGAAGGCAAACAGGAGAGCGCACGCACCAGGGCCTGTGCAAAGGTTTGAAAAGGCCACCACTGCACGCAGAGACACCTGAGCCTCACCGTGTCTGACCCTGGCCAGAACCAGCATCAGAGAACAGCGCTCTCCTCACCAATCCCCGGCCAGCATCTGCCCCACGTCCTTAGCACCTCCGATGCCGGCTGGACAGTGGACCCTCCTCATCCTCCATTATCTCAGGTGAGAACCAAGATGAAACCTTTTGTAAGTATATGCAGCATTTGCAGTTTGACCTGTCTAATGTATATTGTATACTGTTGTATATACATTATATAGGTGAAACTGCGGTACGTACATTATATAGGTGATACCACTGTGTGTAATACACTGCGACCGCTGTGTATAGGCCATATAGGTCAGCCGCAGTGTTTATGTGCGTGTGTGTGTGTGTGTATATATGTATATACATACACAGACACACACACACACACATTTGTACACACACAGCGTCTGGCCTTTATGGGCTATACATAGCGGTCGCAGTATATTACACACAGTGGTATCAGCTATATAATGTACATACCGCAGTCGCGGTTTCACCTATATAATGTGTGAGTGAGTGTGTGTGTCTATGTATGTGTGTGTATGCGCGCGTGCATGTATGTATGTGTATGTATGTATATATATACCGTATGTGTGTGTGTGTGTCTATGTGTGTGTGTGTGCGTGCATGTATGTATGTGTGTCTATGTATGTGTATATGTGTGTGTCTGTGTGTGTGCATGCATGTATGTATGCGTGTCTATGTATGTATATATATAGATATGTGTGTGAGTGTCTGTATGTGTGTGTATGTGTGTGTGTGTCTACGTGTGTGCGTGCATGTATGTGTGTGTGTATATATATGTGTATATATATATATATATATATATATATATATATATATATATATATATATATATATATATATATAGCGAGTAGAAAAAGGGAACAGCACAGAAATACTTATCTTCAGGTGCAGGGCCCCAAGACAATCAGTCCAGCGATCATCCACAATTGCAAGTATCCATAAACGAGGCAGCACTCCATAGTTCAATATAAAAACGTGCAGGGTTTAATTTACCCACATATTCTGGCAACGTTTCAGCTCACAATGAGCTTTTCTCAAGGCTTGAGAAAAGCTCATTGTGAGCTGAAACGTTGCCAGAATATGTGGGTAAATTAAACCCTGCACGTTTTTATATTGAACTATGGAGTGCTGCCTCGTTTTTGGATACATATATATATATACACGTAATTGTTGGATTATAAGACGCTCCGGATTATAAGACGCACCCCAAATTTTGAGGAGAAAAATAAGAAAAAAATATTTTTTAATAAAATGGTGGTGCTTCTTATAATCCATGCGTCTTATTGCTTACTGGGTGCAGTGAAGGGGGGTCTCAGGGTCGTTGCTGGAGGAGGCATTTTGCGACAGGTCAGAGCCCCAGTAATTCCACGGTTCCCTGTGTGTGTGCGGTGGACTCCGAGAATATGGCCGAGAATATGGGCTAATAAAGAGTCCACTGCTTAAAAGGATTGTCTCCCACTATGACAACCTCGTCTTAAACTAAATGTTCGGCCGCGATAAATTAATAAAACCTATACTCACCTGCCGTGCCAGCGCCGTTCCCACAGAGGCTGTGATGTGGTGTTATGACACGTGATGCCCGGAACCAATCAGTGCTGGTGTCACTGTCTTCGCCTTCAGACAAACTGAACATGAAGAGGACGTGCAGGGTGAGCTGCTTGATCCCGGACGTCCTCTTCATGTTCAGATTGTGTGAAGATTGAGACAGTGACACCAGCACTGATTGGTTCCGGGCATCACGTGTCACAACACCACATCACAGCCTCTGTGGGAACGGCGCTGGCACAGGAGGTGAGTATAGGCTTTATTAATTTATCGGGGCCGAACATTTAGGGGTTGTCCTAGTAGTGGACAAGCCCTTAAATATTTGGTGCTGCTCAGTTTTATATACTGTATATAGCCTGCGTGGCGTAAATCTAAGTATCTGTGTATGTACACCGCACAGTGCCACTCCTCCTATCCTGTATATATACACCGCACAGTACCACTCCTCCTGTCCTGTATATATACACTGCACAGTACCACTCCTCCTGTCCTGTATATATACACTGCACAGTACCACTCCTCCTGTCCTGTATATATACACTGCACAGTACCACTCCTCCTGTCCTGTATATATACACTGCACAGTACCACTCCTCCTGTCCTGTATATATACACTGCACAGTACCACTCCTCCTGTCCTGTATATATACACTGCACAGTACCACTCCTCCTGTCCTGTATATATACACTGCACAGTACCACTCCTCCTGTCCTGTATATATACACTGCACAGTACCACTCCTCCTGTCCTGTATATATACACTGCACAGTACCACTCCTCCTGTATATATACACTGCACAGTACCACTCCTCCTGTCCTGTATATATACACTGCACAGTACCACTCCTCCTGTATATATACACTGCACAGTACCACTCCTCCTGTATATATACACTGCACAGTACCACTCCTCCTGTCCTGTATATATACACTGCACAGTACCACTCCTCCTGTCCTGTATATATACACTGCACAGTACCACTCCTCCTGTCCTGTATATATACACTGCACAGTACCACTCCTCCTGTCCTGTATATATACACCACACAGTGCCACTCCTCCTGTCCTGTATATATACACTGCACAGTACCACTCCTGCTGTATATATACACTGCACAGTACCACTTCTGTATATATACACTGCACAGTACCACTCCTCCTGTCCTGTATATATACACTGCACAGTACCGCTCCTCCTGTATATATACACTGCACAGTACCGCTCCTCCTGTCCTGTATATATACACTGCACAGTACCGCTCCTCCTGTCCTGTATATATACACTGCACAGTACCGCTCCTCCTGTCCTGTATATATACACTGCACAGTACCGCTCCTCCTGTCCTGTATATATACACTGCACAGTACCGCTCCTCCTGTCCTGTATATATACACTGCACAGTACCACTCCTCCTGTCCTGTATATATACACTGCACAGTACCACTCTTCCTGTATATATACACTGCACAGTACCACTCCTCCTGTATATATACACTGCACAGTACCACTCCTCCTGTCCTGTATATATACACTGCACAGTACCACTCCTCCTGTCCTGTATATATACACTGCACAGTACCGCTCCTCCTGTCCTGTATATATACACCACACAGTGCCACTCCTCCTGTCCTGTATATATACACTGCACAGTACCACTCCTCCTGTCCTGTATATATACACCACACAGTGCCACTCCTCCTGTCCTGTATATATACACTGCACAGTACCACTCCTGCTGTATATATACACTGCACAGTACCACTTCTGTATATATACACTGCACAGTACCACTCCTCCTGTCCTGTATATATACACTGCACAGTACCGCTCCTCCTGTATATATACACTGCACAGTACCGCTCCTCCTGTCCTGTATATATACACTGCACAGTACCGCTCCTCCTGTCCTGTATATATACACTGCACAGTACCGCTCCTCCTGTCCTGTATATATACACTGCACAGTACCGCTCCTCCTGTCCTGTATATATACACTGCACAGTACCGCTCCTCCTGTCCTGTATATATACACTGCACAGTACCACTCCTCCTGTCCTGTATATATACACTGCACAGTACCACTCTTCCTGTATATATACACTGCACAGTACCACTCCTCCTGTATATATACACTGCACAGTACCACTCCTCCTGTCCTGTATATATACACTGCACAGTACCACTCCTCCTGTCCTGTATATATACACTGCACAGTACCACTCCTCCTGTCCTGTATATATACACTGCACAGTACCACTCCTCCTGTCCTGTATATATACACTGCACAGTACCACTCCTCCTGTCCTGTATATATACACTGCACAGTACCACTCCTGCTGTATATATACACTGCACAGTACCACTTCTGTATATATACACTGCACAGTACCACTCCTCCTGTCCTGTATATATACACTGCACAGTACCGCTCCTCCTGTATATATACACTGCACAGTACCGCTCCTCCTGTCCTGTATATATACACTGCACAGTACCGCTCCTCCTGTCCTGTATATATACACTGCACAGTACCGCTCCTCCTGTCCTGTATATATACACTGCACAGTACCGCTCCTCCTGTATATATATACACTGCACAGTACCACTCCTCCTGTATATATACACTGCACAGTACCACTCCTCCTGTCCTGTATATATACACTGCACAGTACCACTCCTCCTGTATATACACTGCACAGTACCCTCCTCCTGTATATACACTGCACAGTACCCTCCTCCTGTATATATACACTGCACAGTACCACTCCTCCTGTATATATACACTGCACAGTACCACTCCTCCTGTATATATACACTGCACAGTACCACTCCTCCTGTATATATACACTGCACAGTACCACTCCTCCTGTATATATACACTGCACAGTACCACTCCTCCTGTATATATACACTGCACAGTACCACTCCTCCTGTATATATACACTGCACAGTACCACTCCTCCTGTATATATACACTGCACAGTACCACTCCTCCTGTATATATACACTGCACAGTACCACTCCTCCTGTATATATACACTGCACAGTACCACTCCTCCTGTATATATACACTGCACAGTACCACTCCTCCTGTATATACACACTGCACAGTACCACTCCTCCTGTATATACACACTGCACAGTACCACTCCTCCTGTCCTGTATATATACAATGCACAGTACCACTCCTCCTGTCCTGTATATATACACTGCACAGTACCACTCCTCCTGTCCTGTATATATACAATGCACAGTACCACTTCTCCTGTCCTGTATATATACAATGCACAGTACCACTCCTCCTGTCCTGTATATATACACTGCACAGTACCACTCCTCCTGTCCTGTATATATACAATGCACAGTACCACTCCTCCTGTCCTGTATATATACAATGCACAGTACCACTCCTCTTGTCCTGTATATATACACTGCACAGTACCACTCCTCCTGTCCTGTATATATACACTGCACAGTACCACTCCTCCTGTCCTGTATATATACACTGCACAGTACCACTCCTCCTGTCCTGTATATATACACTGCACAGTACCACTCCTCCTGTCCTGTATATATACAATGCACAGTACCACTCCTCCTGTCCTGTATATATACACTGCACAGTACCACTCCTCCTGTATATATACACTGCACAGTACCACTCCTCCTGTCCTGTATATATACACTGCACAGTACCACTCCTCCTGTCCTGTATATATACAATGCACAGTACCACTCCTCCTGTCCTGTATATATACACTGCACAGTACCACTCCTCCTGTCCTGTATATATACACTGCACAGTACCACTCCTGTCCTGTATATATACAATGCACAGTACCACTCCTCCTGTCCTGTATATATACACTGCACAGTACCACTCCTCCTGTCCTGTATATATACACTGCACAGTACCACTCCTCCTGTCCTGTATATATACAATGCACAGTACCACTCCTGTCCTGTATATATACAATGCACAGTACCACTCCTCCTGTCCTGTATATATACACTGCACAGTACCACTCCTCCTGTCCTGTATATATACACTGCACAGTACCACTCCTCCTGTATATATACACTGCACAGTACCACTCCTCCTGTCCTGTATATATACACTGCACAGTACCACTCCTCCTGTCCTGTATATATACAATGCACAGTACCGCTCCTCCTGTCCTGTATATATACACTGCACAGTACCACTCCTCCTGTCCTGTATATATACAATGCACAGTACCACTCCTCCTGTCCTGTATATATACAATGCACAGTACCACTCCTCTTGTCCTGTATATATACACTGCACAGTACCACTCCTCCTGTGTATATATACACTGCACAGTACCACTCCTCCTGTCCTGTTCTCGGGTAGGCGACATTGGTCTTTGGGAGGGTTAATATTGGTTTATTATTTTCAGGAATACTATGGGAAAATAAAATATATATATACTAGATGGCAGCCCGATCCTAAAGAATCGGGAGTCTAGAATACATATATACTTGAAATTCGGCAGGAGCTTGAAGAGCAACGTCACTGGGCCCGCCTCCACGCAGTAGAAACTTGCTGTGAGGTAAAAATTCAAAAATCACACCAAAATGGCGGGCGGAGTGTGTCACAGTACGGCACGTTTCTGATTGGTCGCTCGCAGCAGGCGGCAACCAATCAGACACTGGACACTGTTGACGTCACTTATCTCCGGACATTAGCTCCGCACATTAGCTCCGGACATTATCTCCGGACATTATCTCCGGACATTAGCTCCGGACATTAGCTCCGCACATTAGCTCCGGACATTATCTCCGGACATTAGCTCCGGACATTAGCTCCGCACATTAGCTCCGGACATTAGCTCCGGACATTAGCTCCGGACATTATCTCCGCACATTATCTCCGCACATTAGCTCCGGACATTAGCTCCGGACATTATCTCCGGACATTAGCTCCGGACATTAGCTCCGGACATTAGCTCCGGACATTAGCTCCGGACATTATCTCCGCACATTATCTCCGCACATTAGCTCCGGACATTATCTCCGGACATTATCTCCGGACATTAGCTCCGGACATTAGCTCCGCACATTAGCTCCGCACATTAGCTCCGGACATTAGCTCCGGACATTATCTCCGCACATTATCTCCGCACATTAGCTCCGGACATTAGCTCCGGACATTATCTCCGGACATTAGCTCCGGACATTAGCTCCGGACATTAGCTCCGGACATTATCTCCGCACATTATCTCCGCACATTAGCTCCGGACATTATCTCCGGACATTAGCTCCGGACATTAGCTCCGGACATTAGCTCCGCACATTAGCTCCGGACATTAGCTCCGGACAAAGCCACGGAAGTTGGCACAAATTGCAGGAAGTAGTATTCTAGGCAATTAATCTCCGGACATTAGCTCCGGACATTAGCTCCGGACATTAGCTCCGGACAAAGCCACGGAAGTTGGCACAAATTGCAGGAAGTAGTATTCTAGGCAATTATATATTAGACTAGATGGCAGCCCGATTCTAAAGAATCGGGAGTCTAGAATCCATATATACTTTATTTATTCAAATGTAAAAATAATACAATTAATAAATAATAGTAAGAAAGAACAAAAAATGGCTGCACTCACCAGCTCTTGACAATTCTTGTTATTTAAGGTACAGTTACACAGGATCCATGAACATGCTTATGAGGGGAGGGATGAAAGACATCAGACGACAACTTTGCGTGTTGTGGCAAATGCCACAACAACGGTTCTTTGCTTAAGAACAATGTCAGGTAGTAGGAAAATAGCCAGTTAAAAATAGGCAATAGTTCTTTGCAGGAATGCAGATATTAATAAATAGGCAGTTTATATTGCAGAGAAATTGCTGGGCAATAATGGACAATGTCCTTATGTGGCAAATAATAGAGCAATATACCCAATGTGGCAAAGAAGAGGTTAATAAACGGCAGTCTCTCAGTATAACAGTCAGTGAATAATAGGCAGTATATGGAGAAAACACCAAACAAAAGTTCAAAATTGGTGTGAAAATGTCACTGAACCACTTCACAACTAAATATATATAGTTTTGGTAAATGGTATTATCATTTTTTTGACGAAATTCGGCAGGAGCTTGAAGAGCAACGTCACTGGGCCCGCCTCCACGCAGTAGAAACTTGCTGTGAGGTAAAAATTCAAAAATCACACCAAAATGGCGGGCGGAGTGTGTCACAGTACGGCACGTTTCTGATTGGTCGCTCGCAGCAGGCGGCAACCAATCAGACACTGGACACTGTTGACGTCACTTATCTCCGGACATTAGCTCCGGACATTAGCTCCGGACATTAGCTCCGGACATTAGCTCCGGACATTATCTCCGGACATTAGCTTCGGACATTAGCTCCGGACATTAGCTCCGGACATTATCTCCGGACATTAGCTTCGGACATTAGCTCCGGACATTAGCTTCGGACATTAGCTCCGGACATTAGCTCCGGACATTAGCTCCGGACAGGAAGTTGGCACAAATTGCAGGAAGTAGTATTCTAGGCAATTATATATTAGATATTGGAAAACACATTTAAATGGATTATACCAAGTAATTCCCTTTCCCGAGAACTTTGTAGTTGCTGGGGTCCGAACGCTGGGACCCCCATGATCTCGAGAACCGGCGCTCTAAAGAAGCGATCAATCGTGCGCACTGCGACGGCATTCAAACATAGCTCTTCCAATAACGCCTTTAAGAGGAGCGTTGAAGAACACAACACAGTATAGGAAAATCCACTGATCGGGTGTCGGGGAGTGTTATAGTCTGTGGGCTGGTGGGGTTTGTGTGGCATTGCTCCTTTTTTGTTCCAGTACGGCCCTGGACAGCTCTGCAGGGAGGCCGCCATACTTTGTACTGGTTTTACTCCCTGCACATAGTAGGGAGCTGAAGGGTTCAGGTAGCAGTGTCATCGCCCTGTGTTGTTCTGTAGCCCACATTCCCACCCTGACTATATACAGTGGCAACTAAGGGGTAGACAGCAGTTCCTTATGAATAGTAGGGTCAGTGGGTAAATGTGTCTACCTGTTTTACAATGGTATGGCCCAAATGTGAGCTGAGGTAAAACATTGCCAGAAGCTAAGAGGCACTAACATGTCCATACACAGGCACTAATGCCCTCACACTTCTGCCAGTATGTACTGCTGTGTGTGTGGCAGTAGTTTTTCTAATAGTCTTATCACATCTGTCTACCATACTTCCTTGAGGCGAGATGGGAACTAAAGTTGACGTGTTCTAATATTGAGCTCCCATTTCCCAGCTCTGGAAATTCACCACTTACGGTTGGAGGATTGGCAGTGATTACATGGTTTAGAGGAGCACACTTCCATTTATAAGGGGTTGACCCCGTCATGCTGGGTTTACAGGAGGGATACCCTCCGCTAGGCTGGAGGTTGTGGTGTGTATACAGAATGTAAACTTCACTCTTGTGAACCCAGCCTACAACTAATTATGTAATGGTGCATGTATCACTAATGCAGATGACGTTTGCGTGTGTCGCCATTTCTAATTCATCTATATATTTTGGCATGGGGGGACCCCATTTGACAGTTCGCAGCGGGGCCCATAACTTTTGTAGTTACGCCACTGCTCTGTAGTAAGCTCCGTTCTGTTCCCATATGTCTGTAGTAAGCTCCGTTCTGCTCCCATATCTCTGGAGTAAGCTCCGTTCTGCTCCCATATCTCTGGAGTAAGATCAGTTCTGCTCCCATATCTCATAGTAAGCTCTGTTCTGCTCCCATATCTCTGTAGTAAGTTCTGTTCTGCTCCCTTATCTCTGGAGTAAGATCAGTTCTGCTCCCATATCTCATAGTAAGCTCTGTTCTGCTCCCATATCTCATAGTAAGCTCTGTTCTGCTCCCATATCTCTGTAGTAAGCTCTGTTCTGCTCCCATATCTCATAGTAAGCTCTGTTCTGCTCCCATATCTCTGTAGTAAGCTCTGTTCTGCTCCCATATCTCATAGTAAGCTCTGTTCTGCTCCCATATCTCTGTAGTAACCTCTGTTCTGCTCCCATATGTCTGTAGTAAAGGTACCTTCACACATAACGATATTGTTAACGATATCGTTGCTATTTGTGACGTAGCAACGATATCGTTAATGAAATCGTTATGTGTGACAGCGACCAACGATCAGGCCCCTGCTGGGAGCTCGTTGGTCGCTGAGGAAAGTCCAGAACTTTATTTCGTCGCTGGACTCCTGCTGACATCGCTGGATCGGCGTGTGTGACACCGATCCAGCGATGTCTTCACTGGTAACCAGGGTAAACATCGGGTAACTAAGCGCAGGGCCGCGCTTAGTAACCCGATGTTTACCCTGGATACCATGCTAAAAGTAAAAAAAAAACCAAACACTAGATACTTACCTAACGCTGTCTGTCCTCCAGCGCTGTGCTCTGCACTCCTCCTGTACTGGCTGTGAGCCGGAAAGCAGAGCGGTGACGTCACCACTCTGCTTTCCGGCTCACAGCCAGTACAGGAGGAGAGCAGAGAAGCAGAGCGCAGCGCTGGAGGACAGACAGCGGTAGGTAAGTATCTAGTGTTTGTTTTTTTTTACTTTTAGCATGGTAACCAGGGTAAACATCGGGTTACTAAGCGCGGTCCTGCGCTTAGTTACCCGATGTTTACCCTGGTTACCGGCATCGTTGGTCGCTGGAGAGCTGTCTGTGTGACAGCTCTCCAGCGACCAAACAGCGACGCTGCAGCGATCCGAATCGTTGTCGGTATCGCTGCAGCATCGCTTAATGTGAAGGGGCCTTAAGCTCCGTTCTGCTCCAATATCTCTGTAGTAAGCTCTGTTCTGCTCCCTTATCTCTGGAGTAAACTCGGTTCTGCTCCCATATCTCTGTAGTAAGCTCTGTTCTGCTCCCATATGTCTGTAGTAAGCTCCATTCTGCTCCCATATCTCTGTAGTAAGCTCTGTTCTGCTCACTTATCTCTGGAGTAAGATCAGTTCTGCTCCCATATCTCATAGTAAGCTCCGTTCTGCTCCCATATGTCTGTAGTAAGCTCCGTTCTGCTCCCATATCTCTGTAGTAAGTTCTGTTCTGCTCCCTTATCTCTGGAGTAAGATCAGTTCTGCTCCCATATCTCATAGTAAGCTCTGTTCTGCTCCCATATCTCTGTAGTAAGCTCTGTTCTGCTCCCATATCTCATAGTAAGCTCTGTTCTGCTCCCATATCTCTGTAGTAACCTCTGTTCTGCTCCCATATCTCTGTAGTAAGCTCTGTTCTGCTCACTTATCTCTGGAGTAAGATCAGTTCTGCTCCCATATCTCATAGTAAGCTCCGTTCTGCTCCCATATCTCTGTAGTAAGCTCTGTTCTGCTCCCATATGTCTGTAGTAAGCTCGGTTCTGCTCCCATATCTCTGTAGTAAGCTCGGTTCTGCTCCCATATCTCTGTAGTAAGCTCTGTTCTGCTCCCATATCTCATAGTAAGCTCTGTTCTGCTCCCATATCTCATAGTAAGCTCTGTTCTGCTCCCATATCTCTGTAGTAAGCTCCGTTCTGCTCCCATATCTCTGTAGTAAGCTCTGTTCTGCTCCCATATGTCTGTGGTAAGCTCTGTTCTGCTCCCATATGTCTGTAGTAAGCTCCGTTCTGCTCCCATATCTCATAGTAAGCTCTGTTCTGCTCCCATATCTCATAGTAAGCTCTGTTCTGCTCCCATATCTCTGTAGTAAGCTCCGTTCTGCTCCCATATCTCTGTTGTAAGCTCTGTTCTGCTCCCATATGTCTGTGGTAAGCTCTGTTCTGCTCCCATATGTCTGTAGTAAGCTCCGTTCTGCTCCCATATCTCTGTAGTAAGCTCCGTTCTGCTCCCATATCTCTGTAGTAAGCTCCGTTCTGCTCCCATATCTCTGTAGTAAGCTCTGTTCTGCTCCCTTGTCTCTGGAGAAAGCTCAGTTCTGCTCCCATATCTATGCAGCAAGCTCAGTTCTGTTTCCATATCTCTGTACCAGCATGTTTTTAAAGCCTGTTATGTAGGCTGCTTTAATGCAATGGCCAGAGGTAAGCAGGAAAAAGGAGGGCCACCGCAACTGAAGGGCCACTGCCTTGTGATTGCCCCCCAGGCTGAAAAGTGCCAGCCAGCCCCTGCTCAATGCATTAACCTAACGATCCCTGTGTGGCCTATTTATAAAAAAAAAAAAAACAATCAGGTTCCTCGCATCATGTTCTCATTCACTTTCTGCAGTTATTAGCCCTCTGTGTCTGTACTGCTACATACTTAGGCTGATAACCGGTTCATGCAGCTTTACATGAACACCCGAGCCTTACACTATGGCCGGTCCGAATAACTAAAGCAATTGTTACCATCCACCTCTCGTGTCTCCCCTTTTCCTCATAGTTTGTAGCTTGCGAGCAGCAGGACCCTCACTCCTCCTGGTATCTGTTGTGAACTGTGATTTCTGTTATGCTGTAATGTCTATTGTCTGTACAAGTCCCCTCTATAATTTGTAAAGCGCTGCGGAATATGTTGGCGCTATATAAATAAAAATTATTATTATTATATTATTATTCAATCAGTGACCGACATTTGTGGGAGTATTTTGTTTGTTTTCCAATAGAAAATGTCGAATCTGAAATGAAAATATATATTTTTTGACAAATAAGTTGGGGTGTACTTATTTATGCTGATCACTATAAATATATATATGTTCACTGTTCCCATTGTGCCCCCTCTGATGCCGCCTCTCCCTCTGCACAGGGCATTATTCTCGGCTGCTTCTTTGGTCCTGCCGCCCTCTACATCTGGGCAGTGGGCATCTTGGCGGCTGGGCAGAGCTCCACGATGACTGGGACATACGCCGGGCAGTTCGTGATGGAGGTGAATATATTGGTCGTCTGTACCTGTCCCCTACGTGTTATTTTTGTGACTTAAAGGGGCTTAGCACTGATGGACTATCTTCAAGATCCAAGTGCAATCCCACCCTCAGGACCACCACTGATGGGCAGAGTGAAGGGTATTGTTATCTACACTGCAGTGAATTGCAGCAAAACCACAGAAAAGTATTAGATCTGTTTAGGTTTTCATTTGCTGGATGCAATCTGGATTGTTCCTATTCACTGACAGCAAGTAGAGATCTAGAAAATAAGAAGAAACCGAATGACAAATATCTTAGAAAGGTGAAGGAAATGCCCGCTGTTCCATACAGATTCTTCTGCAGATTTTGCCCTTTGCGTTACGTCCGGTATGATGTGAGGTCATTATTGCTTCTTCTCCATCTTCGCACTTATACCCTACACTTTTTTATTATATCCAGGGATTCTTGAACCTGAAGTGGTCCCGTTTCTACCGAGTCCTTTTCACCAGGTCCTGCGCCATCATACCCACCATATTTGTGGCCTTGTTTCAAGATATCTCGTACCTGTCGAAAATGAACGATTTGCTTAACGTTCTACAAAGCATCTTGGTAAAATCAGAATATTCTAGTTTGTGACATCACCGGATATTGAGGCACTTAATGCCTCGCGCCGCTGTAATATTATCCCTAGATGTATCCAGTGTTATCCTGCAGCTCTGCCGCTGCTGCAATTCCTGACATTCTGCTTAATTCCCTGCAGCGATGACATCAGATACATCCAGCCAATCAGTGTGCCCGCATACAGCGCATGAGACCAGCGATTGGCTGCAGCAGCTGTGTGGCTGTACGTGATGTCATCGCTGCAGGAAAGTAAGCAGAGGCAGGCAGGAGACCGGAGCGGTGGAGCTGGAGCTGATGGACAACGCGTCATTGTTTTCACCTATTGTTTTCTAGCTCCCATTTGCTCTGCTCCCGATATTGACATTCACCAGCATGCGCCCCCTGATGCACGATTTCACCAATGGCATGTAAGTATCATGTGGATTTAACAGAAACATGAATGTGCAACAATCTAAGAAGAAAATCAGTCTAAAACCTCAGATTACACAATATTCCTTATATTTCCTGTACTCATCTTGAGTATTACACTCCAGAGCTGCACTCACTATTCACTGTGTACATACATTACATTACTGATCCTGAGTTACATCCTGTATTATACTCCAGAGCTGCACTCACTATTCTGCTGGTGCAGTCACTGTGTACATACATTACATTACTGATCCTGAGTTACATCCTGTATTATACTCCAGAGCTGCACTCACTATTCTGCTGGTGCAGTCACTGTGTACATACATTACTGATCCTGAGTTACATCCTGTATTATACTCCAGAGCTGCACTCACTATTCTGCTGGTGCAGTCACTGTGTACATACATTACATTACTGATCCTGAGTTACATCCTGTATTACACTCCAGAGCTGCACTCACTATTCTGCTGGTGCAGTCACTGTGTACATACATTACATTACTGATCCTGAGTTACATCCTGTATTATACTCCAGAGCTGCACTCACTATTCTGCTGGTGCAGTCACTGTGTACATACATTACATTACTGATCCTGAGTTACATCCTGTATTATACTCCAGAGCTGCACTCACTATTCTGCTGGTGCAGTCACTGTGTACATACATTACTGATCCTGAGTTACATCCTGTATTATACTCCAGAGCTGCACTCACTATTCTGCTGGTGCAGTCACTGTGTACATACATTACATTACTGATCCTGAGTTACATCCTGTATTATACCCCAGAGCTGCACTCACTATTCTGCTGGTGCAGTCACTGTGTACATACATTACATTACTGATCCTGAGTTACCTCCTGTATTATACTCCAGAGCTGCGCTCACTATTCTGCTGGTGTGGATATATTAGATAACTGCATACTATCTATCTTTTCTGATCTTTGTGCCTTTTGTCTCTGCAGAGTCAGTAAAGTAATCGCCATTCTCCTCACTGCATTGATCATCGTTATTAACCTGTACTTTGTGGTGGTGTATATCCCGTCTGTGTACTACACCGCGCTGTACGTGTTGGTCGGGATAATTCTCTTTTTTTATGGCGTCTTCACACTTTACCTGGTGAGTAAAAGTGGTGGTAGAACATTAGATGCAGAAACTTTGAGGCCGATTCATCAAACTGTTTATGGAAGATTTATCACATAAAACACTTTTAAAAAAATGGTAACATTTTTTAGCAGCGCAATGTGATTGTGGCATTTTACACCAGTCTCTGCACGCTCTGCTGACGTGGGCAGAGCACAGGCGGCGTAGCTGTGTATTTCAGTCTCTAGGCATTTTTAAGATTCCTGTTTGCAGTCAGTGATTTGGAAAATTCTTGTTGCTATACTCTGCCTGAAGTCTGTCCTTCTCACTGCTGATGGTTTGCTACAGTTGTATCCAGTCTGTACAATCCTTTCTGGCTTGAAGAGAATCATTTATCTGCACTGATACATTGTAACAAATAATTTCATACAGGAGAACAAAGGAGCTTACAGATAACAAGTTTAAAAAAATACCAAATTTTTATTAAGACACTGAAAAACACACACTGACAAGTACACACATGAAATAAAATAAGGACACTAAAGACCATCCCTATACCCCATCCTATCCAAGGAGTAATGTAATGTGCTAGTAAAGCAGAGGAACAACCGTGTGCCTATATGGACAATGGGTCAATGTAAGCCTCACAAAAGTGCATATGAGGTCAAGGATAGCAGCCAAAGTAACGCTGAATAGTCCTATCCTAGAAGCGATCCAAAGTCCAGGGCATACTACAAAGAGATCTACCAGACTGCCAGTAATGTAAATGCCACCAGCGTAAAGCGCGCAGTACAGATAATCTCCGATAGTTCCTCTTACCCAGGTAGAGAGATGGATAATGTTAGGCGAGATCCCCAACGCACGTTTCGCTCCAGCGATCTGTTAGCTTTCTCAAGCTAATGGCAGCCAAACGGACTGCGTAGGAACGGACACACGGACATCACTCCTAAGTGTAAGTTACCACCAGTTTGCCCACCTGTTTTTTTTGGCTGCCATTATTTTACAGCGTTTGATCTATCGGTGTATTTTCATGAGGAATGGCGGTATTTAGCATATACACGTGTAGGTGATATTTATTCTGCCTCCTCTTGTCAGCACCGGTTTTCTTGCTGGACTTCTTTTTGTAGGCTGCCTTTTTGTTGGTAGTTTTATATGGTAACTTTCTAGATGCAGCAGTGTAGGTGTGGACTATATTGGGATATTGTTTATATACCTAGGTGTATGTGATGTCATGTGTATTTATCCATTCCATTACATCTGGAAGATTTTTTCACTTTAACATTATATTAAAATTGATTGTGTGAATTATTAATAAAAATTACTTATTTTTATATTATACTCAGACATTGTGTTTTTAGTCCTTTTTGTGCTATTTGGCTACTTAGGACTTTTTTGTTTTGGTTTCACTGGATACATTAGTAGCAAAGCTCCAGCTGTGAGATGCGTTCGCTCTATGGAGGGTTTTCTGCTTCTAGATACTACGAAGATTACTCCGTTTACTGACAGCAAGCAGAGATCCTGAAAAATCGCAAACTGCACCATGACGTGTAACAGTTATGTTAGTAGTCGTTTTCAAGATCTCTGTTTGCTGTCATTGTATGTGAACGCTGCTGTTTCCATTCAGAGGCAGAACAGAGAAGTGGAAACATTGTGTCCGGTGTGAACAATGCTCTGTGAGCTAATCCGCAGCTGCACATACATATCTGGTACAATGTGTCAGTCTGGGTTGTTTAGCTCACAGAGGATTGTCCAATGCAATAAAGTTATTAGTGTTGATGTTCTACATGTCCATGTTAACCCTGTACATTCCTGTATACAGCTCTGGACCTGCTGTCTCGCCCACGGAGCTGAAATTCTGTCTTTCGGACGACACATTCAGTTTTCCTATGGATTACCAGAGGACTCCAGTAATCCGCCGGGGATACAGTAGGGAGACCTGGGAACTCTGGACTGTTTGGATTGATATCAGAGGGGACCTCAAGACCTCCGCTCTATGCAGCGATGTTTCAGTGGCGCCATCTTGTGGTGGATATGTAAACTGCTGATGACCCGACAGAATCAATAAGAATAATAATTGGACGATTTTCTCCAGGATTTGGACACAACTAGTAAAAATGTGTAAAATTAGACCTCAGTGGGCGCCAACTCCACCGCCATCCAAAGGAGTTGAAACATTGCACTTCTAGCACTTTAAATTCTGCAAAATAATCCAAATCTGTTTACAGATAAAATGGAGTTTGTAATGAAAGATCCAGATTATCGAATTCTGGATAAAAGGAATTTTACTGTTTTCTGATTTGCAGGACAGAGTGCAGTTAAAGGGTGAAAAATTAAAGGAGATATTGTTGTTGTTTTTTTTTTTCAAAATACCTCGCATTTCATGATTGCAATTTCATGGTCAGCGGCTGCCGGGATCTTATCTTTTTCACGCTCTCCGTCCTGTCTATTTTCATAACCACTTATGGATTGATGGCAGAAACAGAGTGGATTACTGTATTAGCCATATGATTGATCATATGATCTCCAGGATCACATACATGTGTGCAAAAACTACAGACTCAAATAATAAAGTTTTATAACGTTTCTTTTTTTCTTAAAAGGGATAGACCAGAAACAAAAAAACGGTAAGAGTATGAATTAAACAATCCACGTAAAATAGCTGAAAATTAAGGTGAATACAGAAAGGTTGTAATTACCAGAAATATCAACTAATATTCAGAAAGGAAATTAATATTTTTTTTAATAAACTGTCAACTTAAGCATTCCAAATAAAGAAAGTAAAATTATCTCTATAAACCAAAGTAATAACCAGGGGTGGCAGCATTACACCAGTCACTGTGCGTGCAACACTCTCTATTGCCCCCAGTGAGTGCAGGGGCAGCAGCATTACTCCAGTTACTGAGAGTGCATCAGTCTATATGTAATCAGGGGCAGCAGCATTACTCCAGTTACTGAGAGTGCATCAGTCTATATGTAATCAGGGGCAGCAGCATTACTCCAGTTACTGAGAGTGCATCAGTCTATATAAATCAGGGGCAGCAGCATTACTCCAGTCACTGAGTGCGCATCAGTCTATACAGGTCCTTCTCAAAAAATTAGCATATAGTGTTAAATTTCATTATTTACCATAATGTAATGATTACAATTAAACTTTCATATATTATAGATTCATTATCCACCAACTGAAATTTGTCAAGTCTTTTATTCTTTTAATACTGATGATTTTGGCATACAACTCCTGATAACCCAAAAAACCTGTCTCAATAAATTAGCATATCAAGAAAAGGTTCTCTAAACGACCTATTACCCTAATCTTCTGAATCAGCTAATTAACTCTAAACACATGCAAAAGATACCTGAGGCTTTTATAAACTCCCTGCCTGGTTCATTACTCAAAACCCCCATCATGGGTAAGACTAGCGACCTGACAGATGTCAAGAAGGCCATCATTGACACCCTCAAGCAAGAGGGTAAGACCCAGACAGAAATTTCTCAACAAATAGGCTGTTCCCAGAGTGCTGCATCAAGGCACCTCAATGGTAAGTCTGTTGGAAGGAAACAATGTGGCAGAAAACGCTGTACAACGAGAAGAGGAGACCGGACCCTGAGGAAGATTGTGGAGAAGGAGCGATTCCAGACCTTGGGGAACCTGAGGAAGCAGTGGACTGAGTCTGGTGTGGAAACATCCAGGCCCACCGTGCACAGGCGTGTGCAGGAAATGGGCTACAGGTGCCGCATTCCCCAGGTAAAGCCACTTTTGAACCATAAACAGCGGCAGAGGCGCCTGACCTGGGCTACAGAGAAGCAGCACTGGACTGTTGCTAAGTGGTCCCAAGTACTTTTTTCTGATGAAAGCAAATTTTGCATGTCATTCGGAAATCAAGGTGCCAGAGTCTGGAGGAAGACTGGGGAGAAGGAAATGCCAAAATGCCTGAAGTCCAGTGTCAAGTACCCACAGTCAGTGATGGTGTGGGGTGCCATGTCAGCTGCTGGTGTTGGTCCACTGTGTTTCATCAAGGGCAGGGTCAATGCAGCTAGCTATCAGGAGATTTTGGAGCACTTCATGCTTCCATCGGCTGAAATGCTTTATGGAGATGAAGATTTCATTTTTCAGCACGACCTGGCACCTGCTCACAGTGCCAAAACCACTGGTAAATGGTTTACTGACCATGGTATTACTGTGCTCAATTGGCCTGCCAACTCTCCTGACCTGAACCCCATAGAGAATCTGTGGGATATTGTGAAGAGAAAGTTGAGAGACGCAAGACCCAACACTCTGGATGAGCTTAAGGCCGCTATTGAAGCATCCTGGGCCTCCATAACATCTCAGCAGTGTCACAGGCTGATTGCCTCCATGCCACGCCGCATTGAAGCAGTCATTTCTGCCAAAGGATTCCCGACCAAGTATTGAGTGCATAACTGAACATTATTATTTGATGGTTTTTTTGTTTGTTATTAAAAAACACTTTTATTTGATTGGATGGGTGAAATATGCTAATTTATTGAGACAGGTTTTTTGGGTTATCAGGAGTTGTATGCCAAAATCATCAGTATTAACCCCTTCCCGACCTTTGACGCATACGCTGCGTCATGAAAGTCGGTGCCATTCCGACCCATGACGCAGCATATGCGTCATGGAAAGATCGCGTCCCTGCAGATCGGGTGAAAGGGTTAACTCCCATTTCACCCGGCCTGCAGGGACAGGGGGAGTGGTAGTTTAGCCCAGGGGGGGTGGCTTCACCCCCTCGTGGCTACGATCGCTCTGATTGGCTGTTGAAAGTGAAACTGCCAATCAGAGCGATTTGTAATATTTCACCTAAAAAAATGGTGAAATATTACAATCCAGCCATGGCCGATGCTGCAATATCATCAGCCATGGCTGGACACACTAATGTGCACCCACCCCACTCCTCCGATCGCCCCCCGATCTGTGGTCCGCTCCCCTCGGTCCTGTGCTCCGCTCCCCCGTCCTCCTGCCCGCTCCCCCCCGTGCTCCAATCACACCCCCCCGCACTCCGATCCCCCCCCCGCACAGCGATTTCCCCCCCCCCGTGCTCCGATCCACCCGCCCGCACAGCGATCCCCCACTCCGTACTCCAATCCACCCCCCCGTGTTCCGATTTCCCCCCCCGTGCTCCGACGCCCCCCCCCCCCGTGCCCTGATCTCCCCCCCTTATACTTACCTGGCCTCCCGGGGACCGTCCGTCTTCTTTCCTGGGCGCCGCCATCTTCCAAAATGTCGGGCGCATGTGCAGTGCGCCCGCCGAATCTGCCGGCCGGCAGATTCGTTCCAGAGTGAATTTTGATCACTGAGATATAACCTATCTCAGTGATCAAAATAAAAAAAAAAAGTAAATGATTTTTTTTTTCCACTAAGGTTGGGGTAAGGGTTAGGGGTAGGGTTAGGGGTAGGGGTAGGGTTAGGGTTAGGGGTAGGGTTAGGGTTAGGGTTTCGGTATGTGCACACGTATTCTGGTCCTCTGCGGATTTTTCCGCTGCGGATTTGATAAATCCGCAGGGCTAAACCGCTGCGGATTTATGGCGGATTTACCATGTTTTTTCTGCGCATTTCAATGCGGTTTTACAACAGCGATTTTCTATTTGAGCAGTTGTAAAACCGCTGCGGAATCCGCAGAAAGAAGTGACATGCTGCGGAATGTAAACCGCTGCGTTTCCGTGCAGTTTTTCCGCAGCATGGGCACAGCGATTTTTGTTTCCCATAGGTTTGCATTGAACTGTAAACTCATGAGAAACTGCTGCGGATCCGCAGCGTTTTCCGCAGTGTGTGCACATACCTTTAGAATTAGGCTATGTGCACACGGTGCGGATTGGCCACTGCGGATTCGCAGCAGTGTTCCATCAGGTTTACAGTACCATGTAAACATATGGAAAGCCAAATCCGCTGTGCCCATGGTGCGGAAAATACCGCGCGGGAACGCTGCGTTGTATTTTCCGCAGCATGTCAATTCTTTGTGCGGATTCCGCAGCGTTTTACACCTGTTCCTCAATAGGAATCCGCAGGTGAAATCCGGACAAAAAACACTGGAAATCCACGGTAAATCCGCAGGTAAAACGCAGTGCCTTTTACCCGCGGATTTTTCAAAAATGGTGCTGAAAAATCTCATACGAATCCGCAACGTTGGCACATAGCCTTAGGGCTAGGGTTGGGTTGTGGTTAGGGTTAGGGGTGTGTTGGGGTTACGGGTGTGTTGGGGTTAGGGTTGTGATTAGGGTTACGGCTACAGTTGGGATAAGGGTTAGGGGTGTGTTGGAGTTAGAATTGAGGGGTTACCACTGTTTAGGCACATCAGGGGGTCTCCAAACGCAACATGGCGCCACCATTGATTCCAGCCAATCTTGTATTCAAAAAGTCAAATGGTGCTCCCTCACTTCCGAGCCCCGACGTGCACCCAAACAGTGGTTTACCCCCACATATGGGGTACCAGCATACTCAGGGCAAACTGCGCAACAATTACTGGGGTCCAATTTCTCCTGTTACCCTTGTGAAAATAAAGAAATGCTTGCTAAAACATCATTTTTGAGGAAAGAAAAATGATTTTTTATTTTCACGGCTCTGCGTTGTAAACGTCTGTGAAGCACTTGGGGGTTCAAAGTGCTCACCACATATCTAGATAAGTTCCTTGGGGGGTCTAGTTTCTAAAATGGGGTCACTTGTGGGGGGTTTCTACTGTTTAGGCACACCAGGGGCTCTGCAAACGCAATGTGACGCCCGCAGACCATTCCATCAAAGTCTGCATTTCAAAAGTCACTACTTCCCTTCTGAGCCCCGACGTGTGCCCAAACAGTGGTTTACCCCCACACATGGGGTATCAGCGTACTCAGGAGAAACTGGACAACAACTTTTGGTGTCCAATTTCTCCTGTAACCCTTGGGAAAATAAAAAATTCTGGGCTAAATAATTATTTTTGAGGAAAGAAAACGTATTTATTATTTTCACGGCTCTGCATTATAAACTTCTATGAAGCACTTGGGGGTTCAAAGTGCTCACCACACATCTAGATAAGTTCCTTTCGGGGTCTAGTTTCCAAAATGGGGTCACTTGTGGGGGGTTTCTACTGTTAAGCCACATCAGGGGCTCTGCAAACGCAACGTGACGCCCACAGAGCATTCCATCAAAGTCTGCATTTCAAAATGTCACTACTTCACTTCCGAGCCTCGGCATGTGCCCAAACAGTGGTTTACCCCCATATATGGGGTATCAGCGTACTCAGGAGAAACTGGACAACAACTTTTGGGGTCAAATTTCTCCTGTTACCCTTGGGAAAATAAAAAATTGCAGGCTAAAAGATCATTTTTGAGAAAATATTTTTTTTTTTTATTTTCGTGGCTCTGCGTTATAAACTTCTGTGAAGCACTTGGGGGTTCAAAGTCCTCACCACACATCTAGATTAGTTCCTTTGGGGGTCTAGTTTCCAAAATGGGGTCATTTCTGGGGGATCTCCAATGTTTAGGCACACAGGGGCTCTCCAAATGTGACATGGTGTCCGCTAATGATTGGAGCTAATTTTCCATTTAAAAAGCCAAATGGCGTGCCATCCCTTCCGAGCCCTGCCGTGCGCCCAAACAGTGGTTTACCCCCACATATGGGGTATCAACGTACTCAGGACAAACTGGACAACAATATTTGGGGTCCAATTTCTCCTATTATCCTTGGCAAAATAGGAAATTCCAGGCTAAAAAATCATTTTTGAGGAAAGAAAAATTATTTTTTATTTTCATGGCTCTGCGTTATAAACTTCTGTGAAGCACCTGGGGGTTTAAAGTGCTCAATATGCATCTAGATAAGTTCCTTGGGGGGTCTAGTTTCCAAAATGGGGTCACTTGTGGGGGAGCTCCAATGCATAGGCACACAGGGGCTCTCCAAATGCGACATGGTGTCCGCTAACAATTGGAGCTAATTTTCCATTCAAAAAGTCAAATGGCGCGCCTTCCCTTCCGAGCCCTGCCGTGTGCCCAAACAGTGGTTTACCCCCACATATGAGGTATCGGCGTACTCGGGAGCAATTGCCCAACACATTTTAGGATCCATTTTATCCTGTTGCCCATGTGAAAATGAAAAAATTGAGGCTAAAAGAATTTTTTTGTGAAAAAAAAGTACTTTTTCATTTTTACGGATCAATTTGTGAAGCACCTGGGGGATCAAAGTGCTCACTATGCATATAGATAAGTTCCTTGGGGCGTCTAGTTTCCAAAATGGGGTCACTTGTGGGGGAGCGCCAATGTTTAGGCACACAGGAGCTCTCCAAACGCGACATGGTGTCCGCTAACGATGGAAATAATTTTTCATTCAAAAAGTCAAATGGCGCTCCTTCCCTTCCGAGCCTTACCATGTGCCCAAACAGTGGTTTACCCCCACATATGAGGTATCGGCGTACTCAGGAGAAATTGCCCAACACATTTTAGGATCCATTTTATCCTGTTGCCCATGTGAAAATGAAAAAATTGAGGCTAAAAGAATTTTTTTGTGAAAAAAAAGTACTTTTTCATTTTTACGGATCAATTTGTGAAGCACCTGGGGGTTCAAAGTGCTCACTATGCATCTAGATAAGTTCCTTGGGGCGTCTAGTTTCCAAAATGGGGTCACTTGTGGGGGAGCTCCAATTTTTAGGCACACAGGGGCTCTCCAAACGTGACATGGTGTCCGCTAAAGAGTGCAGCCAATTTTTGATTCAAAAAGTCAAATGGCGCTCCTTCCCTTCCAAGCCCTGCCGTGCGCCCAAACAGTGGTTTACCCCCACATATGAGGTATCAGCGTACTCAGGACAAATTGGACAACAACTTTCGTGGTTCAGTTTCTCCTTTTACCATTGGGAAAATAAAAAAATTGTTGCTAAAAGATAATTTTTGTGACTAAAAAGTTAAATGTTCATTTTTTCCTTCCATGTTGCTTCTGCTGCTGTGAAGCACCTGAAGGGTTAATAAACTTCTTGAATGTGGTTTTGAGTACCTTGAGGGGTACAGTTTTTAGAATGGTGTCACTTTTGGGTATTTTCAGCCATATAGACCCCTCAAACTGACTTCAAATGTGAGGTGGTCCCTAAAAAAATGGTTTTGTAAATTTCGTTGTAAAAATGACAAATCGCTGGTCAAATTTTAACCCTTATAACTTCCTAACAGCTGGGCTGGCTATCTACATCTCTATATGTATCTTTATTTATTTCTATGGCAATTGGGGTTCATGTCTAGATGACTCATTTTTTCATGTGTTTGCACCATGGATATTGCCTTCACTATAACATGGTGCATCTAGGCAATGTGGATCTCCTTACAAGTCATTGTGACACATGCTGAATGTGCTCGCTATATGACTATATGTGTACTTACCATTTAGCTCTCTTTAATCAATATCTTCAATATTTCTTTGTATGATAAAATAAGGTGCTGTTCACATAGACATCACACTCGGTAATAGTTAGGATTTTCTTTATATTTGTCATCTATTGATACTGGGGAGTTGGCTCATACAGGGGGATGGCTCCATTTTGGGCCTAAGTGTACCATGTATAGGTCACATGGATGACCAATGTTTTAAATGTTTTTAATGTGTGCTCTATGTGGTTTTCTGTGTCCGTCTATACACTTTTGAATAAAATTTGCTCTTTTTACTTGATCCGTGCCTCCAGTGATCCTCGATTTTTTTTTTGTCTATTTCTTTCTCTTCTTTTTTTAAATCAATAGTAAAAATATGTCATGTTAAAAATAATAATAATAATTATAATAATAATAAAAAAAAAAAAAAAACCTGCTATACTCACCCTCCGCCGCCTTTCTCACTCCTCGCCACACTCCCGGGACCGCTCCATTGCAAGCAGCAGCTTCCAGTCCCAGGGCTGGTGTGCGACAAGGACCTGCCGTGACGTCACAGTCATGTGACTGCGACGTCATCACAGGTCCTGCTCACACCAGCCCTGGGACTGGAGCGGAAGCTGCCGCTTGCAATGGAGCGGTCCCGGGAGTGTGGCGAGGAGTGAGAAAGGCGGCGGATGGTGAGTATAGCAGGACTTCAACGGGCTATAGGTGAGTATATGTTTATTTTTATTTTTTTAAGTCTATACTACGTGGCTCTGTGCTGGGCAATATACTACGTGGCTGGGCAATATACCGTACTACGTGGCTGGGCAATATACCGTACTATGTGGCTGGGCAATATACCGTACTATGTGGCTGGGCAATATACCGTACTACGTGGCTGGGCAATATACCGTACTATGTGGCTGGGCAATATACTACGTGGACATGCATATTCTAGAATACCCGATGCGTTAGAATCGGGCCACCATCTAGTATATATATATATATATATATATCTAATATATAAAGGTGTGTATATGTGTATGTATGTATGTCCGGGATTGGCATCTGCACCGTCGCACCTACAGCCACAAAATTTTGCACAGTCACACGTCTGGACCCCGAGAGCGTCATAGGCTATGTTGTGAGGTGAAATTTTAACCCCGCGCGTTCTAATTCACCAAACAATTTTGCCCCTATCTACATAATGGGGGAAAAAGTGAAAGGAAAAGTGTTGGAGGCAAATTGACAGCCGGGAGGAGATGACATATAGGTATATACAGGGGAGATGATATACAGCTATATATTATATACATGAGGAGATGACATACAGGTGTATACTATATATAAGGGAGATGACAAACATGTATATACTGAGGTGAAAATGAGAGGTGTGAGGTGAAAATGAAAAAGGTGTGAGTGCAAAATGAGAGGAGTGAGGGAAAATAGTGGAGTGATCGGAAAATGACAGATGTGAGGTCGAAATGACAAGTGTTAGGGGGAAAATGAGAGGCGTGATGGGAAAATAAGAGAAGTGAGGTGCTATAACTAACCACAGCTATTTACTATGCCCAGGCAACGCCGGGCTCTTCAGCTAGCGCGCATCAGTCTATATATAATCAGGGGCAGCAGCATTACTCCAGTCACTGAGCGTGCATCAGTCTATATATAATCAGGGGCAGCAGCATTACTCCAGTCACTGAGCGTGCATCAGTCTATATATAATCAGGGGCAGCAGCATTACTCCAGTCACTGAGCGTGCATCAGTCTATATATAATCAGGGGCAGCAGCATTACTCCAGTCACTGAGCGTGCATCAGTCTATATATAATCAGGGGCAGCAGCATTACACCAGTCACAGAGCGTGCATCAGTCTATATATAACCAGGGGCAGCAGCATTACTCCAGTCATTGAGCGTGCATCAGTCTATATATAACCAGGGGCAGCAGCATTACTCCAGTCACTGAGCGTGCATCAGTCTATATATAATCAGGGGCGGCAGCATTACTCCAGTCACTGAGCGTGCATCAGTCTATATATAACCAGGGGCGGCAGCATTACACCAGTCACTGAGCGTGCATCAGTCTATATATAACCAGGGGCGGCAGCATTACTCCAGTCACTGAGCGTGCATCAGTCTATATATAATCAGGGGCGGCAGCATTACACCAGTCACAGAGCGTGCATCAGTCTATATATAACCAGGGGCAGCAGCATTACTCCAGTCACTGAGCGTGCATCAGTCTATATATAATCAGGGGCGGCAGCATTACTCCAGTCACTGAGCGTGCATCAGTCTATATATAACCAGGGGCAGCAGCATTACTCCAGTCACTGAGCGTGCATCAGTCTATATATAACCAGGGGCGGCAGCATTACTCCAGTCACTGAGCGTGCATCAGTCTATATATAACCAGGGGCAGCAGCATTACTCCAGTCACTGAGCGTGCATCAGTCTATATATAACAGGGGCAGCAGCATTACTCCAGTCACTGATCGTGCATCAGTCTATATATAACCAGGGGCGGCAGCATTACACCAGTCACTGAGCGTGCATCAGTCTATATATAACCAGTGGCGGCAGCATTACTCCAGTCACTGAGCGTGCATCAGTCTATATATAACCAGGGGCAGCAGCATTACTCCAGTCACTGAGTGTGCATCATTCTATATATAACCAGGGGCAGCAGCATTACTCCAGTCACTGAGCGTGCATCATTCTATATATAACCAGGGGCAGCAGCATTACTCCAGTCACTGAGCGTGCATCAGTCTATATATAATCAGGGGCAGCAGCATTACACCAGTCACTGAGCGTGCATCAGTCTATATATAACCAGGGGCGGCAGCATTACACCAGTCACTGAGCGTGCATCAGTCAATATATAACCAGGGGCAGCAGCATTACACCAGTCACTGAGCGTGCATCAGTCTATATATAACCAGGGGCAGCAGCATTACTCCAGTCACTGAGCGTGCATCAGTCTATATATATCCAGGGGCGGCAGCATTACACCAGTCACTGAGCGTGCATCAGTCTATATATAACCAGGGGCGGCAGCATTACTCCAGTCACTGAGCGTGCATCAGTCTATATATAACCAGGGGCGGCAGCATTACTCCAGTCACTGAGCGTGCATCAGTCTATATATAACCAGGGGCGGCAGCATTACTCCAGTCACTGAGCGTGCATCAGTCTATATATAACCAGGGGCGGCAGCATTACTCCAGTCACTGAGCGTGCATCAGTCTATATATATCCAGGGGCGGCAGCATTACTCCAGTCACTGAGCGTGCATCAGTCTATATATAACCAGGGGCGGCAGCATTACTCCAGTCACTGAGCGTGCATCAGTCTATATATAACCAGGGGCGGCAGCATTACTCCAGTCACTGAGCGTGCATCAGTCTATATATAACCAGGGGCGGCAGCATTACTCCAGTAGTCACTGAGCGTGCATCACTCCATAGTCCCCAGTCAGTGCAGGGGCAGCAGAGCTTTGTACACGGTGCCTGCTCTCTGCTTGTTGCTTGTGCTCATCTCCCGCCCTGCGCCTCACTTTGAGGTTGGAGCTTTGCAGACGCTCCCTAGTCGGTTTCTAGGCTCCCCTTCAGCAAACCTCCTCCTGGAGCAAAGTATACATGTAAAAAATGAAACCTTGTCTTCGGTGTGCAGGGGCCCCGGGGTCTTGTCATGGTCTCCCCTAGAAGGCCCCTGTCAGGGAGGCTGGAGGCAGAGCAGGACTCCCCCGATGAAGGAGGCCCAGAGGAATCCAGCGCTTCACCATCAAACAACTTGTTTTTCTGAAGAATGTCAGAAGTCTTAAAGGGGCGACGCTGAGTGCTGGGCCCCCGGTTCCTCCCACGTCCTGAGCTGCCGATGTGCAGGGTATGAGCCTGCGACCTGTGGTGCCTGCGACCTGTGGTGCCTGCGACCTGTGGTGCCTGCGACCTGTGGTGCCTGCGACCTGTGGTGCCTGCGACCTGTGGTGCCTGCGACCTGTGGTGCCAGCTGTGCATCAGAGGTTGTGAATGGGGCAGTGGTGATGGGGAACATGGAAGCTGCAGAAACGGTTCAGAAAGTAAAGACACAGGGGGTGAACAATTCTGCAAAAACTAAACGTAAAATATCTAACAACCAGTGATCCTCTACAAACGACCCCAGAAATCTGCGATCAATGTTGCAAAAGATTCGGTGAACCGGAGCATTGAATAAATGAACATATTGAATAATTTGGAGCAAAAAAAAATCATCATAAAAATGCCTGTAAGCTGCAAATAATGAATCAGAAAAAAACATCTGGAATATAAAACTCAGCAATGGTGAACAGAGGAAAAACACAGAGGAGCACGAAGAAGGCAGACAGCAGAAGAAAAAGAAATGGCTTCAAAACAAATAAGAACAAACAAATAAATAAGAGGAAATGCAACAATGTATCTTGTGCACAAAGTTCTCTGGTCGGGAGTGGGGCCCATTTTGGTCATAATTTGCACCACTTTCTTATGTTTTGCAAAAATTATGATTTGCTGACTACTATAATACTGCTCCTATGTACAAGAATATAACTACTATAATACTGCTCCTATGTACAAGAATATAACTACTATAATACTGCTCCTATGTACAAGAATATAACTACTATAATACTGCTCCTATGTACAAGAATATAACTACTATAATACTGCTCCTATGTACAAGAATATAACTACTATAATACTGCTCCTATGTACAAGAATATAACTACTATAATACTGCCCCTATGTACAAGAATATAACTACTATAATATTGCTCCTATGTACAAGAATATAACTACTATAATACTGCTCCTATGTACAAGAATATAACTACTATAATACTGCCCCTATGTACAAGAATATAACTACTATAATACTGCCCCTATGTACAAGAATATAACTACTATAATACTGCTCCCATGTACAAGAATATAACTGCTATAATACTGCTCCTATGTACAAGAATATAACTACTATAATACTGCTTCTATGTACAAGAACATAACTACTATAATACTGCCCCTATGTACAAGAATATAACTACTATAATACTGCCCCTATGTACAAGAATATAACTACTATAATACTGCCCCTATGTACAAGAATATAACTAATACAATACTGCTCCTATGTACAAGAATATAACTGCTATAATACTGCCCCCTATGTACAAGAATATAACTACTATAATACTGCTCTTATGTACAAGAATATAGCTACTATAATACTGCCCCCTATGTACAAGAACATAACTACTATAATACTGCCCCTATGTACAAGAATATAACTACTATAATACTGCCCCTATGTACAAGAACATAACTACTATAATACTGCCCCTATGTACAAGAATATAACTACTATAATACTGCCCCTATGTACAAGAACATAACTACTATAATACTGCCCCTATGTACAAGAATATAACTACTATAATACTGCCCCTATGTACAAGAACATAACTACTATAATACTGCCCCTATGTACAAGAATATAACTGCTATAATACTGCCCCCTATGTACAAGAATATAACTACTATAATACTGCTCTTATGTACAAGAATATAGCTACTATAATACTGCCCCCTATGTACAAGAACATAACTACTATAATACTGCCCCTATGTACAAGAATATAACTACTATAATACTGCCCCTATGTACAAGAACATAACTACTATAATACTGCCCCTATGTACAAGAATATAACTACTATAATACTGCCCCTATGTACAAGAACATAACTACTATAATACTGCCCCTATGTACAAGAATATAACTACTATAATACTGCCCCCTATGTACAAGAATATAACTACTATAAGGCCGGGGACACACACAGCGTATAAAAAAACGGTCCGTTTTTGACGGACGAGAATCGCACAAATGTTACCAAAACAGTGATCCGTGTGCAGTGCGAGGATGCGATTTTCTCGCATTAAATCATCCGTGTGACATCCGTGTGACATCCGTATGGCATCCGTATGGTGAGATTTTCTCACACACTTGCAAAATGAGCAAACAATGGCTGAGCCTTTCCTGTCACCTGCCCAATGCCTGAGAATTTCTCGCAAGTCACACTGATGGTCCGTGTGCTGTGCTATTTTTTCTCACCCCCATAGACTTTCATTGGCGATTCTCGGCCGAGATACGCTGACAATCGCAGCATGCTGCGATTTCACTCGGATCCTGAATACGGCCGAGAAAATATCGGATGATGGGAGCTGCCCCATTGATTAACATTGGGACGAGTGCTATGCGATTTTTTATCGCATTGCACTCGTCCGTATTACGGTCTAGTGTGACCCCGGCCTTATACTGCCCCTATGTACAAGAATATAACTAATACAATACTGCTCCTATGTACAAGAATATAACTGCTATAATACTGCCCCTATGTACAAGAATATAACTACTATAATACTGCCCCTATGTACAGCAATATAACTAATATAATACTGCTCCTATGTACAAGAATATAACTACTATAATACTGCCCCCTATGTACAAGAATATAACTACTATAATACTGCTCCTATGTACAAGAATATAACTACTATAATACTGCTCCTATGTACAAGAATATAACTACTATAATACTGTCCCCTATGTACAAGAATATAACTGCTATAATACTGCCCCCTATGTACAAGAATATAACTACTATAATACTGCTCCTATGTACAAGAATATAACTACTATAATACTGCTCCTATGTACAAGAATATAACTACTATAATACTGCTCCTATGTACAAGAATATAACTACTATAATACTGCCCCCTATGTACAAGAATATAACTACTATAATACTGCTCCTATGTACAAGAATATAACTACTATAATACTGCTCCTATGTACAAGAATATAACTACTATAATACTGCCCCCTATGTACAAGAATATAACTACTATAATACTGCTCCTATGTACAAGAATATCACTACTATAATACTGCTCCTATGTACAAGAATATCACTACGATAATACTGCCCCTATGTACAAGAATAAAACTACTATAATACTGCTCCTATGTACAAGAATACAACTACTATAATGCTGCTCCTATGTACAAGAATATAACTACTATAATACTGCTCATATGTAGAAGAATATAACTGCTATAATACTGCCCCCTATATACAAGAATATAACTACTATAATACTGCTCCTATGTACAAGAATATAACTACGATAATACTGTCCCTATGTACAAGAATATAACTACGATAATACTGCCCCTATGTACAAGAATATAACTACTATAATACTGCCCCTATGTACAAGAATATAACTATTATAATACTGCTCCTATGTGCAAGAATACAACTACTATAATACTGCTCCTATGTACAAGAATATAACTACTATAATACTGCTCCTATGTACAAGAATATAACTACTATAATACTGCTCCTATGTACAAGAATATAACTACTATAATACTGCCCCCTATGTACAAGAATATAACTACTATAATACTGCTCCTATGTACAAGAATATAACTACTATAATACTGCTCCTATGTACAAGAATATAACTACTATAATACTGCCCCCTATGTACAAGAATATAACTACTATAATACTGCTCCTATGTACAAGAATATAACTACTATAATACTGCTCCTATGTACAAGAATATCACTACGATAATACTGCCCCTATGTACAAGAATAAAACTACTATAATACTGCTCCTATGTACAAGAATACAACTACTATAATGCTGCTCCTATGTACAAGAATATAACTACTATAATACTGCTCATATGTAGAAGAATATAACTGCTATAATACTGCCCCCTATATACAAGAATATAACTACTATAATACTGCTCCTATGTACAAGAATATAACTACGATAATACTGTCCCTATGTACAAGAATATAACTAATAATAATAATAATAATAATAATTTTATTTATATAGCGCCAACATATTCCGCAGCGCTTTACAAATTATAGAGGGGACTTGTACAGACAATAAACATTACATCATAACAGAAATACAGTTCAAAACAGATACCAGGAGGAGTGAGGGCCCTGCTGCTCGCAAGCTTACAAACTATGGGGAAAAGGGGAGACACGAGAGGTGGATGGTAACAATTGCTTTAGTTATTCGGACCAGCTATAGTGTAAGGCTCAGGTGTTCATGTAAAGCTGCATGAACCAGTTACCTGCCTAAGTATGTAGCAGTACAGACACAGAGGGCTAATACTGCATAAAGTGTATGAGAACATACGTATTATAACTACTATAATACTGCCCCTATGTACAAGAATATAACTACTATAATACTGCCCCTATGTACAAGAATATAACTATTATAATACTGCTCCTATGTACAAGAATATAACTACTATAAGGCCGGGATCACACATGTGAGAAACACGTCCGTGTCTCGCATGTGAAATCCAAGCTCTGGCGCCGACATTCCAGAGTGGAGCGTGCGGTTCCATGTGTTGCTATGCGGCCGCACGCTCCGCTCTGGAGTGCCGGCACCTGAGCTTGGATTTCACATGCGAGACACGGACATGTTTCTCGCATGTGTGATCCCGGCCTAACACTGCCCCTATGTACATGTCTTCCCCTTTGATGTGAGCCTACATTTTTCCCAGCACATTTTCAACAGCTGACATGTGCTTCTTATCTGCATCTCAAAAACATTTCTAGAATTCGCCCTTTTCTTACTTTCGACTCTGCAAAAACTCTGTTTCACTTATTCATTCTTGTCTGGACTATTGTAACTCTCTACTAATCGGCCTCCCTCTTACCAAACTCTCCCGGCTCCAATCTGTCCTGAATGCTGCAGCCAGGATCATATTCCTCACCAACCGTTACACCGATGCCTCTACCTTGTGCCAGTCATTACACTGGTTACCCATCCACTCCAGAATCCAGTACAAAACTACTACCCTCATCCACAAAGCACTCCATGGCTCAGCACCACCCTACATCTCCTCCCTGGTCTCAGTCTACCTCCCTACCCGTGCCCTCCGCTCCGCTAATGACCTCAGGTTAACATCCTCAATAATCAGAACCTTCCACTCCCGTCTCCAAGACTTTACACGTGCTGCGCCGATTCTTTGGAATGCACTACCTAGGTTAATACGATTAATCCCCAATCCCCACAGTTTTAAGCGTGCCCTAAAAACTCATTTGTTCAGACTGGCCTACCGCCTCAATGCATTAACCTAACCATCCCTGTGTGGCCTATTTAAAAAACAAACAAAAAAACAGGTTCCTCGCATCATGTTCTCATTCACTTTATGCAGTTATTAGCCCTCTGTGTCTGTACTGCTACATACTTAGGCTGATAACCGGTTCATGCAGCTTTACATGAACACCTGAGCCTTACACTATGGCTGGTCTGAATAACTAAAGCAATTGTTACCATCCACCTCTCGTGTCTCCCCTTTTCCCCATAGTTTGTAGCTTGTGAGCAGCAGGGCCCTCATTCCTCCTGGTGTCTATTGTGAACTGTGATTTCTGTTATGCTGTAATGTCTATTGTCTGTACAAGTCCCCTCTATAATTTGTAAAGCGCTGCGGAATATGTTGGCGCTATATAAATAATATTATTATTATATTATGTACCGCAACAGTCACAGCCAAACTCTTGACAGCGGCATTTAACGCACGCTTCCAGCAATTGCGCCGGAAATCCCGCCCATCGGTGAACCCCGTCACTTGATCACGGGTCACAGATGGGTCGGAATGACAACCAGAGGTCTCCTGCAGACCACTATGGTTGTCCCTGCCGGATTGTTATGAGCTCTGCCCGGTGGTCGGCACTCATAGCTTGTCAGCACTTCTGCTACATACGGGTGATCTGATCATCGCCTGTATGTAGCAGAGCCGATCAGGTTATGGCAGCTTCTATTCTCCCATGGAGACTATTAAAGCATGCCAAAAGTTTTAAAAAAATGTTTTTAAAAATATAAAAAAAATAAAAAAATATATAAAAGTTCAAATCACCCCCTTTCAAAATAAAACAATAAAAAAATAAATAAAACATACACATATTTGGTATCACCGCATTTAGAATCGCCAGATTCATCAATATGAAAAAAGAATTAACCCAATCACTAAACTGCGTAATGAGAAAAAAGGTCAAAACACCAGAATTATGTTTTTTTTTGCTCGCCTCAACATTGCATTAAAATGCAATAACGAGCGATCAAAAGATCATACCTGCACCAAAATGGCATCATTAGAACGTCAGCTCGGCACGCAAAAACCCGAGATCACGAAAAATACACTACAGGTCTCGGAAAATGATGCAATTTTTCTTTTTTTTTTTTTTGTTTACAAACTTTGGATTTTTTTCCACTATTATTATTATTATTATACATTTTTATAGCGCCATTTATTCCATGGCGCTTTACATGTGAATACGGGGCAAATATAGACAAATACATTAAACATGAGCAGATAACAAGGCACACGAGTACATAAGGAGGGAGGACCCTGCCCGCGAGGGCTCACAGTCTGCAGGGGGTGGGTGAGGATACACTATTTAAATAAAACGGAACCTAGACATGTTTGGTGTCTATGAACTCGTAATGATCTGGAGAATCATAATGGCAGGGCAGTATTAGCATTTAATGAACATGATAAACAAAATTCCAAATACAGTTTTCTTCCCTTTTTTGAGTACACGATATGGTAAAACCAATGGTGACGTTCAAAAGTGCAAAAAACAAGCCCTCACATGGACACATTGACTGAAAAATTACCAGGTTATGGCTCTGGGAACAAGGGGAGCGAAAAACAAAAACGCAAAAAGGCTCCATCATGAAGGGGTTAATTGATTTGTTGTAATTTTTCTGTAAATAAAAGAATATGTTGATGTAGCCGTCTCTAGTGTTCGCTGTGCCTCCTTAGTCCCCCCCGTAGGGTGATACGTCTTGATTTACATAGAGCTGACACTTTAAATTGTCGTGGACCATTGATATCTTGATTTTATACTATAACATGGCCCCTGATTTCCAGTAGTCCTTTTCCAGACCCAGAGGTATCCAGAGCTCTGGACCAGACACACCGTCACTGGCGTACAAGAGCTTCTGCAGCAGATGCAGCACACTTCCTCCCACCCGTGCAGTGACCCCGGGGTGAGGAAGGAATGAGCTCACTCCCCCTCATTCAATAACATTGTCTCAGGCTGAGCAGAGCGAGCGGCCCCCAGTGGGCGCTGGAGGTATCGCCGCTTTAATTGGGGTCCCTTGAAACCGCCTCTGGGTTCCATGTTTGTATCCGAGCTGTGAGCGGAGAACTCCATGTTGTAACAAAGTTTCCAGCAATCTCCCTTTTTTGTTTTTATTTTTTTTATTTCTTTTTTTTTTCTCCTTTCCCCCGCTCGGTGGCCGTCCCCTCCATGCCCTCCGTCCTCTCCTCTTCCCACCCTGTATTCCTTAATTCTCCATCCAACCCCAAACCCAGAGGTAGGAAGAAGTGAGAGGAGTCCTGCAGGATCCAGATCCGGGGAGGTGTGATGGACAATCCGTCCATATTCACCCAGGTCAGCAGAGAAGATGTGAACTCTCCCCTGCAGGAGAAAGGTGAGTGCACGGGCGGCCCCAATATTACCCCTGGACGGACACAGGGTGGGGGGACCCCCAATATTACCCCTGGACGTGGGCAGGGTGGGGGGCCCCCAATATTACCCCTGGACGTGGGCAGGGTGGGGGGCCCCCAATATTACCCCTGGGCGTGGGCAGGGTGGGCTGAGCAGGGTGGGCAGCCCCCAATATTACCCCTGGACGTGGGCAGGGTGGGGGGCCCCAATATAAACCCTGGACGTAGGCAGGGTGGGGGACCCCGATATTGCCCCTGGACGTGGGCAGGGTGGGGGCCCCCAATATTACCCCTGGACGTGAGCAGGGTGGGGGCCCCCGATATTACCCCTGGACGTGGGCAGGGTGGAGGCCCCCAATATTACCCCTGGACGTGAGCAGGGTTGGGGCCCCAATATAACCCCTGGATGTGGGCAGGGTAGGGGGCCCCCAATATTACCCCAGGACGTGAGCAGGGTTGGGGCCCCCGATATTACCCCTGGACGTGGGCAGGGTGGAGGCCCCCAATATTACCCCTGGACGTGAGCAGGGTTGGGGCCCCAATATAACCCCTGGATGTGGGCAGGGTGGGGGCCCCCAATACTACCCCTGGACGTGGGCAGGGTGGGGGCCCCCAATATAACCCCTGGACGTGGGCAGGGTGGGGGCCCCCAATATTACCCCTGGACGTGAGCAGGGTGGGGGCCCCCAATATTACCCCTGGACGTGGGCAGGGTGGGGGCCCCCAATATTACCCCTGGACGTGGGCAGGGTGGGGGGCCCCAATATAACCCCTGGACGTGGGCAGGGTGGGGGACCCCTGATATTGCCCCTGGACGTGGGCAGGGTGGGGGCCCCCGATATTACCCCTGGACGTGGGCAGGGTGGAGGCCCCCAATATTACCCCTGGACGTGAGCAGGGTTGGGGCCCCAATATAACCCCTGGATGTGGGCAGGGTGGGGGCCCCCAATACTACCCCTGGACGTGGGCAGGGTGGGGGCCCCCAATATAACCCCTGGACGTGGGCAGGGTGGGGGCCCCCAATATTACCCCTGGACGTGAGCAGGGTGGGGGCCCCCAATATTACCCCTGGACGTGGGCAGGGTGGGGGCCCCCAATATTACCCCTGGACGTGGGCAGGGTGGGGGGCCCCAATATAACCCCTGGACGTGGGCAGGGTGGGGGACCCCTGATATTGCCCCTGGACGTGGGCAGGGTGGGGGCCCCCAATATTACCCCTGGACGTGGGCAGGGTGGGGGCTGCACAGCTCTCTGCTCACGTTCTTTATCAGGGCTCTTTTTTTCTTGTAAATGTTTTTTCCCTCATTTGAGTCTGTGTACCCTGTACTGAGCTGTGCCAGCCCCCCACCCCCATATTTTATCTGTGAACCCCAATATTTCAATAGACACCTGGGCATTGCAACCCTGCATCTCCGCATTTCCTCTACGGCGTTGGAAGGGTTAATGGATGTAGCAGGTGATAGAGGGGGTTTGACAGATCAGGGGGCGGGGCAGGAATGTGTCACAGCCTGGACCCTCTCTGGTGACAGCCACTGAGCTGGGTCTACATCCTGGCACTTGTTGGGGTGCACAAGGGCCATTTGGGGTGAGAGCGGTGACCTCTGCAGGATCCAGGGTCAGCAGTGGCTGCAGGGTCAGCATTTAACCCTTGTTGACAGCTCAGCAGGATTGACCTTTGACCCTGGAGTGTCCCTGATCCCCAGTGCCCGATCAGATAAGGCACAAATCTTCCAGATTCTTCCCTGGGACTGACAGGAACTTGTTTAAACAGCAAATAAAGGGAATAAGGAAATTGTGGCATGTGGCCCATACAGAGTGTCCCAGCAATGCCCAGGTCCCGGGCCTGCGATTCCATATGTATGTGCTCTGGTTGTGGTTTTTTAGGTGCACGTGCAGCTGGGGGTCCTGGTGGTCACTAGCACTGAGGACTGTTTGGCTTTTCACAGTCCTGATCCGCCGCACTCTACAGATGAAGCCTTTTGTTACTACATTGAAAGCAGAATTACTTTTCTTCAGAGCCTTTTTCTACAAGAACCGGAAAGTGAGAGTGTCGGGTTATCACTGCTTGATTGTCAGCTCTTCAGTTCAGGAAATCTGAGACAAATAGTTAAGTGTTGCTTCTAAGGTCACAGAGACAAAAGGCTTGAAATATTCGAGGTCCAAGTGATGGGGAAACTGCAATAATCAGCAAATTGCAACAGATTTTTCTCCCTCCCCATTGGGCTTTATATGTTTTCTGAAGTGGCATCAAATCACGATGATTCCAGCTGCCGATCAGAATGAATAATGTAGGGACCCATAAGCCGCTCCTAGAGGTGTATGTGGATTAAAAAGGCACATGAATAATACAAGAGGAGGATTTCCATCATCCATAAGGTCCCTGTGCCCGGGCACCGCTTGTCTGCATCATTGAATCATATACACTCATCGCGTTACGTTGTATCATCTACTAATTGGCGTTTACATTTTCAATGTCTCTTCAATTTCAGGAGAAAGTTTTATACTCTCAGTATATATAATATACACAGTGATGTGTTATGTACTCTACCCCTCACCCACCAAATGTCAAAACCCTACACCCCTCCCAATCAGCTGTTATCGCATTGGCACCAGTTAAATGCTCATTATTGAATCCCACAGTGACTGGAAGGACGCAGCGCCCAATGATACTAATGAAAGTCCATTGATGCCAGAGATCCCCCAGCAAGACTCTCCTGCCCAATACGACAATGGGCGTGAAGAGTCACAACTGGGTACTGGGTGGTATAGGGCCCAGCGAGTATCGTACATGCGTCTCCTGGAAAGCCATAATTTCCCCCCAGTGGTGTTGGCTCCTGGTTTTCTATACCCAGCCTTATTCTTTGCTTTAGACCTCTGTGGGTTCAGTGACCTCCATAAGACAGGAAATTTGTAAAGATATATGTGTATATGTGCATGTATGTGTGTGTATATATATATATATATATATATATATATATATATATATATATATATATATATATTACATTGTAGCCCGATTCTAACGCATCGGGTATTCTAGAATATGCATGTCCCCGTAGTATGTGAACAATGATGATTCCAGAATTCGCGGCAGACTGTGCCCGTCGCTGATTGGTCGAGGCAACCTTCATGACATCATCGTCGCCATGCTGTGCCCGTCGCTGATCAGAGACGCGGGATTTCCAGGACAGACAGACGGAAAAACCCTTAGACAATTATATATATAGTTATATATTACAGTATATATCATTAACCCATCAGTGCCCCCCAGGGTCCACACATCTCATAGACAGGAACATGGCTCACACAATACATGCTCTGTCCTGTTCAGTCTTTAAATTTGGAACTTCCTACTGTCTGATCAAGATGTAAAAGGCCACAAAATCTTATCTATGGGAGAAAAATCACTGTGGTTTCTAACTGTCAGCAACCGATCTGATGCAACTAATGCCACTGACAGAACCACAATGTGACCTGGAGCGAGAATATGAGGCCTGTATACAAGATTGCAACACTAGTCACACTAAGGAGAATAACATTTACACCTGCACTAACTACTATAATACCGCCCCTATGTACAAGACTATAGCTACTATAATACCGCCCCTATGTACAAGAATATAACTACTATAATACTGCCCCCTATGTACAAGAATATAACTACTATAATACTGCCCCCTATGTGCAAGAATATAGCTACTATAATACTGCTCCTATGTACAAGAGTATAACTACTATAATACCGCCCCTATGTACAAGAATATAGCTACTATCATACCTCCCCTATGTACAATAATATAACTACTATAATACTGCTCCTATATACAAGAATATAACTACTATAATACTGCTCCTATGTACAAGAATATAACTACTATAATACTGCTCCTATGTACAAGAATATAACTGCTATAATACTGCCCCTATGTACAAGAATATAACTACTATAATACTGCTCCTATGTACAAGAATATAACTACTATAATACTGCTCCTATGTATAAGAATATAACTACTATAATACTGCTCCTATGTACAAGAATATAACTGCTATAATACTGCTCCTATGTACAAGAATATAACTGCTATAATACTGCTCCTATGTACAAGAATATAATTGCTATAATACTGCCCCTATGTACAAGAATATAACTGCTATAATACTGCCCCTATGTACAAGAATATAACTACTATAATACTGCTCCTATGTACAAGAATATAACTGCTATAATACTGCCCCTATGTACAAGAATATAACTGCTATAATACTGCCCCTATGTACAAAAATATAGCTGCTATAATACTGCCCCTATGTACAAGAATATAACTACTATAATACTGCCCCTATGTACAAGAATATAACTACTATAATACTGCTCCTATATACAAGAATATAACTACTATAATACTGCCGCTATGTACAAGCATATAACTACTAATACTTCTCCTATGTACAAGAATATAACTACTATAATACTGCTCCTATGTGCAAGAATATAACTACTATAATACAGCTCCTATGTGCAAGAATATAACTGCTATAATACTGACCCTATGTACAAGAATATAACTATTATTTATTATTATAGCGCCATTTATTCCATGCTGCATACATGTGAGGAGGGGTATACATAATAAAAACAAGTACAATAATCTTAAACAATACAAGTCATAACTGGTACAGGAGGAGAGAGGACCCTGCCCGCGAGGGCTCACAATCTACAAGGGATGGGTGAGGATACAGGAGGAGAGAGGATCCTGCCCGCGAGGGCTCACAATCTACAAGGGATGGGTGAGGATACAGTAGGTGAGGATAGAGCTGGTCGAGCAGCGGTTTGGTCGATCGTTGGTTACTGCAGGTTACTGTAGGCTTGTCGGAAGAGGTGGGTCTTCAGGTTCTTTTTGAAGGTTTCGATGGTTGGTGAGAGTCTGATGTGTTGGGGTAGAGGGTTCCAGAGTAGGGGTGATGCGTGAGAGACATCTTGTATGCGATTGTGGGAAGAGGAGATAAGAGGGGAGTAGAGATGGAGATCTTGTGAGGATCGGAGGTTGCGTGTAGGTAAGTACCGGGAGACGAGGTCACAGATGTATGGAGGAGACAGGTTGTGGATGGCTTTGTACGCCATGGTTAGGGTTTTGTACTGGAGTCTCTGGGTAATGGGGAGCCAGTGAAGGGATTGGTAGAGGGGAGAGGCCGGGGAATAGCGGGGGACAGGTGGATTAGTCGGGCAGCAGAGTTTAGAATAGATTGGAGGGGTGCGAGAGTGTTAGAGGGGAGGCCACAGAGCAGGAGGTTGCAGTAGTCAAGGCGAGAGATGATGAGGGCATGGACTAGGGTTTTTGCAGATTCTTGGTTGAGAAATGTACGGATCCAGGAAATATTTTTGAGTTGAAGTCGGCAGGAAGTGGAAAGGGCTTTGATATGTGGTGTGAAGGAGAGATCAGTGTCAAGGATTACCCCGAGGCAGCAAGCTTGTGGGACTGGGGAGAGTGGGCAGCAATTTACTGGAATGGATAGGTTCGTTGGGGGGGTCTCATGAGATGGGGGAAAGACGATGAATTCTGTTTTGTCCATGCTAAGTTTCAGAAATCTAGCGGAGAAGAAGGATGAAATAATGGACAGACATTGAGGGATTCTGGTTAGTAGGGAGGTGATATCTGGTCCAGAGATGTAGATCTGTGTGTCGTCAGCATAGAGGTGATACTGAAAGCCTTGAGATTCTATGAGCTGTCCCAGGCCAAAGGTGTAAATGGAGAAGAGCAGAGGCCCAAGGACTGAACCTTGTGGGACTCTGACAGATAGGGGCAAGGTGAGGAGGTGGTGTGTGAGTGGGAGACGCTGAATGTCCGGTCTGTTAGGTATGATGAGATCCAGGATAGGGCCAAGTCTGTGATGCCAAGAGATGAGAGGGTCTGTAATAATAGGGAATGGTCCACTGTGTCAAAGGCAGAGGACAGGTCCAGGAGGAGGAGGACAGAGTAGTGTCGCTTGCTCTTGGCGGTTAATAGGTCATTGGTGACCTTAGTTAGGGCAGTTTCAGTGGAGTGGTGTGACCGGAAGCCTGATTGTAAGCGGTCGAAGAAGGAGGAGGAAGACAGGTGGGAGGACAGTTCAAGATGGACGTGTTGTTCCAGTAGTTTGGAGGCATAGGGGAGAAGTGATATAGGGTGATAGCTAGATACAGAGGATGGGTCAAGAGAGGGCTTTTTGAGGATAGGTGTGATTGAGGCATGTTTAAAGCTTGAGGGGAAAACACCAGTTGTTAGTGATAGGTTGAAGAGATGGGTTAGGGTTGGGATGAAGACTGTGGTGAGGTTTTGGATGAAGTGGGATGGGATCGGATCAAGTGCACAGGTGGTGAGATGCAATCTTGAGAGTAGAGTGGAGAGTCGATCTCCTGTAATGTTGGAGAAGTTGGTTTTTGAGGTGGAGGGCTGGGAAGTCGGGAGGAAGGGCTCTGGGAGTTGTTGACCAAAACTGTCTCTGATGTCATCAATCTTATGCTTGAAAAATGAGGCAAAGTCTTCAGCTGAGATGAGTGGGGAGGGAGGAGGTGCTGGGGGACGGAGGAGAGAATTGAAGGTGTTGAATAACTGTTTAGGGTTGTGAGACAGAGAGGATATGAGAGATGAGAAGTAGGTTTGTTTAGCTGTGGCGAGTGTGGTCTTGAAAGTAGTGAGGGACTGTTTGAATGCGATGAAATGATCGTTGGAGTGGGATCTTTTCCATCTGTGCTCAGCAGCCCTGGAGGCTCGCCTCAGTTCTTTGGTCAGGCTGGTGTGCCAGGGCTGTCTGTTGATTTTGCGAGCTTTGGTATGTGTAAGTGGGGCAGCAGATTCCAAAGTTACAGCTATTGTGGTGTTATATAGAGCGGCAGCATCATCCGCATTGTGTAAGGAACTTATATCTGTGAGAGGGAGGAGGGATTCAGAGAGTGAATGTAGATTGAGGTGTTGAAGATTTCTACTATAATACTGCTCCTATGTACAAGAATATAACTATTATAATACTGCTCCTATGTACAAGAATTTAACTACTATAATACTGCCCCCTATATACAAGACTATAACTACTATAATACTGCACCTACAGTTAGGTCCATATATATTTGGACAGAGACAACATTTTTCTAATTTTGGTTATAGACATTACCACAATGAATTTTAAACAAAACAATTGAGATGCAGTTGAAGTTCAGACTTTCAGCTTTCATTTGAGGGTATCCACATTAAAATTGGATGAAGGGTTTAGGAGTTTCAGCTCCTTAACATGGGCCACCCTGTTTTTAAAGGGACCAAAAGTAATTGGACAGATTCAATAATTTTAAATAAAATGTTCATTTTTAGTACTTGGTTGAAAACCCTTTGTTGGCAATGACTGCCTGAAGTCTTGAGCTCATGGACATTACCAGACGTTGTGTTTCCTCCTTTTTGATGCTCTTCCAGGCCTTCACTGCGGTGGTTTTCAGTTGCTGTTTGTTTGTGGCCTTTCTGTCTGAAGTTTAGTCTTTAACAAGTGAAATGCTGCTCAATTGGGTTGAGATCAGGTGACTGACTTGGCCATTCAAGAATATTCCACTTCTTTGCTTTAATAAACTCCTGGGTTGCTTTGGCTTTATGTTTTGGGTCATTGTCCATCTGTAGTATGAAACGGCGACCAATCAGTTTGGCTGCATGTGGCTGGATCTGAGCACACAATATGTCTCTGAATACCTCAGAATTAATTCGGCTGCTTCTGTCCTGTGTCACATCATCAATAAACACTAGTGACCCAGTGCCACTGGCAGCCATGCATGCCCGCGCCATCACACTGCCTCCGCCAGGTGTTACAGATGATGTAGTATGCTTTGGATCATGAGCTGTACCACGCCTTCACCATACTTTTCTCTTTCCATCATTCTGGTAGAGGTTGATCTTGGTTTCATCTGTCCAAAGAATGTTCTTCCAGAACTGTGCGGCTTTTTTAGATGTTTTTTAGCAAAGTCCAGTCTAGCCTTTTTATTCTTGATGCTTATGAGTGGCTGCACCGTGCAGTGAACCCTCTGTATTTACTTTCATGCAGTCTTCTCTCTATGGTAGATTTGGATATTGATACACCGACCTCCTGGAGAGTGTTGTTCACTTGGTCGGCTGTTGTGAAGGGGTTTCTCTTCATCATGGAGATTATTCTGCAATCATCCACCACTGTTGTCTTCCGTGGGCGCCCAGGGCTTTTTGCATTGATGAGTTCACCAGTGCTTTCTTTCTTTCTCAGAATGTACCAAACTGTATATTTTGCCACTCCTAATATTGTAGCAATTTCTCTGATGGGTTTTTTCTGTTTTCGAAGCTTAAGGATGGCTTGTTTCACCTGCATGGAGAGCTCCTTTGACCGCATGTTTACTTCACAGCAAAACCTTCCAAATGCAAGCACCACACCTCAAATCAACTCCAGGCCTTTAATCTGCTTAATTGAGAATGATATAATGAAGGGATTGCCCACACCTGTCCATGAAATAGCCTTGGAGTCAATTGTCCAATTACTTTTGGTCCCTTTAAAAACAGGGTGGTCCATGTTAAGGAGCTGAAACTCCTAAACCCTTCATCCAATTTTAATGTGGATACCCTCAAATGAAAGCTGAAAGTCTGAGCTTCAACTGCATCTGAATTGTTTTGTTTAAAATTCATTGTGGTAATGTCTATAACCAAACTTAGAAAAATGTTGTCTCTGTCCAAATATATATGGACCTAACTGTATGTACAAGAATATAACTACTATAATGCTGCCCCTATGTACAAGAATATAACTTCTATAATACTGTTCATATGTATAAGAATATAACTACTATAATACTGCTCCTATGTACAAGAATATAACTACTATAATACTGTTCATATGTATAAGAATATAACTAGTATAATACTGCCCTTATGTACAAGAATATAACTACTATAATACTGCTCCTATGTACAAGAATATAACTACTATAATACTGCCCTTATGTACAAGAATATAACTACTATAATACTGCTCCTATGTACAAGAATATAACTACTATAATACTGCTCCTATGTACAAGAATATAACTACTATAATACTGCTCCTATGTACAAGAATATAACCACTATAATACTGCCCCTATGTACTAGAATATAACTACTATAATACTGCCCTCTATGTACAAGAATATAACTACTATAATACTGCCCCTATGTACAAGAATATAACTACTATAATACTGCCCCTATGTACAAGAATATAACTACTATAATACTGCTCCTATGTACAAGAATATAACTACTATAACACTGCCCCCTATGTACAAGAATATAACGACTACAATACTGCTCCTATGTACAAGAATGTAACTACTATAATACTGTCCCTTATATACAATAATATAAATATTATAATACTGCCCCTATGTACAAGAATATAACTATTATAATACTGCCCCCCATGTACAAGAATATAACTACTATAATACTGCTCCTATGAACAAGAATATAACTACTATAATACTGCTCCTATGTACAAGAATATAACTACGATTCCGTCCATATAAATCTGGCCCCAGAAAATTCATGCTAAACCTAAACTCCCATGTCCTTGCAGGTCCACATAATCTTTTTTTAGTATTTACAATATTTAAAAGTGTAATTAGTCATATAATTTAATAGCGTCACTCAGATACGCCATCCTTTTCTGATTGGTTGTGATCTGACCTCTGGGACTGCCACTGATCTAAGTGTCTTGGCGCTGATGTATTGTTGTGGGTCGTTCATACCTGTTTTTTTGGCCACAGTGCAGAGGAGCCGCACACCTTCATTCAAGTGAAAATGGCCACACTGCCGTCTGGATAGCCAGATGTTGTGTTGGGGGCACTGGTGTTCACATATCTGTAGAGGCCACAATGTTGCAGCTCCTTCACTTCCAGGATCAGGGGTTCAAAAGTCTGACCCCCAGAAGTCATAAAGTTATGGTTTTCCTGCCTAAATGCCATCATTAGATGGAATACCACTTTAAACAGTCTGGACTCCAAGTTGATACAATGTATCAGTGCAAGTAAAATGTACCAACCTGCTTCTGTTATCAGAGGTTTGTGCTGATTGGATAAAATTGTAACAGACCCTCAATGCTTTTTGCTTTCCTTCATCACTTCTTGGTTGGCTCACTTTATACCAGTAACTTGCACCAAGAATATTGCTTTACCCCATTAATACATTTTGCGCCGTCTACGACTCGGCGCTAGCTGCTTAGTACATATATTGAGCAAGGTGTCTGGTGCTGTACAATTGGCAATTCTGCCCCAATTTTCCCATTTTGTGCATTCCCCTTATCTGGGAAATGGCTCTGTTTATAAACATTAACACGAGGTTGATGAGTAAATCGCTCTTTTGACATATCCTCAGGCTGCAAACCGCTTTTCTTAAAGGGACAGTAACATAAATAGTTGTGTCCTGTCTGTTTTTGTGGTTGCATAGTAGAGGGGTATGGAGCTCAGCTCTCCTCTCACTCTCCATATGTAATGCTTGTGGATGTGAATTTTCATGGGCAGTTTGCGGTATTGGATTCTGCATTGACCTTCTTTGTTACCCAGCTTTCCTAGGAAAGGATCTAATCTAACCCTATATGTCTCCAGTGCACGCTCTTACTGGGAACCTGGGGTGCCCGCCGCGGTCTGTACTAGCTGCCTGTGTCCTGGTAGGGTGTTCGGGTGTGGCTGCCACTTGCTGCCCACGCAGGGAGGTGAGCAATGTGCACAAGAGGCGCCTTTCCCCCATATCTGCGAGCACTGAGAAGTTCGTGGTGTCGCTGATCCGAGCCTTTCCTTCTGCATCCATGAAATGGAGCTCCTACAGGGAACAGAAGATGATCTGCAGATCTGAAAAATAATTCAGAGGATTCAAGAAAAGGTTATCCTGACACTTCAGAAATGGAGCAGAGTGTGAGCACAATGTATGGAATTGTCCTCTAAGTGCTTCTGGGAAAGCTGGGTGACAACCAACGTGGCCAGAGGTCCAGCATCCTAAACCCCTCAGTGGTAACTCTGCACAGATGGGCAGCAGCATCGCACATCCAGGGTCTGCTGTGCCGCCACTAGGATGGGCAGGGGTTGTCACCCAGCTTTCCAGGCAGCAGCAGAGGCAGGTCTCCATGGCTACACGGTGATGAGTGAGGGTCACATGTTATATGAGAACTCACTCACCTGCTTGGTCTGATTGATGCGGATGTCAAGACCAGAGATAAATGCCGCTATGACCTTCTATATCTCCTGTCATTTATCACCCAGGAATTGTGCTGTAAAGCATTGTCAGCTTCCCTGTCCACACTGCAGGGGGCGCACTCCACATCTAGGAGCCTGTGTGGCTGCGTTATTGTGGGGAGACGTCTTTAATGCAGGAGTGGCCTCCTAAATAGGGAAAATAACATCCCCAACGTCCTCCCATACTGTAAGGATAGGACGCGATCTGTGACATTTTCCGTTCAGGGCACTGAATCACATTGACGCTTGGGGTACAGAATAATGACACTGACACTGGGGGTACAGGATAATGACGCTGGTACTCGATATTTGCAGATGATACAAAACTATGTAAAGCAGTTAATACAAGAGAAGATAGTATTCTGCTACAGATGGATCTGGATAAGTTGGAAACTTGGGCTGAAAGGTGGCAGATGAGGTTTAACAATGATAAATGTAAGGTTATACACATGGGAAGAAGGAATCAATATCACCATTACACACTGAACGGGAAACCACTGGGTAAATCTGACAGGGAGAAGGACTTGGGGATCCTAGTTAATGATAAACTTACCTGGAGCAGCCAGTGCCAGGCAGCAGCTGCCAAGGCAAACAGGATCATGGGGTGCATTAAAAGAGGTCTGGATACACATGATGAGAGCATTATACTGCCTCTGTACAAATCCCTAGTTAGACCGCACATGGAGTACTGTGTCCAGTTTTGGGCACCGGTGCTCAGGAAGGATATAATGGAACTAGAGAGAGTACAAAGGAGGGCAACAAAATTAATAAAGGGGATGGGAGAACTACAATACCCAGATAGATTAGCGAAATTAGGATTATTTAGTCTAGAAAAAAGACGACTGAGGGGCGATCTAATAACCATGTATAAGTATATAAGGGGACAATACAAATATCTCGCTGAGGATCTGTTTATACCAAGGAAGGTGACGGGCACAAGGGGGCATTCTTTGCGTCTGGAGGAGAGAAGGTTTTTCCACCAACATAGAAGAGGATTCTTTACTGTTAGGGCAGTGAGAATCTGGAATTGCTTGCCTGAGGAGGTGGTGATGGCGAACTCAGTCGAGGGGTTCAAGAGAGGCCTGGATGTCTTCCTGGAGCAGAACAATATTGTATCATACAATTATTAGGTTCTGTAGAAGGACGTAGATCTGGGGATTTATTATGATGGAATATAGGCTGAACTGGATGGACAAATGTCTTTTTTCGGCCTTACTAACTATGTTACTATGTTACTATGTTACTTGGGGTACAGGATAATGACACTGACACTCGGGGTACAGGATAATGACACTGACACTCGGGGTACAGGATAATGACACTGACACTCGGGGTACAGGATAATGACACTGACACTGGGGGTAGAGGATAATGACACTGACACTGGGGGTACAGGATAATGACACTGACACTGGGGGTAGAGGATAATGACGCTGACACTCGGGGTACAGGATAATGACGCTGACACTCGGGGTACAGGATAATGACACTGACACTCGGGGTACAGGATAATGACACTGACACTGGGGGTACAGGATAATGACGCTGACACTGGGGGTAGAGGATAATGACGCTGACACTCGGGGTACAGGATAATGACGCTGACACTCGGGGTACAGGATAATGACGCTGACACTCGGGGTACAGGATAATGACACTGACACTGGGGGTACAGGATAATGACGCTGACACTGGGGGTAGAGGATAATGACGCTGACACTCGGGGTACAGGATAATGACGCTGACACTCGGGGTACAGGATAATGACGCTGACACTCGGGGTACAGGATAATGACGCTGACACTCGGGGTACAGGATAATGACGCTGACACTCGGGGTACAGGATAATGACGCTGACACTCGGGGTACAGGATAATGACACTGACACTCGGGGTACAGGATAATGACACTGACACTCGGGGTACAGGATAATGACACTGACACTGGGGGTAGAGGATAATGACACTGACACTGGGGGTACAGGATAATGACACTGACACTGAGGGTACAGGATAATGGCACTGACACTCGGGGTACAGGATAATGACACTGACACTCGGGGTACAGGATAATGACGCTGACACTGGGGGTAGAGGATAATGATGCTGGCACTGGGGGTACAGGATAATGACGCTGACACTGGGGGTACAGGATAATGACACTGACACTGGGGGTACAGGGTGAGGATGCCGACACTCGGGTATGGAAGGATGCCAACACTCGGGGTATAGGGGAAGGATGCTGACACTCGGGGTATGGGGGAAGGATGCCGACATTCGGGGTACGGGGTAAGGATGCCGAAACTCGGGGTACGGGGTAAAGATGCCGACTCTCGGGGTACGGGGGAAGGATGTCGACACTCAGGGTACGGGGTAAGGATGCCGACACTCGAGGTACGGGGTAAGGATGCCGACACTCGGGGTACGGGGTAAGGATGCCGACACTCGGGGTACGGGGTAAAGATGCCGACACTCGGGGTATGGGGGAAGGATGCTGACGCTCGGGGTACGGGGTAAAGATGCCGACACTCGGGGTATGGGGGAAGGATGCCGACACTCGGGGTACGGGGTAAGGATGCTGACACTCGAGGTACGGGATAAGGATGCCGACACTCGGGGTACGGGGTAAAGATGCCGACACTCGGGGTATGGGGGAAGGATGCTGACGCTCGGGGTACGGGGTAAAGATGCCGACACTCGGGGTATGGGGGAAGGATGCTGACGCTCGGGGTACGGGGTAAAGATGCCGACACTCGGGGTACGGGGGAAGGATGCCGACACTCGGGGTACGGGGTAAGGATGCCGACACTCGGGGTATGGGGTAAGGATGCCGACACTCGAGGTACGGGGTAAGGATGCCGACACTCGGGGTACGGGGTAAAGATGCCGACACTCGTGGTATGTGGGAAGGATGCTGACGCTCGGGGTACGGGGTAAGGATGCTGACACTCGGGGTACGGGGAAAGATGCCGACACTCGGGGTACGGGGGAAGGATGCCGACACTCGGGGTACGGGGGACGGATGCTGACACTCGGGGTACGGGGGAAGGATGCCGACACTCAGGGTACGGGAGAAGGATGTCGACACTCAGGGTACGGGGTAAGGATGCCGACACTTGGGGTACGGGGGAAGGATGCCGACACTCGGGGTACGGGGTAAAGATGCCGACACTCGGGGTATAGGGGAAGGATGCCGGCACTCGGGGTACGGGGTAAAGATGCCGACACTCGGGGTATGGGGTAAGGATGCCGACACTCGGGGTATAGGGGAAGGAAGCCGACACTCGGGGTACGGATGCCGACACTCGGGGTATGGGGTAAGGATGCCGACACTCGGGGTATAGGGGAAGGATGCCGACACTCGGGGTATAGGGGAAGGATGCCGACACTCGGGGTATAGGGGAAGGATGCCGGCACTCGGGGTACGGGGTAAAGATGCCGACACTCGGGGTATGGGGTAAGGATGCCGACACTCGGGGTATAGGGGAAGGAAGCCGACACTCGGGGTATGGATGCCGACACTCGGGGTAAGGGGTAAGGATGCCGACACTCAGGGTACGGGGTAAAGATGCCGACACTCGGGGTACGGGGGAAGGATGCCGACACTCGAGGTGCGGGGGAAGGATGCCGACACTCGGGGTACGGGGTAAGGATGCCGACACTCGGGGTACGGGGTAAAGATGCCGACACTCGGGGTATGGGGTAAAGATGCCGACACTCGGAGTACGGGCTAAGGATGCTGACACTCGGGGTTACGGGGTAAAGATGCCGACACTCAGGGTACGGGGTAAAGATGCCGACACTCTGGGTACGGAGTAAGGATGCCGACACTCGGGGTAAGGATGCTGACACTCGGGGAATGGGGGAAGGATGCTGACACTCGGGGTTACGGGGTAAGGATGCCGACACTCGGGGTTACGGGGTAAAGATGCCGACACTCGGGGTATGGGGTAAAGATGCCGACACTCGGGGTACGGGGTAAGGATGCCGACACTCGGGGTACGGGGTAAAGATGCCGACACTCGGGGTACGGGGTAAAGATGCCGACACTCGGGGTACGGGGTAAGGATGCCGACACTCGGGGTACGGGGTAAGGATGCTGACACTCGGGGTATGGGGGAAGGATGCCGACACTCGGGGTACGGGGTAAAGATGCCGACACTCGGGGTACGGGGTAAGGATGCCGACACTCGGGGTACGGGGTAAGGATGCTGACACTCGGGGTACGGGGTAAGGATGCTGACACTCGGGGTTACGGGGTAAAGATGCCGACACTCGGGGTATGGGGTAAGGATGCCGACACTCGGGGTACGGGGTAAGGATGCCGACACTCGGGGTACGGGGTAAGGATGCCGACACTCGGGGTACGGGGTAAGGATGCTGACACTCGGGGTATGGGGGAAGGATGCTGACACTCGGGGTTACGGAGTAAAGATGCCGACACTCAGGGTACGGGGTAAAGATGCCGACACTCTGGGTACGGAGTAAGGATGCCGACACTCGGGGTAAGGATGCTGACACTCGGGGTTACGGGGTAAAGATGCCGACACTCAGGGTACGGGGTAAAGATGCCGACACTCTGGGTACGGAGTAAGGATGCCGACACTCGGGGAATGGGGGAAGGATGCTGACACTCGGGGTTACGGGGTAAGGATGCCGACACTCGGGGTTACGGGGTAAAGATGCCGACACTCGGGGTATGGGGTAAAGATGCCGACACTCGGGGTACGGGGTAAGGATGCCGACACTCGGGGTACGGGGTAAAGATGCCGACACTCGGGGTACGGGGTAAAGATGCCGACACTCGGGGTACGGGGTAAGGATGCCGACACTCGGGGTACGGGGTAAGGATGCTGACACTCGGGGTATGGGGGAAGGATGCCGACACTCGGGGTACGGGGTAAAGATGCCGACACTCGGGGTACGGGGTAAGGATGCCGACACTCGGGGTACGGGGTAAGGATGCTGACACTCGGGGTACGGGGTAAGGATGCTGACACTCGGGGTATGGGGGAAGGATGCCGACACTCGGGGTACGGGCCAGTGATGGTGCTGTAGATTAGGCACGTGATTTCTGTGGTCACAGGATCTCTGGTTCTGGTAATTTCTCCCTATAAATCCTATGAGTTGTGTCTGGGTGACCACCAGTATGGCACCAGTAAGGCCGCCCCTACACTCCAGAATGACGTGTACTGATGTGCAGACATATTCTGGGAGCGCTGGCGACATGCAGTTGTACGGGGTCTGTTGGTCGCTGTTTGTGTCCTGCACGTTCACAGAAGGTTTGATAAGTGACCCGGGGTTATCGGCCTTCACTTCCTCATGTGACGTCTGCTTTATTGTTCTCCATGAAATTCTCCCATAAGGTGTGACGGAAATCTGTGCTCATTTTTCTTCTCCAGACCCCTCCCCTTTGTCGAGGCCCCTCCCCTCTGACACCAACACCCGCTGTTTTATAACCCTTTTTTATTTGTTAATTCCTTGTCCATTTTTATTGCAGAATGATTGTAATCTCTCCATGCAGCGACTACCTGCTCAGCTTGTGCTTAGATACAGTTAATAAATTGAGTTAACTCTGGATATAATGGGGTCGAGTGTCAACACTGGCGATTGGATACGCTGTCTTTATTAACAACCAATCACAGCGCATCTTTTACTTCACCAGACAATAACCCTCAGTTATCAAAACAGATGAACAAAGCAACCAATCACTGCGCAGTTTTTATTATTCAAACTGCTCCAATAAAATGAAAGCTGCTCTATGATTGGTTGCTAGGGGCACAACTAAGCCTCTTCAGTCTTTAATGCCCATAGCAACCTATCATAGCACAGCTTTCATGATTTAAACAGCTCTGGTGAAATGTAAGCTGTTCTGTGATTGGTTTCTAGGGGCAACACAGTTTTGATAAATGAAGCCTAGCTCTCTTTATTTACATGTTCTACTCCAGTCACTTCCAATGCTACAGTCTCATCCTCCTCCATGGGTGCAGTCATAGTAGTGGTCCCTCTGATGCCATGCCCTGTAGTGCACTGTACAGACTGTCAGAACTATGGCTTTAATCCCGTCTTTCCCAAAATGGCCGCCAGGAATACAAGTGCGGATAGCTGTTTAATATTCTCGGCTCCAAGGTCTTCCTCTGTCTGTGTATTCTGGCAGGGCTGCAAAGGCCGGATACGGCTGCCGGACAAGGGGGGCAGTAATGGCTGTTCTCAGCAGCAGAGCATCGTGGGAGATAGAGGAAGATGGATAGAAAAAAAACATTGGGGTGTCATGGAAACTGGAGGGGGGCCGGGGGCGTCCGAAGATACTTTATAGTCAGCAGATGAATGAAAGTTTGGAGATGGAAAGGGAGGGGGTCACCAGTGCCGAACACGAGCAGCCGCCGCCTCGTATTATGGCTTCTGGGTTTCGCACGAGGCTCCGCCGTTTTTATGTTTTTCCATCCAAAAATCATTTCCCTAATGAATTAGAAGAATTTTGCTGATATATAAACGCTGCAAACATCCATTTTAGGGTCAGTAACACAAGCAGCTTATTGCTGCACAGCCATCTCCGCTAGATCACCCCCGCGGTGATAGATGGGGCTGAGCGCGGCATCTGTGCGGCCGCTCATGTTCTCCCTCCATGTCTGTATGGAGCTTGTGCAGGGTCTTCCCCAAACTGTTCCCACAAAGCTGACGCTACAATTATCCACAATGTCCTGTGCTGAAGATTAAGATTCCCCATCACTGGAGCTGAGGGTCTGCGGCCGCCCCCTGATAACAGCCCAGAGTATCCTCCTCCACCATCTGTACAGGGGGCACAATGCAGTCAGGGGGTAACGTCCTCCTGGAATCACCAAACCCAGCCTCCTCCATCAGATAGAGAAGTGCGATCCATCACTGCACAGAACCCGTCTCCTCCAGAGTCCAGTGGTGGCGGATTTACACCGCTCCATCCGACGCTCGGCATTGTGCTTGGTGATGTACGGCTGCATGCAGCTGCTCGGCCATGAAGCTCCTGGCGGGGGCGCAGTGTTTGTACCAGAGGAGGTCTGGACTCTGCAGTTATGGGGGCAGCAGAGTGGTGGAGACTTTTCTGCCATTTGCTTCCTCAGCACTCGCCCCCCGCTCTGCAATATTACGATGTTTCCACTTTGTGGCCGAGTTGCTGCGATTCCTTACGCTTCTACATAATATCAGTCACAGGTGAAGGAGGAAGAAATGGACGGACTTGTTCCCCGGTGGCTCCTATTGCTGGTATCTGTGAGCTCTGCACCACCCGTCACATTTGTAAAGGCAGACGGCATGGCGGGGGGCCGGAGGTTATACACTGGGGTAGATGAAGCCAGAGGAAAACCCAGAATTCGTAGAGTAAGACGTGTGGCTAATGATGAGGGCGCGTGCTCAGATATCGTGTTATCCGAGCATTTTCGGCGTGCAGCTCCAGTAATATGTCCGAGTCCCCGCGGCTGCGTGTTTCACAGTTTTTAGACAACCACAACACATGCAGGGATTGCCTAACAAATAGACCTAACAGGCAATGACCCCCGCTACTTTCCACCTCTGGCGTTCTCTATATGTGACAACTATTCATTGATATTAGATATTTATTTAAAAAAAAAAAAAACCAATATGGCCGACTTTATAGACCGGTGCCTCAGATTCATCCTCGAATCTCGCTGTTAGGCCACGTTCAGTATCTGGTCAGTATTTTACATCAGTATTTGTAGCCAAAACCATCAGTGGGTGATAAAGTGGTGATGAGTTTCTATTAGACTTTTCCTCTGAATGTTCCTCTCCTGATTTTGGCTACAAATACTGATGTAAATACTGACCGTGTGAACGCTGCCTTATGTTGTTTCTCCGCACACTGCGGCAGCGCGATCTCGCCAGGACCTGTGTCCGGGGTGGAAGGCGCCTCAATATTGGCCGGGTTGGTTAACGTACAGTTTTTTCTTCTCGCTTTCAAAAAGGGGAAACAAAAATGTGGCAAGGGTGTCGACTGACGACATTCAGTGCACCATGCGATTTTTTTTCCAGAGATGGTATATGTAACATTTCCACATTTTTGCGTCACTTTTGTCAAAAGATCAATGATCGACACCTGATTTACTTCCTGCCTTCATTTCCTGATTCCCCTCCCATTTGTCGCTTTACCCAATGCTTGCACCACCATTTACCGTGACTGCACAGAGCATGGCCAGATGCCCACAGGGCCATGTTATTACACGCCAGTTATGAAATCCAAGATTGTAGGTTTGGTTATTGATTACCCGGAGCGGTGAGTAACCCCTTCACCGCCACCGATTCCCTGTGCCCTGATGACACTCCAGGCTCTGCACAGGCTGCTTCTGCCCTCGTTTGGCCTGTGACTTTTATTTGGAGGTGCCGCCTCCTGGGCCATATATTGAGGTGGTGGAAGGGGTTAATCCAGCATGTTGGGCATTAACTAGTGCTGCAGTCACATTCCTGGGAGGCCAGAGCTGAACTCTGTGACTTCAGCAACATAATGCAATGGTGGATCAGCCGATAGACAGAGAAAGCGATATGTGGTATCACCCATGCCCCCTGTGGAGGAAGCCAGTACGGTGAAACGGCCCTGTCGGGGTATCTGAGGGTACTGACACCTGGACAAATACTTATGTAAGTAAAGGATGATGTTGAGACGTGGGCATTAGCAGATGGTAATGCACCTCTTTGCACTGGGCACTTTACATCTAATATTATATTATGATAATACTAGATGGTGGCCCGATTCTAACGCATCGGGTATTCTATAATATGTTTTATGTATGTATATAGCAGCCACATAGTATATAGCACAGGCCACATAGTATATAGGAGCCATGTAGTATATAGCAGACAAATACTACGTGGCCTGTGCTATATACTATGTGGCTGCTATATACATACATATTGTAGAATACCCGAAGCGTTAATACAGGCCACGCAATATATAACAGTGGCCACGCAGTATATAAAACAGCCATGTACTATATAACACAGACCACGCAGTATATAGCAGCCACACAGTATATAACACAGGCGACGTAGTATATAACACAGGCCACGCAGTATATAACACTGGCCACGTAGTATATTGCATAGGCACGTAATATATAGCACAGCCCACGCAGTATATAGCAGCCACGTAGTATATAACACTGCCCACGCAGTATATAACATAGGCGACGTAGTATATAACACTGCCCATGCAGTATATAGCAGCCACGCAGTATATAACACTGCCCACGTAGTTTATAACAGTGGCCACGTAATATATAACACAGCCCATGCAGTATATAACACTGCCTATGTAGTATATAGCAGCCACGCGGTATATAACACAGGCCACGTAGTATACAGCAGTGTGGGCACCATATCCCTGTTAAAAAAATAATTAAAATAAAAAATAGTTATATACTCACCTCCTGGGATCCAGCGAAGCTCCGTCGATATGCGCGCGGCTGCCGCCATCTTCCGTTCACAGGATGCATTGCGAAATTACCCAGATAACTTAGTGGTCTGACGAGACCGCTAAGTCTTCTGGGTAATTTCGCAATGCATCGTCAGGGACGGAAGATGGCGGCAGGTGCATGCGGCTCGGTGGACTATGGAGGGTGAGTATAGCAGGTTTTTTGTTTTTTTATTATTTTTAACATTACATTTTCTTACTATTGATGCCGCATAGGCAGCATCCATAGTAAAAAGTTGGGGACACACAGGGTTAATGGCACCGGTTACAGATGCGTTACCCGCGGCATTACACGGTCGGTTACCGCCGGCATTAACCCTGTGTGAGCGGTGACTGGAGGGGAGTATGCGGGCGCCGGGCACTGACTGAGGGGAGTAAGGAGCGGCCATTTTCTTCCGGACTGTGCCCGTCGCTGATTGGTCGCGGCTGTTTTGCCGCGACCAATCAGCGACTTGGATTTCCATGACAGACAGAGGCTGCGACCAATGAATATCCGTGACAGATGGAAGTGACCCTTAGACAATTATATAGTAGATTACAAAGTGGTTATTATAACAATAATTTATTGCACTGGACACTTTTATAAAGTTTTGTTTGTTGATTACCAAAATGTATGAGGTGAAGTGCGGCATTAATTGTATATGTCCCAGTTCTCACAGTCCCTCGTCTTTGCTCTACCCTCAGTTATTATGTGAAATTCCCTTGTTATATTTTAATAAGTGTAAATGTGAAATAAATTATTTAATTTTACTAGTACGTTGATTTGTTTTTGCCTTTTTTTTCTTCTGTGATACACATGGTGGATATGGTTAGTAATTAGTAATGAGTATTTGGAGGTTACAATTACATGGTTGGATTTTTGAGATGTATAGTATCACACAGGATAGGATTAGATACACGGCTCAGGAGGCAGTATCACACAGGATAGGATTAGATACACGGCTCAGCAGGCAGTATCACACAGGAGAGGATTAGATACACGGCTCTGCAGACAGTATCACACAGAATAGGATTAGATACACGGCTCAGCAGACAGTATCACACAGGATAGGATTAGATACACAGCTCAGCAGACAGTATCACACAGGATAGGATTAGATACACGGCTCTGCAGACAGTATCACACAGGATAGGATTAGATACACGGCTCTGCAGACAGTATCACACAGAATAGGATTAGATACACGGCTCTGCAGACAGTATCACACAGGATAGGATTAGATACACAGCTCAGCAGACACTATCACACAGGATAGGATTAGATACACGGCTCTGCAGACAGTATCACACAGGATAGGATTAGATACACAGCTCAGCAGACACTATCACACAGGATAGGATTAGATACACGGCTCTGCAGACAGTATCACACAGGATAGGATTAGATACACAGCTCAGCAGACACTATCACACAGGATAGGATTAGATACACGGCTCTGCAGACAGTATCACACAGGATAGGATTAGATACACAGCTCAGCAGACAGTATCACACAGGAGAGGATTAGATACACGGCTCAGCAGACAGTATCACACAGGATAGGATTAGATACACGGCCCAGCAGGCAGTATCACACAGGAGAGGATTAGATACATGGCTCAGCAGTCAGTATCACACAGGATAGGATTAGATACACAGCTCAGCAGACAGTATCACACAGGATAGGATTAGATACACAGCTCAGCAGACAGTATCACACAGGAGAGGATTAGATACATGGCTCAGCAGTCAGTATCACACAGGATAGGATTAGATACACAGCTCAGCAGACAGTATCACACAGGATAGGATTAGATACACGGCTCAGCAGACAGTATCACACAGGATAGGATTAGATACACGGCTCAGCAGTCAGTATCACACAGGAGAGGATTAGATACACGGCTCAGCAGTTAGTATCACACAGGATAGGATTAGATACACGGCTCAGCAGACAGTATCACACAGGATAGGATTAGATACACAGCTCAGCAGACAGTATCACACAGGATAGGATTAGATACACGGCTCAGCAGACAGTATCACACAGGATAGGATTAGATACACGGCTCAGCAGACAGTATCACACAGGATAGGATTAGATACACAGCTCAGCAGACAGTATCACACAGGTTAGGATTAGGTACACGGCTCAGCAGTCAGTATCACACAGGTTAGGATTAGATACACAGCTCAGCAGACAGTATCACACAGGTTAGGATTAGGTACACAGCTCAGCAGACAGTATCACACAGGTTAGGATTAGGTACACCGCTGTGGATCCGGATTGCTGTCTGCTGTTGCCGCCTCCATCTTTCCTACTGAATTACATCTTGTTAACCGCAGTCAGATTACGGTGCGATGATCTGCGCTCATCTCTTAAGGACGCAGTAATCCCTCCTGGCCCGGCCGCTGTCTGTTCCATTGATCTAGTCACTTGACAAGGGAGTGCGGGGTTAACTTCGTTGCCGAGGTGAGGATATTGGGGTCTCTTCCCCATCACCCCTGGTTCATATCCGACTTTTCTTTATCCTCAGGTCTCCACGGCTCTTCCTCCTCCAAGAAGCCTCGGAGTCGCAGCATCTTCCACTCGCTCTTCTGCTGTCTGTGTCATGAGGATGCCGAGCCCCTTCCTGTTAATAACAATGCCCCCCTCCTCACAGAAGAGAATGGATCGGTCCCCAAGGTGAGCGCTGCTCCTTGTATGTGCTGGGGGGTAAGGGACGCTCCGAAAATGTGCAAATTAATTGCTAGAATAACAATTCCCTTCCATGGTTTGGGGACTGGAAGTCAATCCCTCGTGCAGCAGATCACAGCACACACGATGGCTGGGGGTCCTAGAGCAACAGTCCTGGGGCAGAATAGTGAGTGCAGCTCTGGAGTATAATACAGGATGTAACTCAGGATCAGTAATGTAATGTATGTACACAGTGACTGCACCAGCAGAATAGTGAGTGCAGCTCTGGAGTATAATACAGGATGTAACTCAGGATCAGTAATGTAATGTATGTACACAGTGACTGTACCAGCAGAATAGTGAGTGCAGCTCTGGAGTATAATACAGAATGTAACTCTGGATCAGTAATGTATGTACACAGTGACTGCACCAGCAGAATAGTGAGTGCAGCTCTGGAGTATAATACAGGATGTAACTCAGGATCAGTAATGTAATGTATGTACACAGTGACTGCACCAGCAGAATAGTGAGTGCAGCTCTGGAGTATAAACAGGATGTAACTCAGGATCAGTAATGTAATGTATGTACACAGTGACTGCACCAGCTGAATAATGAGTGCAGCTCTGGAGTATAATACAGGAGGTAACTCAGGATCAGTAATGTAATGTATGTACACAGTGACTCCACCAGCAGAATAGTGAGTGCAGCTCTGGGGTATAATATAGGAGGTAACTCAGGATCAGTAATGTAATGTAATGTATGTATACAGTGACTGCACCAGCAGAATAGTGAGTGCAGCTCTGGGGTATAATATAGGAGGTAACTCAGGATCAGTAATGTAATGTATGTACACAGTGACTGCACCAGCAGAATAGTGAGTGCAGCTCTGGGGTATAATACAGTATGTAACTCAGGATCAGTAATGTAATGTATGTACACAGTGACTGCACCAGCAGAATAGTGAGTGCAGCTCTGGAGTATAATACAGGAGGTAACTCAGGATCAGTAATGTAATGTATGTACACAGTGACTGCACCAGCAGATTAGTGAGTGCAGCTCTGGAGTATAATACAGGATGTAACTCAGAATCAGTAATGTAATGTATGTACACAGTGACTGCACCAGCAGAATAGTGAGTGCAGCTCTGGGGTATAATACAGGGTGTAACTCAGGATCAGTAATGTAATGTATGTACACAGTGACTGCACCAGCTGAATAGTGAGTGCAGCTCTGGAGTATAATACAGGAGGTAACTCAGGATCAGTAATGTAATGTATGTACACAGTGACTCCACCAGCAGAATAGTGAGTGCAGCTCTGGGGTATAATATAGGAGGTAACTCAGGATCAGTAATGTAATGTAATGTATGTATACAGTGACTGCACCAGCAGAATAGTGAGTGCAGCTCTGGGGTATAATATAGGAGGTAACTCAGGATCAGTAATGTAATGTATGTACACAGTGACTGCACCAGCAGAATAGTGAGTGCAGCTCTGGAGTATAATACAGGATGTAACTCAGGATCAGTAATGTAATGTATGTACACAGTGACTGCACCAGCAGAATAGTGAGTGCAGCTCTGGGGTATAATACAGGATGTAACTCAGGATCAGTAATGTAATGTATGTACACAGTGACTGTACCAGCAGAATAGTGAGTGCAGCTCTGGGGTATAATACAGGATGTAACTCAGGATCAGTAATGTATGTACACAGTGACTGCACCAGCAGAATAGTGAGTGCAGCTCTGGAGTATAATACAGAATGTAACTCTGGATCAGTAATGTATGTACACAGTGACTGCACCAGCAGAATAGTGAGTGCAGCTCTGGAGTATAATACAGGATGTAACTCAGGATCAGTAATGTAATGTATGTACACAGTGACTGCACCAGCTGAATAGTGAGTGCAGCTCTGGAGTATAATACAGGAGGTAACTCAGGATCAGTAATGTAATGTATGTACACAGTGACTCCACCAGCAGAATAGTGAGTGCAGCTCTGGGGTATAATATAGGAGGTAACTCAGGATCAGTAATGTAATGTAATGTATGTATACAGTGACTGCACCAGCAGAATAGTGAGTGCAGCTCTGGGGTATAATATAGGAGGTAACTCAGGATCAGTAATGTAATGTATGTACACAGTGACTGCACCAGCAGAATAGTGAGTGCAGCTCTGGGGTATAATACAGTATGTAACTCAGGATCAGTAATGTAATGTATGTACACAGTGACTGCACCAGCAGATTAGTGAGTGCAGCTCTGGAGTATAATACAGGATGTAACTCAGAATCAGTAATGTAATGTATGTACACAGTGACTGCACCAGCAGAATAGTGAGTGCAGCTCTGGGGTATAATACAGGGTGTAACTCAGGATCAGTAATGTAATGTATGTACACAGTGACTGCACCAGCAGAATAGTGAGTGCAGCTCTGGGGTATAATACAGGGTGTAACTCAGGATCAGTAATGTGTGTACACAGTGACTGCACCAGCTGAATAGTGATCACAGCTCTGGATTTGATGTAAGCTTTCCTTTTAAATAACAAAGCTCAAATTTTGGATTGGCTGATGAGTAACCCTGAATAACTGTCTTCGGAACACAAATTATTTTCTCTAATAGGACTATCCTATGGCCTGTTGTAGTGAGATGTCAGCTCTTAAATAATCAGCTTGCAGAATTAAGCTACAATGATACATTCATGTGAGTTTAACAATCAAAGAGAAACAGACTTGTCTTTTCCATCAGGTGTTTCCTCAGTTGATTCTTTTCCTCTGAAGCTGGGGTAAATGGTCTGAACTGTTTTTTTTTATCCATTGATTCTTAACAATGTATCAGTTGACAACAGATGAAACTAGAATGTTTCTCTGAAGTTCAGTCTCCTTTGTTTCGTCCGTGTTTCACTCATCCCCATAGACTCTAATGGCCGAGTCTGACCCACAACATGTGATGGGATCAGGACCTGCTCTGAGGGTCACAGACCTGTTTTTAAAGCTGATGTGCGTGTGACTTTGTGAAACCCTAGTGCTCAGTGTGTTGTCCGAGAAAAAAACGGAAGCACCGGGACGTGTTACAGGGATGTGTGAATGAAGCCTACAGAGAAGATCTGTAAATTGGGGAATCTAATCACATCCTCCTCTCAGCACTAATTAACTTTCTAGATCACAGGGGATTATTGCACCTTCTAATTACTAAGGTTTCTCCAGGTTGATATTTCTACAGCACCATCTAGTGGAGAAGGCAGGAACTGTCCTGGAATTCTTACTATTGCTGCTGTTCATCTAATATGTCATTGAGACACAATGGAAAGTTTCTAAAGTTTTTGTTTTTGACTTTTTAGGCGACTAAGTATCTTCTGCCAGACGTGAAGCCGCAGGATGCTGGCAAGATCTGTGTGGTCATTGATCTGGATGAGACGTTAGTTCACAGTTCATTCAAGGTAAACTATTGTACCGGGATCTACGAGTAGGAATCATTCTGATAAGTCCGATCCAGTGTGAATAAAGCCAAGCTGAAAAGTTCTGCCTCTTCCTAATAACTAAATTCTTTGTTTGCTGTCAGTGAATGTAAACCAGAGGCTGCGGCTTGTCACTGATACAAAGCGTCGCTTCTATCACGCTGTCAGCACAAGATCCGGACAGGTTTTCAGATTTCAAGTGTAACCAGTAATGTTTCTATTTAGTGCCAGCGAGCATATATATCGAAATGTGAAAGGTGAAAGGACAGCGCCAGCCTCTCCATGGGTTGTGTCTGGTATTGCAGATCAGTTCATTGAATTGCAGTACCAGACACAACCTATGGACAGAAGGGGCACTGTTTTTGGAAATAAGAAAGCATCAGTGTCTTCCAGAACATGTACAACTGTGTTGGTTTATTTGTATTTTATTTTTCAGCCGGTCAATAACGCCGACTTTATCATTCCTGTTGAGATTGATGGAACGGTTCACCAGGTAAATCATCGCCCCTCTTTTTTTATTTATCATGTGACCGTCCAAATTTGAGGGTGGAATTGTAATCGACCTGACCACACTCTGAAGATTGTCCAAATGTCTGTCTCGCCTTATTGGACCGCTGCTAGCTTCAAGTAATCCAGGATAGGCTGTGTATTGTCTTTCAGCCTATTCTTGATTACTTGTGGTCAGCGCCGGCCACAAACAACAAAATTCTGGAAACATATTTTGGCATGCTGATCCTGCACTACTTCCTGTATTATACTCCAGAGCTGCACTCACTGTTCTGCTGGTGCAGTCACTGTGTACATACATTACATTACTGATCCTGTACTGATCCTGAGTTACATCCTCTATTATACTCCAGAACTGCACTCACTATTCTGCTGGTGCAGTCACTGTTTTCATACATTACATTACTGATCCCGAGTTACATCCTGCATTATATTCAGGAGCTGCACTCTCTATTCTGCTTGTATAGTCACAGTGTACATACATGACATTACTGATCCTGAGTTACCTCCTGTATTATACTCCAGAGCTGTACTCACTATTCTGCTGGTGCAGTCACTGTGTACATACATTACATTACTGATCCTTAGTTACATCCTGTATTATACCCCAGAGCTGCACTCACTATTCTGCTGGTGCAGTCACTGTGTACATACATTACATTACTGATCCTGAGTTACATCCTGTATTATACTCCAGAGCTGCATTCACTATTCTGCTGGTGCAGTCACTGTGTACATACATTACATTACTGATCCTGAGTTACCTCCTGTATTATACTCCAGAGCTGCACTCACTATTCTGCTGGTGCAGTCACTGTGTACATACATTACATTACTGATCCTGAGTTACCTCCTGTATTATACCCCAGACCTGCAATCACTATTCTGCTGATGCAGTCACTGTGTACATACATTACTGATCCTGAGTTACATCCTGTATTATACCCCAGAGCTGCACTCACTATTCAGCTGGTGCAGTCACTGTGTACATACATTACTGATCCGGAGTTACCTCCTGTATTATACTCCAGAGCTGCACTCACTATTCTGCTGGTGCAGTCACTGTGTACATACATTACATTACTGATCCTGAGTTACCTCCTGTATTATACTCCAGAGCTGCACTCACTATTTTGCTGGTGCAGTCACTGTGTACATACATTACATTACTGATCCTGAGTTACCTCCTGTATTATACTCCAGAGCTGCACTCACTATTCTGCTGGTGCAGTCACTGTGTACATATATTACATTACTGATCCTGAGTTACATCCTGTATTATACTCCAGAGCTGCACTCACTATTCTGCTGGTGTAGTCACTGTGTACATACATTACATTACTGATCCTGAGTAACATCCTGTATTATACCCCAGAGCTGTACTCACTATTCTGCTGGTGCAGTCACTGTGTACATGCATTACATTACTAGTCCTGAGTTACATCCTGTATTATACACCAGAGCTGCACTCACTATTCAGCTGGTGCAGTCACTGTGTACATACATTACTGATCCTGAGTTACCTCCTGTATTATACTCCAGAGCTGCACTCACTATTCTGCTGGTGCAGTCACTGTGTACATACATTACATTACTGATCCTGAGTTACATCCTGTATTATACTCCAGAGCTGCACTCACTATTCTGCTGGTGCAGTCACTGTGTACATACATTACATTACTGATCCTGAGTTACATCCTGTATTATACCCCAGAGCTGCACTCACTATTCTGCTGGTGCAGTCACTGTGTACATACATTACTGATCCTGAGTTACCTCCTGTATTATATCCCAGAGCTGCACTCACTATTCTGCTGGTGCAGTCACTGTGTACATTACATTACTGATCCTGAGTTACCTCCTGTATTATACTCCAGAGCTGCACTCACTATTCTGCTGGTGCAGTCACTGTGTACATATATTACATTACTGATCCTGAGTTACATCCTGTATTATACTCCAGAGCTGCACTCACTATTCTGCTGGTGTAGTCACTGTGTACATACATTACATTACTGATCCTGAGTAACATCCTGTATTATACCCCAGAGCTGTACTCACTATTCTGCTGGTGCAGTCACTGTGTACATGCATTACATTACTAGTCCTGAGTTACATCTTGTATTATACACCAGAGCTGCACTCACTATTCAGCTGGTGCAGTCACTGTGTACATACATTACTGATCCTGCGTTACCTCCTGTATTATACTCCAGAGCTGCACTCACTATTCTGCTGGTGCAGTCACTGTGTACATACATTACATTACTGATCCTGAGTTACATCCTGTATTATACTCCAGAGCTGCACTCACTATTCTGCTGGTGCAGTCACTGTGTACATACATTACATTACTGATCCTGAGTTACATCCTGTATTATACCCCAGAGCTGCACTCACTATTCTGCTGGTGCAGTCACTGTGTACATACATTACTGATCCTGAGTTACCTCCTGTATTATATCCCAGAGCTGCACTCACTATTCTGCTGGTGCAGTCACTGTGTACATACATTACTGATCCTGAGTTACCTCCTGTATTATACTCCAGAGCTGCACTCACTATTCTGCTGGTGCAGTCACTGTGTACATACATTACATTACTGATCCTGAGTTACCTCCTGTATTATACCCCAGAGCTGCACTCACTATTCTGCTGGTGCAGTCACTGTGTACATACATTACTGATCCTGAGTTACCTCCTGTATTATATCCCAGAGCTCTTTCCTCCTGGTTCTCCTAACTCTCTCCCATCCCCCTTGTAGGTTTACGTGTTAAAGAGGCCTCACGTAGACGAGTTCCTGAGACGCATGGGGGAGATGTTTGAGTGCGTTCTATTCACCGCAAGCCTGGCCAAGGTGAGCCTTAAAGGGGAAGGCCACCCAAAGCATTGGTGGAATCCATGTACCTCAATATCCTACTCCTGATGGTCCCCAAAGCAGGCTATAGTCCCAGTACATTGGAGGTTGTGGTCCAAGCCGTGTGCTCACCTCTGACGATTCTGTTGGCTCCCTGCTTGTTCTCACTCTCCTTCTTTCATTGCTTGCAGTACGCTGACCCAGTTGCAGATCTGCTGGATAAATGGGGAGCGTTTCGTGCCCGCCTTTTCCGGGAATCTTGTGCCTTTCACAGGGGGAACTATGTCAAAGACCTGAGTCGACTGGGCAGGGATCTGAATAAATTGGTTATTATTGACAACTCCCCAGCTTCCTACATCTTCCATCCGGAAAACGCGGTAAGACTTATTACAGGGCTCCTGTCACTTTAAGAAGCTATGGACTTAGTCAGACTGTCAGGGCTTCTCAGGGAAGATTTGTCATTAAAGGGTTAACATGCCTCTAGTTGCAGCCATCATTATGGGGGGATTCAGATTTGGCCGTGTGTTTATGGGGCTGCATTGTGAGCAATTGCCTAATACAAACCATTGTCCTCTCTGATTCCTGGTCATGGACTCCAATACTTCGGGTTTGTTCCCATATGCTTCATATGTAGCAGTGCTGACTGTGCTGAAACATTACTACACATGACATACCACACTCTGCTACATCTGACTCCTCTGTCCTGTCAGAAGTAGTAGTGATTAAGCAGCGTTTATCCTGTTGGAGTGCTGCGGCAGCAGAGCTTATCCTGTTGGAGTGCTGCTGCGGCAGAGTCTATCCTGTCGCAGTGCTGCGGCAGCAGAGTCTATCGTGTCGGAGTGCTGCGGCAGCAGAGTCTATCCTGTCAGGAGTGCTGCGGCGGCAGAGTCTATCCTGTCGGGAGTGCTGCGGCGGCAGAGTCTATCCTGTCGGGAGTGCTGCGGCGGCAGAGTCTATCCTGTCGGAGTGCTGCGGCGGCAGAGTCTATCCTGACGGGAGTGCTGCGGCGGCAGAGTCTATCCTGTCGGGAGTGCTGCGGCGGCAGAGTCTATCCTGACGGGAGTGCTGCGGCGGCAGAGTCTATCCTGACGGGAGTGCTGCGGCGGCAGAGTCTATCCTGTTGGGAGTGCTGCGGCGGTAGAGTCTATCCTGTTGGAGTGCTGCGGCGGTAGAGTCTATCCTGTTGGAGTGCTGCGGCGGTAGAGTCTATCCTGTTGGAGTGCTGCGGCGGCAGAGTCTATCCTGTCGGGAGTGCTGCGGCGGCAGAGTCTATCCTGTTGGAGTGCTGCGGCGGCAGAGTCTATCCTGTCGGGAGTGCTGCGGCGGCAGAGTCTATCCTGTTGGGAGTGCTGCGGCGGTAGAGTCTATCCTGTTGGAGTGCTGCGGCGGTAGAGTCTATCCTGTTGGAGTGCTGCGGCGGCAGAGTCTATCCTGTCGGGAGTGCTGCGGCGGCAGAGTCTATCCTGTCGGGAGTGCTGCGGCGGCAGAGTCTATCCTGTCGGGAGTGCTGCGGCGGCAGAGTCTGTACTGTCCAAGTTCTATCAGATCTAGAAGTGATGCAGCACATCTTTACATCTGACATACTAATCTCTTCTACATCCAATAGATCAACACTCCTGCACCCCATCAGATGTAGCAGAGTTTAGTATGTCATGTGGCAGTTATGAGTGTGCTGCATCACTTTGACACCTGACAGACTCGACACTGCTGCATCACTGCTACATCTGACTGAACAGTATGAGGTCTGTCACATGTAGCAGGGCTAGATGTGTGTGATGTAGACTGTACGCTGCAACATCGCAACAAGTGTCTATCAGTTGTAGCAGAGTTCAGTTTGTCAGATCTGCGGCAGGACTGTAACATCTGACACGACCCAGACTTGGCTCTGCTACCTCTGACAGACTGAATTCCCTTGTACTACTCCTAAAGCCGACAGTACCCGGTGTTCAGATGTAGCAGAGCTGAGAGTGCATCTTGCCATGTAGCAGAGCTGAGTGTGCGTCTTGCCATGTAGCAGTGTTTGTAGCGAGAGTGATTGTGCAGCGTCTGACGTCCAGATTAGTGGGGGAGAAGTGGCCGGGGCCATCAGGTGCGGTGGGTACAGCACCGTGCAGGACACGACGCCGGGCACCGCGCAGGACACGACGCCGGGCACCACGCTGGCACAGGAGTCATGTGAGGCCGCGAGTTGCCTCTTTTCCATTGGCTGATGATCTGCCAGATGAAGGTTCCCAGGAGCCCGATCCTTGCCCTTTGGTGGCTGCTCGCGGCCTAAGAATCCTCTCTATTGTCAGCAGCGCGTTTTCACGAGGGGATGTGTCGTGGATCAAGGACAGGACAGAGAACCGACACTTGTATGAGTCTTCCATTTTCTAGGACTTGGAGTGACCGCCGTCGCCATATTGGCGGCCAGTAAGTGACTGTTTTGTCCTCCGCAGGTGCCCGTTGTGTCCTGGTTTGATGACATGAGCGACACGGAGCTGCTGGACCTCATCCCCTTCTTTGAGAAGCTGATCCGAGTGGACGACGTGTACAGCGCTCTAAAGCAGCTCAGGACTGCCAGCTAATGACTGCCTGGGGGCGGAGCTTCTGACCGTAGCGCGCACTCACCACGGCGCTGGACAGGAGAGTGGGCGTGGCCTCTACTACCGCTGCCAGCTGGGGGAGGGGTCAGCACCTGATATATAACGCCACGGTGCTCACGGGATTGGTGGTTCCCATTTTGCCGCTTTGATACCAAAACCCTTAAGTATTTCTGACAAATATTTTTGATTTTTTTTTTTTTTTAAATTAGCGAAAAAGACACAGAAAATTTCTCTCAACTTTAGAAAAATGAAAACTAATGAAAATATTATTTTATTTTCTTAAACAACAATTCGCGACAATTTTCAAGTATTTGTCTAAAAATGTCTTTGTCTTTAATCCCAAATCATAGATTTTTTTTTAATTTTATTTTTACTTAGATTTATTTCACTTTTCTTTCAGGGGATGGGTGGGTATGATCCGCCCCAGTTTTTGGACTTGGTGGGAGCTCTTTTGCTCCTCTGAGGACCTGCTGCCAAAACGGGGGCGCAAGGAAAAGTATTAATGATTCACGAGTTTGTGTGTTGTGATTATTAGGACGGCCGCCGGCATTGGGAATTGTTTTTTTTTTTTTACTTTTGTTGTTGTTTTCTTGTGGAACGTAGGGTGTAGTAGCACAGGGGGACGCGGGGGGCACGGGGGGCAGATCACACACTGGGTTGTCTCCCTTTGTGCTGGACACAGTTGGGATTGAGCTAGTGCCAGCTGGACGCGGTCTCTTTTTTTTTTTTCTCTCTCTTTTTTTTTTCTCTTTTTTTCTAAATTTTTTATAATCTTTTCTTTTTTTTTTTTCTTTTTATCATGTTTTTTTTTTCCGTGAGAAATGTGCATTTTGGGAAAGTTAATTTCACATTTTTATCTCCATATGATAACTTGAATACACTATTAGGATATATTAATGGGAGGGCACAGTCCGGCCCGTCTGCTGGTCTTAATCACTCGTAATCATGAAAAATAATTCTACAAATTTTACAAATTTTGATTTTAGGATTGTTTTGACATTTTTGGAACTTTTTTTTGTTGTTGTAAAGTAAGGACATTTTAGGGACCATAGAACCACAGAAGTGTCAGAACATCTGGGGGACGTAGTATTCATTATTCTGCTTCGACATAGGTTTGGGTTTTGGGGAGGTTTTCCCGTCTTTAGTTTGACAGGTCGCCCTCAGTCTGTACGGTCACCGGGCTGCTCTGTGAAATATGGATCTGAAGACTCCGGGCGTCTCGTCCCCTCTGCTCTGATTTGTGGAGGTGCAAAGTGCCTTCTAGCGTCGGACATCGTAGGGTGACAACATACAAGCAGGGTGCCAATCTTTAGGTCTGGGAGGTCGGAAGTGCACTTTCCTCGTTTTTTGGGGGTCTAAATTCCAATAGTCTGGCAAATCTTTTGATCCTGCATGTACCCAAATGCAAGGCAAAAGGATGGATTATTGAATGCAGGACTATCCTAATCTTTAATTGTTTGGACGTCCAATAGTCTAGAATATCCGCCAGTCCGGCATCCGGCCACATGTGCTTGTATGATTGGGGCTATGTGATTGGATGACTGAGCACATATATTAAGCTAGGTGCGCACCTTGTATTACAAAATTTGTGCCTTCTCACCTCCTCCTAATATCCACAAATTGGACTTTTAACCCTTTTGCCTTAAATCTTTGTTTCCATCACAGTGCCTTATTATTATTGATCTGGGGGGTTGGGGGCTCGGCGTGAACATATAATCACCATTATACCCCTCCCGTCAGAGTAGTAGCTCATCGCTCGGTCCTCTTGCTGTATTGGAGTTGCACATTTTACCGCAGGGCTACTACTATTTTTAACCGGCGACGTTTTCTTTTTTTCAAAACGCAATTTTGATTGTAATCCGAGGAAAAACGGACATTAACGCGCAGTGTTTTATTGTCACTCGTCTCACACGGACGGCAGGAATGTTCATGGAACCGCTGCAGCACAGGCAACGATAAAAAAAAAAAAAAAGTTGATTGCTGTGCGCGGTGTGTCCACCAGGGGGCAACCAAGCGCTAAATAAAAACTTTTATGTTTCTTTAATAAAGTAGTTTGTCACTCTATAAATATGTATATCTGTATATATGATTTTAGAGCGATAGTGACATGGACGGGATCGGTGCTAGTTCTGTCCCTACAGTTTGTGTTTTCTTGTAGACACTCTCAATTAGGAAGGCAGGTGTCAGGAATAAACTGTGCTGCTTTCCAGTACCCAAAGCTTTGCATGTCCTACATAGGACCATGGACAGTTGCCATGGAAAGGGCGTGCATAAATGAATCCACCTCTGAACATTTAATAATTCAGGTTTATTTATCTCAATAGGTCCAAAATGTCATTAGTTATAGCTCATTTTCATGCAGAACTACAAATCCTCTGCTTCTAACTTCCTGCAGCCACCACTAGAGGGAGCTCACTGCACTCTGTTTACACAGTGCTCTCCATAATAAACTATATGCAGTGAGCTCCCCCTAGTGGTGAATACAGAATTGCAGAATTCTGTCATTTAACATCACCTATCATTACCTTAGGGACTAGTCCAGGTTGTGATGAATTCAGATCCTGAAAGGATTGGAGTGTGACTAATCTAATACCCTGATTCCTCAGGCCACATTGTATCAGTTTTACCTAGATTGTCCCCTTCATTTATTTCATTGGCTTCCAAAATAGTATCAAATCTGACCTATAATCCCATTGATTAATCTATAAGAATTGCTAACTGATCCCCCAAAAATGTTTATTAGTGCCTTAATGCAATAAAAGACAAGAGTTACTCATAGACAGAACGGCTGATCAAACATGACCTGAAATCCTCTGTGCTGCAGGCACTTTCCAAAATGAATTTATCTGGCTGCAATACTATCTGTCCTATCAGATTCGCTAGCGTAGTGAATCAATATCCGGGTGCAATGCTCTGCACGGGTTGTCTACAGGAAAACACACAGGGGGATGGTTAACCCTTAAAGGGGCCGCCGATATTCCTGAAGGTTATTATTTTTTATGATATTCTATATTTTTATTGTATATCTGATTTCAGAGAGAACACGGGAGCTAATCTTCTTAACAAATTTGGTGAGAAAAGCGGAATCTTTTCAAGTGCCTTCTTTTTTGTGTGTGTGATTTTAAATCAAGAACTGTAAAATAATCTTTCAAATGATGAAAAAGCAACAAAAACTAAAGAGAAATCTTGAACCTGGTGTCTGTGTCTCATTGAGCATGCATGATGGGGCTGTAAAATCTTTCACAGTTTGAAAGGATATATAATGGTTAGGTCACAGAGGGTTTGTTACAATGTAGCAGTGCAGAAGAGCAGCACCACTTCTAAGCTTGTTTGTCTTTTCACACACTGACACATTGTAACAAAGCAGCAGCAGAACTAGACTGTTAATTCAAGACTTTGCTGTAACAGGTTTAATGTACAGACGGCCCTTGAGTACCTTTACAGTCCTTTTTAGGTCCCCATTGGTGACTACACAGCGGTAAGCCAGTGAAGGGAAGAGCGGAAGGCGCCCCTTGTAACTATGCTATAGTCACTCCTGACTGTGGGGATCAAAGGGTTAATTGTGGGGATCAGAAGTCCCTCTGATTCTGGTCTCCAGAGCTTATAATAATGGGTTGAGGCTAAGCAGCAATCCTCAATGTCAGGCAGCAGCTGCAAAAGTAAATGAAAGTCTTAGAAACATCAAGAGAGAAAAACAAAACTATAATTATATTATGATATTACTTAAAAGGAATAGTCTCTCCTATCCTAAAGAAATGTCATCAATATTGTTTTTTAGTCTGATGTTCTGCCCCTTATTCTCCAGACTTCTGCCCCTTATTCTCCAGACTCCTGCCCCTTATTCTCCAGACTTCTGCTCCTTACTTTCCAGACTTCTGCCCCTTATTCTCCAGACTTCTGCCCCTTATTCTCCAGACTCCTGCCCCTTATTCTCCAGACTCCTGCCCCTTACTCTCCAGACTCCTGCCCCTTACTCTCCAGACTTCTGCCCCTTATTCTCCAGACTCCTGCCCCTTACTCTCCAGACTCCTGCCCCTTATTCTCCAGACTTCTGCCCCTTACTCTCCAGACTTCTGCCCCTTAATCTCCAGACTTCTGCCCCTTAATCTCCAGACTTCTGCCCCTTATTCTCCAGACTCCTGCCCCTTATTCTCCAGACTCCTGCCCCTTACTCTCCAGACTCCTGCCCCTTACTCTCCAGACTTCTGCCCCTTATTCTCCAGACTCCTGCCCCTTACTCTCCAGACTTCTGCCCCTTAATCTCCAGACTTCTGCCCCTTAATCTCCAGACTTCTGCCCCTTAATCTCCAGACTTCTGCCCCTTAATCTCCAGACTCCTGCCCCTTAATCTCCAGACTCCTGCCCCTTATTCTCCACACTCCTGCCCCTTATTCTCCACACTCCTGCCCCTTATTCTCCACACTCCTGCCCCTTATTCTCCACACTCCTGCCCCTTATTCTCCACACTCCTGCCCCTTATTCTCCACACTCCTGCCCCTTATTCTCCACACTCCTGAACTTTGCTTCGACAGCTTGGAGTTTATCACAATTTCTGTGTTTTTTTTAACCTTTTGATGATTGATCACAAGTACTCAATGGAATAGTGTGTTTGAGATCTGAGGAGTTTCCGGGCCGCGGACCCACAATGTCAATGTTTTGTTCTGCTAGACACTTAGTTCTCACCTTTTCCTTGTAAAACTGTCTCCATCATGAAGGAGAAAGCATCATCACCACATTGCTCTGGATGATGGGAGGAGTTGCTATTGGAGGAGGTTTAGATCCTACTTTTTATGGCTGTGATTTTGGGTATAGTAGTCAGTGAACCCCCTCCATGGATGAGAAGCCCCCACACATGAATGGTCTCAGGAGGTTTTACGGCTGGTAGACAGCACAGAATATAAATTTCCCACTCATCCTCTGCAGCCCAATCTGCAGAATGCTAGTCTGCCATTGATGTTTTATTTGGTGGGAGAGTGGATTTTTTTGTCCTCCTTGACACCAGACCAGCATCCAAAAGCCTTCAGCTCACTGTGCGTGCAGATGCATTGATGCCGACCTGCTGCCATTCCTGAGCAAGCTCTGCATTGTGTGGACTGGGAACAGTCCTGGCACTTGCTGGATTTTCTTTGTTTCTCTGAAACCTTCCTCACAGCAATTAAATCTCTTTTTTAGACTTCTCGATGATCTGTTAAATGGTTGATTTTGCTGCAAGCTTACAAGCAGCAATGTCCTTACCTGTAAAGCCCTTTTGAAGCAAAGCAATTCAATTTGCATCAAAATGGCTTTTTGTATCCTCACAATATCGGCACGAGTGATATCAGCTGCCTTGTCCTGATTGACACTTCCTCCTGAACTAAATAGAAGATCACTGAAAATTTGTGAACAGGTCATATTGTGGCAAGGCTGAAATTCTGTTTAAATGGGGGAGTGGGGGGTTGGATTAAGTTCATATTCATGGCAAGGAATGACTTTACAATTTTTTTTTCATCTGATTATTCTTCATAACCATCTAGAATTAATGCAGATTGTCTCTATAAAAATGGAAGCAGCAAACTATGTGAAAACCATAATTTGCGTCAGTCTCCAAACTTTCGGGCACAACTGTACGCTGTGTAATGGTCTTGCTTTGGTGCTGCAGCTCTGATCACATTCACTTCAATGGGCGCTTAGTTGCAGTACCTGAAATCGGCCACTGCACAATGTGTGGTGCTGTTGTGTTCCGCCTTTTGTCTGCCATTGGACCTGATAACGACTGATTGGTGGGAGTCGCTCATTCCGCAGATGGGAAATTAGGGGTGACTCATTAAAATGTTCATATAAAGGGCCAATATAAAGGTTTATGTAACTGGAGGAATTGGTTCTTTACAGTAAAAGTGGAGGAGGATTTCACTATATCTTCTACACAAATCGAATCCTAAGAAAAACAAATTGCGTCCAAGGTGTTGTTGGTTTCAGAATATGGCTGGCTGCAGAGTGACTCTTCATTAAATGAATAAGCGATTGGAAAACAGCCATGGAGATCATCTGGTCACAATCCCAACAATCACAGCAGTGCTGTAACTTGAAGTTTGTGGGCCCCGGTGCAAAATATCCAATTGAATCCCGGTCCTTAGGGAAAAAATGACCCCTGAAAGCTGCTTACAATGTTCACGCAGTACCCAAAGGCTGCCACTAGATGGCGCAATATCACCCTGTCTGAGAACAGGGATAATGGGTAAAAAGTAGAGAATTGTTTTCGCTGACTGAGCTGCAGTCCGCTCACTCTCCCATTGTAATCTACGGACTGGAGTCACAATGTATTTTACCATTGCAAAGTCTTGAAAAGTTTTAGAAAAGTTAAACATGGAGAAAGTTTCAAAAAGGTATTTCGCTCTCACGTGTCACTAGGTCATAGGCCTAAGGGCATCGGTTGAAGCCTGTGGGTCCCTCTGCAAAACCTGTATCAGGACCCCCTAACTTAATGCTGGTGTCCTCTTATGTGGCAGAGGAGCCTGGTGGGACTGCCACCTCCTGAGTGGCAACGTTACATCTGCAGAGATGGAAGAGGCTTCATCACTTGGCTTCTTTGCTGTCTGTGTGGACATACGCCACTTGTCCTGGGTCACGAGTAGAAAGGTTCATCTGTTGGTAAGTAAGGAAGGAATAGGTTGTTTTGGCCTAACAGTAAAGCTTTTCCTCCCTGATGCAATGCTCTTACAGTAGGCAGAATGGTGCACTCTGCACGGTCCACTGAACCGCTGGGACATGGCAGAGCTGGCCAGGATCCATGTGGTAAGGCTGGTGATGCTCATTATCTGGAGTTCTGAGGAACCGTTGTGTCCGGTCCTGTTAATTGTCCTAATTTCCCTCATTAGAGCCTATGAAATGTGCTGCTCACTGGGGCAGAAGTGATGTGGTCCCTGCAGGTCCTGATCAGAGGATCCTCATTGTCTGATAGAGCAGAGAACGGGAAACTCACAACCGAGACCAAAACCGATGGGGAAGGACCAAGGGGAGCAAAAGGTGAGGACAACCCCGATACTACACCCGTAATTGCTGTATAGAACGACCACACTATATAACGAAGGCTGCAGTATATAACGAGGACTGTATATACAGCGAGGACTACAGTATATAAGAAGGGCAGTAGTATGTAGTGAGGACTATGGTATATAACAAGGACTGAAGTATACAGCGAGGACTATGGTATATAACAAGGACTGAAGTATACAGCGAGGACTACAGTATATAACGAGGACCAGGGCAGGACTGGCAATTCTGCCAAATGCCAGAAGGGCCTGTCTGGTCAGGGGCCGCCTTGTCTGCTACATTATTAACAGAATCTGTGTTCTCAAGACGCCCATACTGGTTGTGATGGAGCACAAAGTCGCTGACTCCGTCACTTACCCCAGCAGCCACAGGTATCATTAGAAATAGTGGTCTTGTAGTAAATCTTCCTTTCCTCCGTCCAGGGTAATATTAGTGATATATCACATCTGGTTCATGGGAACGGGGACAACATGGGCCTGTGTGATTTCAAATGCCAGAACTGAATTTCAGCCCCAGTCCGTACCTGGTGAGGACTATGGTATATAACAAGGACTGTAGTATACAGCGAGGATTACAGTATATAACCAGGGCTGCAGTATACAGCAAGGACTACAGTGTATAATGAGGACTATAGTATACAGCGAGGACTACAGTATATAACAAGGACTGTAGTATACAGCGAGGACTATAGTATATAATGAGGACTATAGTATACAGTGAGGACTGTAGTATACAGCGAGGACTACAATATATAATGAGGACTGTATATACAGCGAGGACTACAGCAAATAAGGGCTGTAGTATATAGCAAGGACTAGTATACAGTGAGGACTATAGTATATAACTATATAACAAGAACTGTAGTGTGTGGTGAGGACTATAGTTTATAACAAGGACTATAGTATATAGCAATGACTACCCTACATAAAGTAAGAACTCTAAAATATACAGTCCTTGTTGCATAGAACTATATACAGAGGTTTATCGTTACAATTATATACGTACATATTTTGTGTGGTTCCTGTGCTATACATACACTGATGTTCTACATCCTCCCATTCTGCTATATCTCCATATTACTTTGTCCCCATCTACACATGTCCCCCCCCCATACTGCTAGACCTGGGACAGCGGAGACTGGACATGATGGATTCTGGACACTGTGGATGTGTCCTGAGAGCTTTGTATCATGGGAAGTCTTACAACTTTCTTATACCGTTTGTATCTCCATTCCTCACCATTTTCAAGATCACTGCTTGCTGTCAATGAACTATGACTACGGACATTTTTTAACCCTTCATATCTTATACTTTCTTTATACGGCTCCATCTAGCTGCCTACAACTCTGCGAGCCAAATACACCTGTAGCATAAATCTATTTTCCCTCCTGATTTGGTTTGTTAGAATTTCCCAGCACTGATACAATGTATCAGAGTCACGGCTCTCGGACTGTGTAGAGCAGATACAATAAAAGCAAACCACCTGCTGTGAGGATTTGAAATGTAAATTTAAAAAAAAAAAAGTTGCATGTTTTATTATTGCAGATCACGACGTCGTGTGAGGTTTATGTCAAACACTATTTTTTGACAGTACAGATCGCGAGAATTCACATGCCCAAGACTGTCGCCCTTTTTTGCAAATGTTCGAGTCCATAGGTTACTGAGTGTTTGAAATGACTGATAAGAGGCTCATAAATCGCAGGGTAATAGGATGCATTGTAGTTAATATTTGGCCAGTTACACATCAGTCGACTCATCTTTTATGGCCGGTGCATTCGCAGAGAGCAGTCTCAGCAGCACATAGGGCGGTTGTATAATGGCGGTACCAGAAGGCGACCATGTGCAGGTGTCATCACTTCCCTAAAGCTGCTCATATTTTCCGCCATCACTGCCTTTTTGGGGTTCATTCCCCCCAGTCAATGTGCAGCAGTGTCTGCAGCCAATTGTTAAAAAGTACACGTATCTGGTGACTGCTCAGAAGAAGTTGCTGTGTGTACTTGAGTAACCACATTGTTGGATATTATGTGACTGGTATGCTATATTTTTCCTTAATTCCCCCCCTCCCCCCCAAGCAGGCTCCATCTCTTATTTTCAGTTGTCTCTGAGCTAATGGGTGCAGATTAGCTGACATGATGTCTCCCATACACAGCACACACAGACATGAGGAATTCCTCATCTACTGACTATGTAGCACATGATCAAAATCAGCAGCAGCATAGAGGCTATTATACAAAAGTACTGAGCAGTGTAGCTGTGAGTACAACTCTGGGCTGAGAAACACTTACTAGAAAGCAGCAGCAGCACCTTCTCTCTGACTTTTTCATTCTGCTTGTAAGGGCTCATTCAGACTTTTTTTGTGTCTGAGTCCTATCTGTGTTTTTTTTATGGATAGCACTCGTACCTAGCAGTCTGTGAGGCTGTTCTGAAGATAGGAGAAGGTATAAACACTTTTTTTTTTGTCTTATCCAAGAAAAATTGATGAAATTCAGAACAAATCAAAAGAAATTCAAATGACTGATGAAATTCTGAACTAAATCACTGATGAAAGTACGACCATTTGTCAAAAATAACGGATGTCTGAATGAGTCCTAACTCCCAATCACCGCTCCATAGACTTCAATAGATGGCTGTAATATGATCCCTCAGTGAGCTTGCAGCCTGTCTCAGCAAGACAAAGCAGTAGGGGAGTAGACAAAAAATGCTTATAAGTGGAGAAAGAAGCAGATTTGTTTCATAACATGTTACAATGTTTCAAATATTCACTTGTACGAATGATTTATGCAAAATGTTTAGAAACGACAGAGACCACTTGAACATACGGAAGTCTAAAAACAGAGCTGCAGTGTAAAGCATGGATGACAAAGCAGCTAAGTCAGGTGATGAGTTTCAGACTACCCCAGACTCCAACAGACAATGCAGTGGAGCTGGAGTCCCTGATCATAACTGTGTCATAATGGAGCAGAAATAAAGGGCAGAAAACTTATCGGGGCCTGATAGGGTGGATTCACCTGTTACATTTAATGCCACAAATCCACGACTTCTATGGGAGGTTGATCTGGATTTAGCTGCAGGTATAACCTGTAGGAAATCTGCAGCACCCCAGATTCCACTTGTTAGACATAGATTTGCAGTGGATCCACCCTTTATGTGATAGCGGACCCCGTGACTGTTCCTATGGGTGCGGTCGCCCAGCTTTCCCAGACTCCTGACGAGTGGCTCTGCTGCATTTAGTGCTGACGTTATTGTTACATATCTCCTTCTATAACATGGGAGATAGTAAAATACTTGAGATAGCCGAGTTCACAGTCCGAGGGCTCATCTAATGGTTTACTAGACGCCTGCACGATCCAAAGTCACATTACGCTTCTAATGATAATGAGTGTCGGAAATGACACAATGTATTATATATATATATATATATATATATATAATATAATATATGTGTATATAGTGAGTAGACCCTGCATGCCGACATGTGGCCCCCTTTATTTACATACAGGGCTGTTTTAGGCAGGTGTGGAAAAAATGCTGAAATGTAAGAATGTTGTCATACATAGGAGTGTTACTATCAATTAGTAAAATGAATGAACAAAAGAGAACTATAAATCCCATCAATGTCTGGAGACCTTACATATAGTCAGGAATATTGTAGGTTAGAGTCAGATGTGTGAGTAACAAATTCTCTACCAAAAAGGTGATAAATAATCATCAGCATTTTCATATGTAGGTTGAGACACAGCCATTAACTGAAACAGAAACAGACGAGTAGGAAACTTAAAGCTGGGTGAGGAACAGCCAAATTCTGCTACAAAGGTGAGGTTGTGGAAGACGGTTTCATGTCACAGGTCATATACTATGGCGAGACTGCACACAGAAATAAGACACAAGGTAGTTATACTGCACCAGCAAGGTGTCTCCCAGTCAAGGATATCACAGCAGACGGGGGTTTCACAATGTGCTGTCAAGCTCTTATGGAGAAGCACCAAGAAATGGCCAACGTTCAGGACTGCAGACGCAGTGGTCGGCCAAGAATACTTAGTGCAGCAGATGTAAACCATATCATAATGAATTCCCTTCTGTATCAGAAGATGTCCAGCAGAGCCATCAGCTCAGAAGTGGCAGAAACTGGTGGGACCAGCAACACCCATCTATTGTTTGGTGAAGTGTGGCCAAAAAGACAAACCTCCTACAGGGGGATAAGGCCAAACAACTCACCTATGTCTGAAAATATGACAATCTCCTGTTACAGAATATCTGATAATCTGGTATCTCCATACACCTGCAATATAAGATACAAATCAGAAGCCGTACAATGATGGGTGTAGATATGGCGCATGCTGCTCTGTCTTCCGCTATCTTAAAAGCCGCCATCTTGACCACAGATTATTTGGACAATCCCTTTTTATGAATAGGGACCCCAGTGATTTGCTTATTATAATGTGTCCCACCAGTAAACCCCCAACGATCAGCTCCAATCTATGTGAAAACCAGTTCATTTTCCCTACAGCACCATCGCTGGAGAAAAGAAGTATTACACGTCTCTCATTGAAATCAATGGACTTTCCATGCATTATATATGGACCCGCTGGGTTCTCCAGACCAGGAGACCCCATTAGTGGCTGCAATGCATTGTATGTACAATAATATAAGCGGAGGGGGTTATTAAGCCTCTGAGGCTGCAGCTGTCGCTTCCACACTCCTTTAATCCACGTCCTCTGCAAGAAAGGTTTTTATACCGAGTTATTAATTTCACTTCCCACCTCTTATTGAACATCAGAGATAAGGTCTGGACTGTGTCTCCCTCAGTCATAAACCTCCAGTGAACCTCCCAGTAGAAGCCGATCGTTCACCTTGTACCAGGCGGCCCAGGACTGGGAGTGTCGAGGAGGTGACATCCTATGGAGACAGGATAAGAGAACCATGTAGCATCCATCTTATATAAAGCGGTTCTTGCAGTTGTTAAATTTTTATCTGATATTTATGCAAGTCAAACTGCAGTGTAAAGCATGGTGGAAACTACTATAGCCTAAAGATACAGGTGGTAGAGGAGAAAATGTATTCAGCTCTTTGTTCCATGTTGAATACATGTCACTAAACTTGTGACCATCGGTGTTTTAACCTGCAGTTCCCCTCATTCTGCACCAGCAGAATAGTGAGTGCAGCTCTGGAGTATAATACAGGATGTAACTCAGGATCAGTAATGTAATGTATGAACACAGTGACTGCACCAGCAGAATAGTGAGTGCAGCTCCGGAGTACAATACAGGATGTAACTCAGGATCAGTAATGTAATGTATGTACACAGTGACTGCACCAACAGAATAGTGAGTGCAGCTCTGGAGTATAATACAGGAGGTAACTCAGGATCAGTAATGTAATGTATGTACACAGTGACTGCACCAGCAGAATAGTGAGTGCAGCTCTGGAGTATAATACAGGATGTAACTAAGGATCAGTAATGTAATGTATGTACACAGTGACTGCACCAGCAGAATAGTGAGTGCAGCTCTGGGGTATAATACAGGATGTAACTCAGGATCAGTAATGTAATGTATGAACACAGTGACTGCACCAGCAGAATAGTGAGTGCAGCTCTGGAGTATAATACAGGATGTAACTAAGGATCAGTAATGTAATGTATGAACACAGTGACTGCACCAGCAGAATAGTGACTGCAGCTCTGGAGTATAATACAGGAGGTAACTCAGGATCAGTATTGTAATGTATGTACACAGTGACTGCACCAGCAGAATAGTGAGCGCAGCTCTGGAGTATAATACAGGAGGTAACTCAGGATCAGTATTGTAATGTATATACACAGTGACTGCACCAGCAGAATGAGTGCAGCTCTGGAGTATAATACAGGAGGTAACTCAGGATCAGTAATGTAATGTATGTACACAGTGACTGCACCAGCAGAATAGTGAGCGCAGCTCTGGAGTATAATACAGGATGTAACTCAGGATCAGTAATGTATGTACACAGTGACTGCACCAGCAGAATAGTGAGTGCAGCTCTGGGGTATAATACAGGATGTAACTCAGAATCAGTAATGTAATGTATGTACACAGTGACTGCACCAGCAGAATAGTGAGTGCAGCTCTGGGGTATAATACAGGATGTAACTCAGGATCAGTAATGTATGCACATAGTGAACTAGCTATTTATGTAGATTTCATATTATGTACAATGTACCCTGTAAAAATGCCGTTGATGGACAATGCCATTAATTTTGGGGGTTATGTACTTTCTCAGGGTTGTCTTTTTGCTCGCATTTTCTCAGTAATGTTTCATGTTCTGAGGACTGTTAGATATAAGAATATTGCCTGTTTTGCACCAGGGACGCACGTGATACAAGGCGTTCACCTGTAGCCGGGCTCCGGGGAGCAGACACGTGGATGTGCAGCGAGGAGTAAAGTCTTGGTTACATAATTGATTCCTGCTTCTCATTGTCTGAAGGATCCACATCAGTTTCCTGGATTACAATCTGATATCGCACAGTGGAGCGGAACCAGAACAAACCCCTTTTGTTTTCAGAATCTGCTGGTTTCAATCCTCGCAGGTTTTGTCTTTGTAGCATGAAGCCGTCTTAGTTAGGTTATAGATGTTCAGGACATTTCTTCTGCATTGATGGAGTGTCTGCTTGTTAAAGGGACATTCCAGGGTAAACAAATACTCTGTGTATGATAATGAAGCACTATGATGAAGTGGCTGTATGATATTGAACTCTTAGCCCCAACGCATGTTTCACCCAAGGCTTCGTCGCCCCCTTCGTCATTGGGGCTAAGGGTTCAACAATATGCAGCCACTTCATCATAGTGCATCATTGGATGGAAGTACTACGCCTATTTCTTTGTAAATCTCTCACTTTGTAACACACCACATGTTAGTGTAGAGTTTTTTCTTAGGCTACACACATCTGTGTTTATACACTTTTGATTGGATCAATTTGTATCTACTTGTACTGTTGTATAGTGGTTTTTCCCCTCATCTTTTGGCACTCTGCTTTATTACCTTTCTGATTATTTTAATATGTTTGAATAAATTTTATATTTTAATGAGACTTAGTTGGCACTTTTTCTATTTTGTTGGTATTCAATTCTCTATTTGGCGCATCTCTATACATGTTTTTATTATTTTTTGTTCTCACTTTTTTGGTACTAATGGATCGCTCCATCGGCCTCAAGGACACCGTTCTCTCCTGGTTCTCCTCCTATCTCTCTGACTGATCCTTCACTGTATCTTTTGCTGGTTCCTCCTCCTCTCACCTTCCCCTTACTGTTGTGGTTCCTCAAGGATCAGTCCTAGGCCCCCTCCTCTTCTCTTTGTATACTGCCCCTATTGGACAAACAATCAGTAGATTTGGTTTCCAGTACCATCTCTATGCTGACGACACCCAATTATACACTTCTTCTCCTGATCTCACGCCTGCCTTATTAGAAAACACCAGTGATTGTCTTACCGCTGTCTCTAACATCATGTCCTCCCTCTATCTGAAACTAAACCTGTCAAAAACTGAACTCCTCGTGTTTCCTCCCTCTACTAACCTACCTTTGCCTGACACTGCCATCTCCGTGTGCGGTTCCACCATTACTCCAAAGCAACATGCCCGCTGCCTTGGGGTCATCCTTGATTCTGACCTTTCATTCACCCCCCACATCCGATCACTGGCTCGCTCTTCTTACCTGCATCTCAAAAACATTTCTAGAATTCGCCCTTTTCTTACTTTCGACTCTGCAAAAACTCTTACTGTTTCACTTATTCATTCTCGTCTGGACTATTGTAACTCTCTACTAATCGGCCTCCCTCTTACCAAACTCTCCCCGCTGCAATCTGTCCTGAATGCTGCAGCCAGGATCATATTCCTCACCAACCGTTACACCGATGCCTCTACCTTGTGCCAGTCATTACACTGGCTACCCATCCACTCCAGAATCCAGTACAAAACTACTACCCTCATCCACAAAGCACTCCATGGCTCAGCACCACCCTACATCTCCTCCCTGGTCTCAGTCTACCACCCTACCCGTGCCCTCCGCTCCGCTAATGACCTCAGGTTAGCATCCTCAATAATCAGAACCTCCCACTCCCGTCTCCAAGACTTTACACGTGCTGCGCCGATTCTTTGGAATGCACTACCTAGGTTAATACGATTAATTCCCAATCCCCACAGTTTTAAGCGTGCCCTAAAAACTCATTTGTTCAGACTGGCCTACCGCCTCAATGCATTAACCTAACTATCCCTGTGTGGCCTATTTAAAAAAAAAAAACAAAACAAAACAAAAAAAAAAAAAAAAACAGATTCCTCGCACTATGTTCTCATTCACTTTATGCAGTTAATAGCCCTCTGTGTCTGTACTGCTACATACTTAGGCAGTTAACTGGTTCATGCAGCTTTACATGAACACCCGAGCCTTACACTATGGCCGGTCCGAATAACTATAGCAATTGTTACCATCCACCTCTTGTGTCTCCCCTTTTCCTCATAGTTTGTAAGCTTTCGAGCAGCAGGGCCCTCACTCCTCTTGGTATCTGTTTTGAACTGTATTTCTGTTATGCTGTAATGTCTATTGTATGTACAAGTCCCCTCTATAATTTGTAAAGCGCTGCGGAATATGTTGGCGCTATATAAATAAAAATTATTATTATTATTATTATCGCACTATCCTGCAACATTTCTCATAGAATCATAGAATGTTAGAGCTGGAAGGGATCTCCTGGGTCATTATGTCCAACCTCTGCTCAATGCAGGATTCACTAAACCATCTCAGACAGGTGTCTGTCCAGCCTCTGAAGACTTCCATTGAAGGAGAACTCACCACCTCTCGTGGCCGCCAATTCCACTCATTGATCGCCCTCATTGTCAAAAAGTTTTTTTTTACTAATATCTAATCTGTATCTTTTCCCTTTCAGTTTCATTCTGTTGCAAAAAGAAATTTTGTATAGGCTCAAACTGCAAATGTGAACCAATGGGAAACCAGTATAAAGTCTCATGCGTTTCAGTCACTTACTGTAGTTGTACCCCTTGCCTGCTTCAGTGGGTGTAATTAGTCTGTCACATTGTTATATTCTTTGGATATCAAAGATAATGAGCAGTTATCCATAAGGTATATTTATAACTTACAAGAATGCCGACGTGTTTTCTATTTTATAATTGCACAAATAATCAGGAGGTTTTTGGAATTGAGGTGTTGAGACTTTATTAACGATCAGATAGCTGTCCACATAGATAATAGTCCTAGAGCTTACTGGTTGGTTCCTGGATGGTTACCGATTGCTGAAAACTGGGATGTCAGATCACTATTAGTGATTCGCATACGTGCTCGGATAAGGTGTTATCAGAGCATGTTCGGGTGGTATCCGGGTATCTCGGGCGTGCTCAGATAATATGCTCGAGTCCCTGGGGCTGCATGTTTTGAGGCTGTTAGACAGTCATAAAGGGGCTGAGGGAACTACAATACCCAGAGAGATTAGCAAAATTAAGATTATTTAGTCTAGAAAAAAGACGAAGACGACTGAAGGGCGATCTAATAACCATGTATAAGTATATAAGGGGACAATACAAATATCTCGCTGAGGATCTGTTTATACCAAGGAAGGTGACGGGCACAAGGGGGCATTCTTTGCGTCTGGAGGAGAGAAGGTTTTTCCACCAACATAGAAGAGGATTCTTTACTGTTAGGGCAGTGAGAATCTGGAATTGCTTGCCTGAGGAGGTGGTGATGGCGAACTCAGTCGAGGGGTTCAAGAGAGGCCTGGATGTCTTCCTGGAGCAGAACAATATTGTATCATACAATTATTAGGTTCTGTAGAAGGACGTAGATCTGGGGATTTATTATGATGGAATATAGGCTGAACTGGATGGACAAATGGCTTTTTTCAGCCTTACTAACTATGTTACTATGTAATACACAGATTGAAAGATCAGAGAGAATCCTTTTGTCATGTTCCCCCTCTCCAGACCCTAATGTGTCAGGGATGTCTTTTCTCAAAAACTGCCCAAAAGGATTTTTAAACTACTGCTGTGGTTCATCTTAGTGCATGGCCCTCTACAAAGACTTGTGCGTATTTTGGAAGGGATTTTAGAGATGACAAACCCTTTAAAGAGGACTTGCCAGCATTAGTTTCAAAACCATATTCTCACAATATACACTATAGGTTGCATTTTACAAGAAGCAGCAGGATGAAAAAAAAGCTGATGAAATAAATAAACGGTAATTAAAATAGTGCGTGTAATTAGCATGAAACGCACAGGGGAGAGGTGTACGACGGCCTCGCTACAGCTGAGCGCATCGCCTTATATGGCGAATACGGCGCAGAGCCGGGGACAAAGGTCGCTGCACCCTGTCAGGAGACTGTACCGGTACAGGTGCACAGGTCTGCTCTGCTCTCCTGACAGCCGGCCACACCTGACAGCCGCCCAGGTAAGCTCCTTTCCACCTGTCCCCATTGTCTCCTAGGAACAGCTGAATTTTTGTTTCACTGTAAACAGCAACAAAGCTGATCTTAGGCGCAGAAATCTACCCCACAATGAATGTTCTGATATGGGGGCTCCACTTCCAAAAGCTTCACCTGCACTGATACATTGTGGCAAACTATCAGGACAGGAGAGAGGTTTGTGCTTCTGATGTGTTTGGCTCACAGAGGGTTGTGTATATTGGGTACAAGTGTAGTAAAATTATTAGGCTTTAGAGAGATAAAATCTGGGTGAATTGCTACATTGAAAAACATTTTCTCCTATCTCAAGTTAGGATTTTTGCAGCAAATTCACAATCGTTGGATGTTGCACGCTTTAATCTGGACTAATAACGGATTGAAATTAATTTCTGCTGTTATACCACATTGGATAACAGTATGGAGATAAATCAGTAGATATAATTAATAAATTATCAGATCCAGTGTCTGTGTACCTCAAATACATATATGCTGTTGGAGAACATCTCTGAAAGCTATGATCAGTCCTATCTATATAGAATATTATATTGATTGACAGGCCTGACCATAGCTATCAAAGATGTTCTTCTGCGTGTGTATATATATATATATATATATATATATATATATATATATATATATATATATATATATATATATAGATATATTATGAATTGTACAGCACATAAGAAGGAATTAGTTTTTTCATCATCCATTTTTTGTAAGTCCACTGAACCTCAATATTAGATCAGGCCAAGTTCTAATAGAAAGCAAAATAGATTTGCTGCACGACCTGTTTTGCCAAGACAAGGATATACATTGATTATAATTATACAAATATTGCAGCACCTCTGGTTACCCGCACATAGGGAGAGCTCCGCAATCAACTTAGCTTTGGATGACTAATGATAGGAAGAAGATTGCAGTGGCCCTTTAATGTTTCCATTCATTACAAAGAGCTAGCCATAACTTACTTGGATACAGTTGTTTACATTGTGAAGTTGAGATTTGTAACACTGTAGATACTGAGTAAACAGTTTCCTTTCATTCATTGCATTCAGTTGTATAGTTAGCTGCTCTCTTTCAGTTTCCTGATGTCAGATATTGCACTTTTGTTTATGTGGTGCACTCCCTGTTCCCCCAGTGCATGGCAAGTACAGCCTGTCAGTCATTGTAATGGAAGCCTGACGCATTTCAGTCACTTCTTGGTTGTAGCTCTCATCAACTTCAGTAGGTGACAAGTCTAAGTGATTGTCCATCATTAAACCTATAACTTGTAACATTTGAGTAAGTGTTCTGTCAGTATTCTGGTAATTGCACAAATAAGTGTGACGCTTTTGGAATTGAGCTCTTTCAGTTGTCTCAAATGGAAACATAGACTTTGTAAAGCTGTGAAAAATCTTAAAGTACAGACAGACACAGAGGTGATACCCCCAGATCTTGAAGGACAGGTCTAACCTACTGAAACCTGTGGTAACAGGTCACTCTAAGAACGTACCTATAATATATCTCCAAGATTTGTTTTCCTGATAACTGCTTAGAACCATAAATGATTCATATTATTGTCGTTTTGCTGAATGTCCATGAGCAGCTTAAAGGGAGTGTCCAAGCATCCACCTTTGAACTTCATTTTCCAGCTTATATTGTGTATAGATAATTTCTGCCTGAGGAACTTGTAAATAAATTGCATTTCTTATCTTGTCACAACCTATATCATAGATTAAAGTGTCAGTCACATTCCTGCCTGCTGTCAGCAAGCACTTGTCAGACATTCCTTGAGAAACTTAATAGAATACAGCAGCAGCCAGTTATTCTACATCAGATGAGCAGAGCAAACTCTGAATGGAGACTGAGTTAGCAGAGAGGGAAATACACCTGAGCATTTCTCCACAGTAATGTAATGTATGTACACAGTGATTGCACCAGCAGAATAGTGAGTGCAGCTCTGGAGTATAATATGGGATGTAACTCAGGATCAGTAATGTAATGTATGTACACAGTGACTGCACCAGCAGAATAGTGAGTGCAGCTCTGGGGTATAATACAGGATGTAACTCAGGATCAGTAATGTAATGTATGTACACAGTGACTGCACCAGCAGAATGGTGAGTGCAGCTCTGGAGTATAATATGGGATGTAACTCAGGATCAGTAATGTAATGTATGTACACAGTGACTGCACCAGCAGAATAGTGAGTGCAGCTCTGGAGTATAATACAGGATGTAACTCAGGATCAGTAATGTAATGTATGTACACAGTGACTGCACCAGCAGAATAGTGAGTGCAGCTCTGGGGTATAATACAGGATGTAACTCAGGATCATTAATGTAATGTATGTACACAGTGACTTCACCAGCAGAATAGTGAGTGCAGCTCTGGAGTATAATATGGGATGTAACTCAGGATCAGTAATGTAATGTATGTACACAGTGACTGCACCAGCAGAATAGTGAGTGCAGCTCTGGAGTATAATACAGGATGTAACTCAGGATCAGTAATGTAATGTATGTACACAGTGACTGCACCAGCAGAATAGTGAGTGCAGCTCTGGGGTATAATATGGGATGTAACTCAGGATCAGTAATGTAATGTATGTACACAGTGACGGCACCAGCAGAATAGTGAGTGCAGCTCTGGGGTATAATACAGGATGTAACTCAGGATCAGTAATGTCATGTATGTACACAGTGACTGCACCAGCAGAATAGTGAGTGCAGCTCTGGAGTATAATATGGGATGTAACTCAGGATCAGTAATGTAATGTATGTACACAGTGACTGCACCAGCAGAATAGTGAGTGCAGCTCTGGAGTATAATACAGGATGTAACTCAGGATCAGTAATGTAATGTATGTACACAGTGACTGCACCAGCAGAATAGTGAGTGCAGCTCTGGGGTATAATACAGGATGTAACTCAGGATCAGTAATGTAATGTATGTACACAGTGACTGCACCAGCAGAATGGTGAGTGCAGCTCTGGAGTATAATACAGGATGTAACTCAGGATCAGTAATGTAATGTATGTACACAGTGACTGCACCAGCAGAATAGTGAGTGCAGCTCTGGGGTATAATACAGGATGTAACTCAGGATCAGTAATGTAATGTATGTACACAGTGACTGCACCAGCAGAATAGTGAGTGCAGCTCTGGGGTATAATACAGGATGTAACTCAGGATCAGTAATGTAATGTATGTACACAGTGACTGCACCAGCAGAATAGTGAGTGCAGCTCTGGGGTATAATACAGGATGTAACTCAGGATCAGTAATGTAATGTATGTACACAGTGACTGCACCAGCAGAATAGTGAGTGCAGCTCTGGAGTATAATACAGGATGTAACTCAGGATTAGTAATGTAATGTATGTACACAGTGACTGCACCAGCAGAATAGTGAGTGCAGCTCTGGGGTATAATACAGGATGTAACTCCGGATCAGTAATGTAATGTGTGTACACAGTGACTGCACCAGCAGAAAAGTGAGTGCAGCTCTGGGGTATAATACAGGATGTAACTCAGGATCTGTAATGTAATGTATGTACACAGTGACTGCACCAGCAGAATAGTGAGTGCAGCTCTGGAGAATAATACAGGATGTAACTCAGGATCAGTAATGTAATGTATGTACACAGTGACTGCACCAGCAGAATAGTGAGTGCAGCTCTGGAGTATAATACAGGATGTTACTCAGGATCAGTAATGTAATGTATGTATACAGTGACTGCACCAGCAGAATAGTGAGTGCAGCTCTGGGGTATAATACAGGATGTAACTCAGGATCAGTAATGTAATGTATGTACACAGTGACTGCACCAGCAGAATAGTGAGTGCAGCTCTGGAGTATAATACAGGATGTAACTCAGGATCAGTAATGTAATGTATGTACACAGTGACTGCACCAGCAGAATAGTGAGTGCAGCTCCGGAGTATAATACAGGATGTAACTCAGGATCAGTAATGCTATGTATGTACACAGTGACTGCACCAGCAGAATAGTGAGTGCAGCTCCGGAGTATAATGCAGGATGTAACTCAGGATCAGTAATGTAATGTATGTACACAGTGACTGCACCAGCAGAATATTGAGTGCAGCTCTGGGGTATAATACTGGAGGTAACTCAGGATCAGTAATGTAATGTATGTACCAGTGACTGCAGCTCTGGAGTAAAATACAGGATATTACTCAGGATCAATAATGTAATGGATGTTCACGGTGACTGAACCAGCAGAATAGTGAGTGCAGCTCCGGAGTACAATACAGGATGTAACTCAGGATCAGTAATGTAATGTATGTACACAGTGACTGCATCAGCAGAATAATGAGTGCAGCTCTGGAGTATAATACAGGATGTAACTCAGGATCAGTAGTGTAATGTATGTACACAGTGACTGCACCAGCAGAATAGTGAGTGCAGCTCCAGAGTACAATACAGGATGTAACTCAGGATCAGTAATGCAATGTATGTACACAGTGACTGCACCAGCAGAATAGTGAGTGCAGCTCCGGAGTATAATACAGGATGTAACTCAGGATCAGTAATGTAATGTATGTGCACAGTGACTGCACCAGCAGAATATTGAGTGCAGCTCTGGGGTATAATACTGGAGGTAACTCAGGATCAGTAATGTAATGTAATGTAATGTATGTACACAGTGACTGCAGCTCTGGAGTAAAATACAGGATGTTACTCAGGATCAATAATGTAATGTATGTTCACGGTGACTGAACCAGCAGAATAGTGAGTGCAGCTCTGGAGTAAAATACAGGATGTTACTCAGGATCAGTAATGTAATGTATGCATACAGTGACTGCACCAGCAGAATAGTGAGTGCAGCTCTGGAGTATAATACAGGAGGTAACTCCGGATCAGTAATGTAATGTATGTACACAGTGACTGCACCAGCAGAATAGTGAGTGCAGCTCTGGAGTATAATACAGGATGTAACTCAGGATTAGTAATGTAATGTACAGTTAGGGCCAGAAATATTTGGACAGTGACACAAGTTTTGTTATTTTAACTGTTTACAAAAACATGTTCAGAAATACAATTATATATATAATATGGGCTGAAAGTGCACACTCCCAGCTGCAATATGATAGTTTCGACATCCAAATCGGAGAAAGGGTTTAGGAATCATAGCTCTGTAATGCATAGCGTCCTCTTTTTCAAGGGACCAAAAGTAATTGGACAATGGACTCTAAGGGCTGCAATTAATTCTGAAGGCGTCTCCCTCGTTAACCTGTAATCAATGAAGTAGTTAAAAGGTCAGGGGTGGATTCCAGGTGTGTGGTTTTGCATTTGGAAGCTGTTGCTGTGAGCAGACAACATGCGGTCAAAGGAACTCTCAATTGAGGTGAAGCAGAACATCCTGAGGCTGAAAAAAAAGAAAAAAATCCATCAGAGAGATAGCAGACATGCTTGGAGTAGCAAAATCAACAGTTGGGTACATTCTGAGAAAAAAGGAATTGACTGGTGAGCTTGGGAACTCAAAAAGGCCTGGGCGTCCACGCATGACAACAGTGGTGGATGATCGCCGCATACTTAATTTGGTGAAGAAGAACCCGTTCACAACATCAACTGAAGTCCAGAACACTCTCAGTGAAGTAGGTGTATCTGTCTCTGAGTCAACAGTGAAGAGAAGACTCCATGACAGTAAATACAAAGGGTTCACATCTAGATGCAAACCATTCATCAATACCAAAAACAGACAGAAAAACACCTCAAGAAGCCAGCTCAGTTCTGGAAAAGTATTCTATGGACAGATGAGACAAAGATCAACCTGTACCAGAATGATGGGAAGAAAAAAGTTTGGAGAAGAAAGGGAACGGCACATGATCCAAGGCACACCACATGCTCTGTAAAACATGGTGGAGGCAACGTGATGGCATGGGCATGCATGGCTTTCAATGGCACTGGGTCACTTGTGTTTATTGATGACATAAGAGCAGACAAGAGTAGCCGGATGAATTCTGAAGTGTACCGGGATATACTTTCAGCCCAGATTCAGCCAAATGCTGCAAAGTTGATTGGACGGCGCTTCATAGTACAGATGGACAATGACCCCAAGCATACAGCCAAAGCTACCCAGGAGTTCATGAGTGCCAAAAAGTGGAACATTCTGCAATGGCCAAGTCAATCTCCAGATCTAAACCCAATTGAGCATGCATTTCACTTGCTCAAATCCAGACTTAAGACGGAAAGACCCAAAAACAAGCAAGACCTGAAGGCTGCGGCTGTAAAGGCCTGGCAAAGCATTAAGAAGGAGGAAACCCAGCGTTTGGTGATGTCCATGGGTTCCAGACTTAAGGCAGTGATTGCCTCCAAAGGATTTGCAACAAAATATTGAAAATAAAAATATTTTGTTTGGGTTATGTTTATTTGTCCAATTACTTTTGACCTCCTAAAATGTGGAGTGTTTGTAAAGAAATGTGTACAATTCCTACATTTTCTATCAGATATTTTTGTTCAACCCTTCAAATTAAACGTTACAATCTGCACTTGAATTCTGTTGTAGAGGTTTCATTTCAAATTCAATGTGGTGGCATGCAGAGCCCAACTCGCGAAAATTGTGTCACTGTCCAAATATTTCTGGCCCTAACTGTATGTACACAGTGACTGCACCAGCAGAATAGTGAGTGCAGCTCTGGGGTATAATACAGGATGTAACTCAGGATCAGTAATGTAATCTATGTATACAGTGACTGCACCAGCAGAATAGTGAGTGCAGCTCTGGGGTATAATACAGGATGTAACTCAGGATCAGTAATGTAATGTATGTTCACAGTGACTACACCAGCAGAATATTGAGTGCAGCTCTGGGGTATAATACAGGATGTAACTCAGGATCAGTAATGTAATGTAATGTGTGTACACAGTGACTGCAGCAGCAGAATAGTGAGTGCAGCTCTGGAGTATAATGCAGGATGTAACTCCGGATCAGTAATGTAATGTATGTACACAGTGACTGCACCAGCAGAATAATGAGTGCAGCTCTGGAGTATAATACAGGAGGTAACTCAGGATCAGTAATGTAATGTATGTACACAGTGACTGCACCAGCAGAATAGTGAGTGCAGCTCTGGAGTATAATACAGGAGGTAACTCAGGATCAGTAATGTAATGTATGTACACAGTGACTGCACCAGCAGAATAGTGAGTGCAGCTCTGGGGTATAATACAGGATGTAACTCAGGATCAGTAATGTAATGTATGTACACAGTGACTGCACCAGCAGAATAGTGAGTGCAGCTCTGGAGTATAATACAGGAGGTAACTCAGGATCAGTAATGTAATGTATGTACACAGTGACTGCACCAGCAGAATAGTGAGTGCAGCTCTGGGGTATAATACATGATGTAACTCCGGATCAAGATACGTAATGCATGTACACAGTGACTCTTTTTTTTTGTAGATCAGTTTTACCTGTTCCCATTAATATGGAGCTCACAAGTTAATTTTTTGGGTATAGCTCAGTCATTATCACAGAAAAACTTACAAATGCAAGTGCCCCAAAAAAAGAGAATAATCACCGACTAAAGCACTAAATAAACAGATAAATACAATACACTATAAAACGTAACATTTACTATTGATGCAGATAAAAATACAACAATCACAACCTAAAAACGTCTACTATTAGGCTGACAAAAAGATACAGGGTGCACTCAGAACCTATTATATAACTATCTTACCCTACCTTACTGCGGAGGTTGGCACCCTATAAATCCTACGCAATGGCGCCCCCGCTCAACGAAGGCTCGCCCTAACTCACCCTGGAACACCCTCAAGTGAGGAAGATAGACAAACAGCAGACCATACAGACAGACAAACGAACAAAATTGCAATTGGAGCTGCAGAAAAAATAAAGTGCACGTATGCTATAAAAGATCAATATTAGCGCATATCAAGCACACAATTGCACTTATCCCCATATGGCCTATAGCCTTCTTGTGGGATTTAAACTGTACCTAGATGCACGCTACCTGCCTGCGGGGGTTGGCACCCTACAATCCTGCGCAAATGGCGCCCCCGCTCTCGTCGTCTGGCCCTGATACGCCCTAACACTGCCAAATGGCAACTAGACCGAAAAAATACACAAAAAGCAGGCCGCACGTACAGTCACCAATTAGGTAAACTATACCACCTAACCAAAAAAGCACATCCCCAATAACACAAACATATATACAAATCCCAATATATACATCTCAATATACATATCTCAGTATGTTCATCTCGACGCGTTTCCCCCGAGGTCGGTTCATCAGGAGACATACTAGAAAGATATCACTTATCTGAGTGACGGGTAGAGGAAAAATCACTCAAGGAGGTGTACGGTAGAGCAGTGGGGAACAATGTCCATCCCTGACCGCAGGTTACAATCAGCCTTCTATAGCTCAGTCATTATTTATATTTTATTATCAGTTTATGAAAAAATCAAACAATTCTCATGTGATGTAGGCAGCAATTGTGGGGATGGTAGATTTGGAAATCTTTGCTGAAATCTAATATTTAAATGCTCGTCGTCTCTCGCGCTGCTGATTATGAAGTAACTGTGTCCGGACATTAGATTCAGATCATTTTTTTCTATGGAGACTATAATTGATGTGTCATATCCTGAATCTGTCATAGATTTCACTTGGGGTTTACATTCAGGAATTCTGTTAGGACTTCTATGTATGGTGTGGAGGGAGGATAACAGTTAGTGCTACCCCTATAGCAGAGAGCCGCTAACAGGCAGCAATTAATGCCGCCATTCATTCCACGGACACCCATTAATCTGAATGGTCACCGTATACTACATTCCCCTATAATGGCCGCTGCAGGGGAAATTCCTGACCTACCACCAATCCCACAGCAATCCGCTCCCATATCAAAAGGATTTCCCGTGATGTAATAGTTATGATAAAATACATTTCATTATTGCTGTGAGAGCATTAAACATGATACAATCTATGGGGCAGTTTAAAGTAACAGCTTGACCAATGAAATTTCCTTTTAAATATGAACAAAATCATGAAAATAAGTTTTAAAACATGTCTGCTCTGGATCGTGCCTCTATCTATACTTTTTTTTTTTTTTTTAAAAGCGCACCCGTTAATGATGGGTGTGCAGCAGCCTGAAGCTCGGCGATCAGCTGCGATTTGTGCCATTCTTCTACAGCGCCACCACAGGAGAAATACAGTATGGCAGTGTCCTCACTGGAATCAGGGAGCTGATGGTATATGGCAGAGACATGTCGGGTCCTCCAGGGCCCTTCACTAACCGGTGGAATTGCTCTGGGTATCATGCTGGGAGTTGTCATTCTCAGGTCCAGACTATGTCTTCTTCCAAATACCGTACGTGGGACAAGTGTGGCCCTTCCTGTCACTCCCACATGGGGACAAATTCCTCTCCGGCCCTTAGTCTTATAACCAGGGTCAAAGTATCACTTTAATTATTACACATTAAGGCTATGTGCACACGTCAGGATTTCTTGCAGAAATTTTCCTGACAAAAACCGGACATTTCTGCCAGAAATCTGCATGCGTTTTTTTAATGTGTTTTTGACGCGTTTTTTTCCAAATGCATAGATTAGCGGGAAAAACGCAGAAAATCCGCAAAATTAATGAACATGCTGCTTTTTTACCGCGATGTGTTTTTTTCGTGGAAAAAACACGCATCATGTGCACAAAACATACAGAATGCATTCTAAATGATAGGATGTATAATGTATGCGTTTTTATAGCGTTTTTATAGCGTTTTTATCGCAAAAAAACCTGAACGTGTGCACATAGCCTAATAGATGAATGACTTCATAATTACGACGTTTAGAGAAGTGCGGAGCATGGGAACACTGTATCACATGGGAGGATTAGATACCCAGCTCAGCAGAAAGTATCACATAGGATTGGATTAGCTACACAACTCAGCAGACAGTATCACAAATAGTAGGATTAGATACACGACTCAGCAGTAGGTATCACACATGGTAGGATTAAATACATGGCTCAGCAGACAGTATCACACACGATAGGATTAGATACACGGCTCAGCAGAAAGTATCACATAGGATTGGATTAGCTACACAACTCAGCAGACAGTATCACAAATAGTAGGATTAGATACACGACTCAGCAGTAGGTATCACACATGGTAGGATTACATACATGGCTCAGCAGACAGTATCACACACGATAGGATTAGATACACGGCTCAGCAGACAGTATCACACAGGATAGGATTAGATACACTACTCAGCAGTCAGTATAACACAGGATAGGATTAGATACACAGCTCAGCAGAAAGTATCACACAGGATAGGATTAGATACACTGCTCAGCAGACAGTATCACACAGGATAGGATTAGATACACGGCTCAGCAGACAGTATCACACACGATAGGATTACATACACAACTCAGCAGACAGTATCACACAGGATAGGATTAGATACACAGCTCAGCAGAAAGTATCACACAGGATAGGATTAGATACACTGCTCAGCAGTCAGTATAACACAGGATAGGATTAGATACACGGCTCAGCAGTCAGTATCACACAGGATAGGATTAGTTATACGGCTCAGCAGACAGTATCACACAGGATAGGATTAGATACACAGCTCAGCAGACAGTATCACACAGGATAGGATTAGATGCACGGCTCAGATGGTATCACACAGGATAGGATTAGATACACGGATCAGCAGGCAGTATCACACAGGATAGGATTACATACATGGCTCAGCAGACAGTATCACACACGATAGGATTAGATACACGGCTCAGCAGACAGTATCACACAGGATAGGATTAGATACACTACTCAGCAGTCAGTATAACACAGGATAGGATTAGATACACAGCTCAGCAGAAAGTATAACACAGGATAGGATTAGATACACTGCTCAGCAGACAGTATCACACAGGATAGGATTAGATACACGGCTCAGCAGACAGTATCACACACGATAGGATTACATACACAACTCAGCAGACAGTATCACACAGGATAGGATTAGATACACAGCTCAGCAGAAAGTATCACACAGGATAGGATTAGATACACTGCTCAGCAGTCAGTATAACACAGGATAGGATTAGATACACGGCTCAGCAGTCAGTATCACACAGGATAGGATTAGTTACACGGCTCAGCAGACAGTATCACACAGGATAGGATTAGATACACAGCTCAGCAGACAGTATCACACAGGATAGGATTAGATGCACGGCTCAGATGGTATCACACAGGATAGGATTAGATACACGGATCAGCAGGCAGTATCACACAGGATAGGATTAGATACACAGCTCAGCAGGCAGTATCACACAGGATAGGATTAGATACACAGCTCAGCAGTCAGTATCACACAGGATAGGATTAGATACACAGCTCAGCAGACAGTATCACACTGGATAGGATTAGATACACAGGTCAGCAGTCAGTATCACATAGGATAGGATTAGATACAGCTCAGCAGACAGTATCACACAGGAGAGGATTAGATACACGGCTCAGCAGACAGTATCACACAGGATAGGATTAGATACACTGCTCAGCAGACATTATCACACAGGATAGGATTAGATACAGCTCAGCAGACAGTATCACACAGGAGAGGATTAGATACACGGCTCAGCAGACATTATCACACAGGATAGGATTAGATACACTGCTCAGCAGACATTATCACACAGGATAGGATTAGATACACAGCTCAGCAGTCAGTATCACACAGGATAGGATTAGTTACACAGCTCAGCAGTCAGTATCACACAGGATAGGATTAGATACACGGCTCAGCAGACAGTATCACACAGGATAGGATTAGATACACGGCTCAGCAGACAGTATCACACAGGATAGGATTAGATACACGGCTCAGCAGACAGTATCACACAGGATAGGATTAGATACACAGCTCAGCAGACAGTATCACACAGGATAGGATTAGATACACAGCTCAGCAGACAGTATCACACAGGATAGGATTAGATACACGGATCAGCAGGCAGTATCACACAGGATAGGATTAGATACACAGCTCAGCAGACAATATCACACTGGATAGGATTAGATACACAGCTCAGCAGTCAGTATCACACAGGATAGGATTAGATACACTGCTCAGCAGACATTATCACACAGGATAGGATTAGATACACAGCTCAGCAGTCAGTATCACACAGGATAGGATTAGTTACACAGCTCAGCAGATAGTATCACACAGGATAGGGTTAGATACACAGCTCAGCAGACAGTATCACACTGGATAGGATTAGATACACAGCTCAGCAGTCAGTATCACACAGGATAGGATTAGATACACTGCTCAGCAGACATTATCACACAGGATAGGATTAGATACACAGCTCAGCAGTCAGTATCACACAGGATAGGATTAGTTACACGGCTCAGCAGTCAGTATCACACAGGATAGGATTAGATACACGGCTCAGCAGACAGTATCACACAGGATAGGATTAGATACACTGCTCAGCAGACATTATCACACAGGATAGGATTAGATACACAGCTCAGCAGACACTATCACACAGGAGAGGATTAGATACACAGCTCAGCAGAAAGTATCACATAGGATAGGATTAGATACACTGCTCAGCAGACATTATCACACAGGATAGGATTAGATACACAGCTCAGCAGACACTATCACACACGATAGGATTAGATACACAGCTCAGCAGAAAGTATCACATAGGATAGGATTAGATACACTGCTCAGCAGACAGTATCACACAGGATAGGATTAGATACACAGCTCAGCAGTCAGTATCACAGAGGATAGGATCACATACAAAGCTCATCAGACCATATCACACAGGATAGGATTAGATACACATCTCAGCAGTCGGTATCACACAGGATAGGATTAGATACACTGCTCAGCAGACATTATCACACAGGATAGGATTAGATACACAGCTCAGCAGTCAGTATCACACAGGATAGGATTAGTTACACAGCTCAGCAGTCAGTATCACACAGGATAGGATTAGATACACGGCTCAGCAGACAGTATCACACACAATAGGATTAGATACACAGCTCAGCAGAAAGTATCACATAGGATAAGATTAGATACACTGCTCAGCAGACAGTATCACACAGGATAGGATTAGATACACAGCTCAGCAGTCAGTATCACAGAGGATAGGATTACATACAAAGCTCATCAGACCATATCACACAGGATAGGATTAGATACACATCTCAGCAGTCGGTATTACACAGGATAGGATTAGATACACTGCTCAGCAGACATTATCACACAGGATAGGATTAGATACACAGCTCAGCAGTCAGTATCACACAGGATAGGATTAGTTACACAGCTCAGCAGTCAGTATCACACAGGATAGGATTAGATACACGGCTCAGCAGACAGTATCACACAGGATAGGATTAGATACACAGCTCAGCAGATAGTATCACACAGGATAGGATTAGATACACGGCTCAGCAGGCAGTATGACACAGGATAGGATTAGATACACAGCTCAGCAGGCAGTATCACACAGGATAGGATTAGATACACAGCTCAGCAGTCAGTATCACACAGGAGAGGATTAGATACACAGCTCAGCAGTCAGTATCACACAGGATAGGATTAGTTACACAGCTCAGCAGTCAGTATCACACAGGATAGGATTAGATACACAGCTCAGCAGACAGTATCACACAGGATAGGATTAGATACACGGCTCAGCAGGCAGTATCACACAGTATAGGATTAGATACACAGCTCAGCAGGCAGTATCACACAGGATAGGGTTAAATACACAGCTCAGCAGTCAGTATCACACAGGATAGGATTAGATACACGGCTCAGCAGTCAGTATCACACAGGATAGGATTAGATACACAGCGCAGCAGTCAGTATCACACAGGATAGGATTAGATACACGGCTCAGCAGGCAGTATGACACAGGATAGGATTAGATACACAGCTCAGCAGGCAGTATCACACAGGATAGGATTAGATACACGGCACAGCAGGCAGTATCACACAGGAGAGGATTAGATACACAGCTCAGCAGGCAGTATCACACAGGATAGGATTAGATACACAGCTCAGCAGGCAGTATGACACAGGAGAGGATTAGATACACAGCTCAGCAGTCAGTATCACACAGGATAGGATTAGATACACGGCTCAGCAGGCAGTATCACACAGGATAGGATTAGATACACAGCTCAGCAGGCAGTATGACACAGGATAGGATTAGATACACAGCTCAGCAGTCAGTATCACACAGGATAGGATTAGATACACAGCTCAGCAGTCAGTATCACACAGGATAGGATTAGATACACAGCTCAGCAGACAGTATCACACAGTATAGGATTAGATACACAGCTCAGCAGTCAGTATCACACAGGATAGGATTAGATACACGGCTCAGCAGACAGTATCACACAGGATAGGATTAGATACACGGCTCAGCAGGCAGTATCACACTGGATAGGATTAGATACACAGCTCAGCAGTCAGTATCACACAGGATAGGATTAGATACACGGCTCAGCAGACAGTATCACACAGGATAGGATTAGATACACGGCTCAGCAGTCAGTATCACACAGGATAGGATTAGATACACAGCTCAGCAGTCAGTATCACACAGGATAGGATTAGATACACGGCTCAGCAGACAGTATCACACTGGATAGGATTAGATACACAGCTCAGCAGTCAGTATCACACAGGATAGGTACCCGGCACTCAGGGCCGCAGCGTGTGGCTGTATGTATTTCTATGCATCTGTACGCTCCGCTCCCGAGTGCCTATCACCGATGTATTATTATTCCTGGCTCGGGTGTTAAGATGATGGGACATTGAAAGCAATGGGGAGATGTGTGAAAACTGTCTAAAATAAAATCTGTCTCTGTTGCCTATAGCAACAAATCAGAGCGCAGCTTTCATTTTACCAAAGCAGCTAAAAAAATGGAAGCTGCACTCTGGTTGGTTGCTATGGGCAACAGGGACAGATCCAGTAACTGAGGCCTACTGTTTACATCCTTTTTTGCTCAAGGGATCCCATAAACCCAGTAGCCAATGGTTAACCCGGTACTTTTTTCCAGGAGCCTTGGCCCATCCAGAGCTCGATATCGTGAGCACAGGGGAGATTGCAGGATGATTATACCGGCAGCGATGCCAGCTCATTACAGGGTAGATTACATGGCCGAGGACAAGTGTAAAGATTCCCCAGAGAAATGATTGTCACCCGGTATAAGTATTTGGGGCTTTCTCTTGTAAATGTGAAGAATAAAGTCCATAATGTTGTGCACATTCTGAGTATTAATGTGCGGCATCAACTTAAAGGAGAGACCTTCAGCGCTGTACATGTTCATGGCTAAAACATGGTGTCTAACACGACCACACGGCGATGTGTATGATCTGCCTCACCGATCAAAATGGCAGTCACAATGTCAGCAAAATGGATAAGCGCTCCCTGCCCCCCGGCCGCACCCGTACTAAGGGAGGTCACACTGATGGACAGTCCGGGAACCGTATACACCAGTATAATATATCTGCTTATAATCGCACAGATACTCATGACCCGAATCCTCATTTCAGGTTCCCAGGTGACTTGTGATCGTAGAATTCTCCAACATGCCGGATCTTACAGAAAAAGTAACCAAGACCCTGAATAAAACCACCCCAGGACTGCAGATATGGAGGATAGAGGTAACTGTTATTATTAGGATTATTGCATCTGGGTTTGGTGCCCGAGTTCCTGGTGTCCAGGAGATTGATGATTTAATCAAAGGTGTCCAAGAGTTTGGTGCCCAAGTTCCTAATGTCAATGAATTTAATGGTCTTGTGTTTGGTGTCCATTTGTTTAATGGTCTAGTTCCTAATATTCAGGAGTTTAATACCTTAGTCCGTGGTATCCGTGAGTTTGCTAATCCCTGGTTTCCAGAATTATGGTTTACTAGTTGCTGTTGTCCAGAAATTCCCAGTCCCTGGTGTTCAGGAGTTTGGTGCTCAAGTTTCTTGTGTCCAGGAGTTTGCTTCCCTAGTCCCTGGTGGTGTCCAGGAGTTTGCTTCCCTAGTCCCTGGTGGTGTCCAGGAGTTTGCTTCCCTAGTCCCTGGTGGTGTCCAGGAGTTTGCTTCCCTAGTCCCTGGTGTTGTCCAGGAGTTTGCTTCCCTAGTCCCTGGTGGTGTCCAGGAGTTTGCTTCCCTAGTCCCTGATGATGTCCAGGAGTTTGCTCCCCTAATCCCTGGTGTCCACGAGTTTAGTGCTCCAATTCCTTGTGTCCAGGAGTTTCCTGCCCTGGCTCCTTGTGTCCATGGGTTTGCTGCCCTAGTTCGTGGTGCTCAGAAGTTTGGTGCTCTAGTTCCTTGTGTCCAGGAGTTTCCTGCCCTAATCCCACTTGTCTGTCCTAGTACCTTGTTTCCAGGGGTTTTATGCCCTAGTCCCTTGTGTCCTGGAGTTTGTGCCCTAGTTCCATATGTCCAACAGTTTGTCATTTAGTCCTTGGTGTTCCTAAGTTTGGTGCACTAGTCCAGGAGTTCCCTACCCTACTCCCTAGAGTCCAGGAGTCCTAGTGTCTACCCTAGTGCCTGGTTTCCAGGAATTTGGTGACCTAGTCCCTGGCGTACACAAGTTTGGTGCCCTAGTTCCTTGTGTCCAGGAATTTGGTGCCCTTGTCTCTGGTGTCCACAAGTTTGGTGACTTTTGGTGCCCTAGTTCCGTGAGTCCAGGAATTTGTTGCTTTAGTCTCTGGAGTCCAGGAGTATGGTGCCCTTGTGCCAGATGATCAGATTTGTCTCTGCCCTTGAGTTTATCTCTATCCTAATCTATATCACATTGGAAGCAGAGGATGCCTCCATGCTTCCTGTCTAGGCAGTGGGACACCAGAACTTGTCTTCTCTCCTAGATGGCCCTGATATGACTGTGTTCTCCATTGCTATTCTATTTTACTATTTATCTATTTTTGTTACCCATTATTCTATTTCTGATTTTTGCTCTTAGGCCATGGAGATGATTCCTGTTCCAGAAAAATCGTTTGGAAGCTTCTTTGAAGGAGATTGCTATGTCCTCCTCATGGTGAGCACAGTCCTCACGTTGCCTATACTGCTGAATACAATTGTGTCCACTTCTCATTCACTGACAGGAGATCTTGAAAATGGTGATTGGAAAGTTGGATATCTTTTTGTTATACATTTCTATGCTCTTTTGATTTTTTCCAAGCTTCTGGTTCTAATTAGAGATGAGCGCATAAGTTCGAATTGTTCACCGAATCTGCCATATTTGTGCCGTATTGGTACCCTATTCGTGCCAAATTTATGTTTGACGATCGATTCCGAACATATTCGGTCATCTCTACTGCCACTGACTCCAATGACGTTTGGCTGTGTTCGATGAATATTGCAAATGCAATATTTGCCGCTGATCATAATTGGAACCGAATTTTGAAAACTTTGCTCAACTCTAGTCCTAATGCCTGTTTGTTTATTATTCATTTATATACATGTGACTCCTGAATTCCCTGTATTCTTCCAAACCAGACCCATAAGACCAGCAATAACTTCACCTACGACATCCACTTCTGGGTCGGGAACAATTCATCTTCAGATGAGCAGGGAGCCGCCGCCATCTACACCATACAGATTGATGACCACCTGGGAGGAGTTGCTGTCCAGCATCGGGAGGTTCAGGGATACGAGAGCGACACATTTAAGGGATATTTCAAGCAAGGGATAGTGTGAGTGTTACCAGCATGGCGACTTTCATGTTAATTTGAGGAGATGACATCGAAGAAGAATGCACAAAAACTAAAAGCTTAGATACGCTCCGCAGCCTGGAGATTGGGGAGCAGGAAAGGCTAAATGGTAGAAGGATGACAAATGTGTGAACAGCGCCTTTATATTTTAAAGTCATAGCTTTGATTACTGCTTATAACACATTGTGACTGTCCACTATCAGATACAAGAATGGCGGCGTAGCCTCCGGACTGAAGCAGGTGGAGACCAACACGTACAACATAAAACGTCTGCTACACGTCAAGGGGAAGAAGAATGTATTGGCTGGAGAGGTGAGTACTGAGTTTCCTATTAACATTTGTGGCTATAATCTGAATATTTTTTTTTTCTGTTATTTTTAATGTCTCGATCTTGAGTCATTTGACTTGATGGATAAACGAAATGCAGGAAGATCGATCTTGTGGAACCCCAAATAGGTCACCCGTGTCTTCTCCATCATTATCTTTATAGTATCAGGCCATCAGGTTGCTTTTCTTCCTCTTCGCCTTCTTCCTTCTATTCTTCCTACCATGATGTCCTTCTCCAGTGATCGCTCTCTTCGTATGATGTGTCTACGGTAGGCAAGTCGTAGCTTGGTGATCCTTGCTTCCAGTGACATGCCTGACTGGATTTGTTTTTCTTGCCATCAATGGTATTGATAACATGATAAAATGTGTGTAGACTTTCCCAACCACTCTTTATCACACCAATAACTTTGAACATTTAGGCTGTGTGCACAAGTTGCGTTTTTTCCTGATTAAAACGCTATAAAACCGCAAAAAAAAAACCCGCACACAATAAGCATCCCATCATTTAGAATGAATTCTGCATGTTTTGTGCACATGATGCGTTTTTTTCCGCGAAAAAAACGCATCGCGGTAAAAACCGCAGCATGTTCATTAATTTTGCGGGTTTTTTGCAAATTTCCCACTACAAAATGCATTGGGAAGTGTCCGGAAAAAAACGCGGCAAAACCGCGGCAAAAACGCATGCGGTTTTCTCGCAGAAAATGTACGTTTTTTCTCAGGAATTTTCTGCGAGAAATCCTGAACGTGTGCACATAGCCTTAGAAGAGATAACGTACTAGTAACAAAAGAATTACTAAAAATCCACTGCCATTTTGCACATGGAGATACTTTGTGTCTCCATGTCTTCAGGGTATAAATTAATTCTAAAACTGGCCCTGCAGTTACATGTATCATTTTGTTTACTGTGTTGTTTATCAAATAGAGGGGTCTCTTCCCAGCCAAGTAGAGGGGTCTCTGCCCAGCCAAGTAGAGGGGTCTCTGCCCAGCCAAGTAGAGGGGTCTCTGCCCGGCCAAATAGAGGGGTCTCTGCCCGGCCAAGTAGAGGGGTCTTTGCCCTGCTGCAGGATCAGATGACACAGGATTGTTTTGTAGTCTGTAACCATGAAGATACGTAGGTCTGCACAGGAGCTGTGCACTAAAAAAAACAGTAGATTTTTAATCAGGCCTATTTACAAAGTTGCTTCATTTAATTATATAAAATGCATTGGACAAGTCCAAAACCAGATACTGATTGAATGGTAAATTCTTCCCAGTAGTAAAATAGGAGGAAATTGGCTCAGTAGCAGTCAGAGAAAGGAGTCTTTCGTCTCAACTCGCATTATCAGATTTTTCTTTCTAAAGACCTGAACATATTTATATATCCTTAAATCTCTATCTATCTTATATCTATCTATCTGATCTCTATCCTACCCATCTACCTCAAATCTAACAATCAATCTCTCTCTAGGTCCCTTTTGAGTGGGCCAGCTTTAATACCGGTGATGTCTTCTTGGTGGACCTTGGGAAGCTGATCATCCAGTGGAATGGGCCTGAGAGCAACAAGATGGAGAGATTGAGGGTAAGGAAACTGGATGAGTCTGAACATGATATGACCGTGTTTGATGGGAAAACTGTTCTTTATGGTTTACTTTAGTGGTGGCCGACACGCTGTAGTAGCGGGCATGCACGACCTGGTGCAATATATAGCTATGACATAGTCTATTACCCCACTAAAACAAAAAAATGAATGGGGTCTCTTAGAGGGTCACAATACTGTCACATGCAAACAGCAGCATCCGTCAAGGTCCATGACCTGGGACTCACTGGCACATTGATTTCCGTGGTTCTGTATCAGGCAGTAAGGGTCTATTGAGGGCCACGGTCAGGTAACTCTTCCACTTTTAATCATGTGATTTAAACACATATGAGCAAATTCCTTTAAATGTTCAATACCACAAAAGTATTTAATTTCTGATTCTTTTTCTAGGGTATGAACTTGGCGAAAGACATCAGTGACCGTGAACGCGGCGGGCGTGCCCATGTGTACGTGGTTGAAGGTGACAATGAGGCAGGTTCACCTAAACTGATGGAGATCCTCATACACATGCTGGGTGAAAGAAGAGAGATAAAGGCACCAATATCCGATGATGTGGTGGACAGCGTGGCCACAGGGGCAATAAAGTTGTATCAGTAAGTGATTACCGAATGCCAGCGACAATCTGTGTGCCATCTGTACCCACTGTGCAGACAAGCGACAATGAAGGCAGATCGTACCCGTGTGTGTGTCCTCTGTGCTACAGTATGGTATCTACATTGTAGCAGCTCATTGCTGCCTGACATACCAAAAATATGAAGTCTGCCTTGAATTTCTTCTTTATGTTTAGTTGCCTGAGCCGAAAGGTTGAGCTTGATGGACCTAGGTGTTTTTTTCAAAATACGTCATAGGTCATTATTAGCTGAGGGGGAGACAATATGTAGTCAGAATTCGCTGATGATGAGGAAGGAAACATTCTAGATTGTGAACCTTTCAATTATCAAATTTATTGCACAGAGTAACAGATAACAACGGCAACCTGATGGTGCAAGAAGTGGCCACCAAACCATTAACCCAAGATCTGCTCAACCATGACGTAAGTCCTTTATCTTAAGATATAGAAGCCGTGTAGAGTGAAAAGATAGATAGATACCATATATATGCAGGCGGTAGATCGATGGAGGTGTGCACCAAACCTTTAACCCAAGAACTTCTGATTCGTGATGCCATTACCCCTTTATATATAGATTTTGTCAGGATTTCCCCTGGTCTGAAAGTACAAATATTGAAATCAATGTTCTAGACTGCAGGAAGTAATATCTACATTTCTCACTCCGGTCAGGATTGCTTCATCTTGGATCAAGGTGGAATCAAGATCTTTGTGTGGAAAGGAAAAAATGCATCAAAGGAAGAGAAGCAGCAAGCTATGAACAGAGCGCTGGTGAGTGCGACCTCTGCACAGCGCAGCCTCTGCACAGCGCAGCCTCTGCACGGCGCAGCCTCTGCACAGCGCAGCCGTGACCTCGGCCGGGCATCACTGTGTGTATACCGCTCTATGCAATGTGCTGATATATCACAGTCTCTGCTCTTCTCAAATTTGCTGGCTTTCATTTTTTGTAACACTTACTTTGTTTAAAAAAAAACAGAATTTTATTAAAGCCAAAAACTATCCCCCGTCCACCAACGTCGAGGTTCAGAATGATGGATCCGAGTCTGCTGTATTCAAGCAGCTTTTCCAGAAATGGTCCACAAAGGATCAGACTGTCGGGCTCGGAAAAACAAGCACTGTTGGTAAAGTGGGTAAGTTGTCAAAATAAATAAGTGAAATGTCCACAGCATACATAAAAGTTCAATTACGTCAAGACACTAGCGCCAAAAGGGGATGGGTACTGCTGAAAACTGCTCACGAAAAACGGGTCCTGTGTGGCAAACCGTAGAGAAAGGTGATCTAATACAAACTGGATAGTTCATACTGTCGCGCTAAACAGGTAGTGAACGGAAATGGGGGGAAAAGATGTGCAATGATAAATATATCCATAAAAATGTATATATTTACACCAGTACACACAGAAGCATTCAGAGGTACAAGGATAACCCCCATCCTCCACGACACTATATCAGCAAACTGCAGGTCTTTTTGTTACTCCCTTTTATTTTTCACATGCATGATTGTTTGCTGAAATGCTAGTTCTGCGGTGGTAACTATTTGTAGCATTATAAATTGCCACTTTTTTAATAGTGAATTATTTATACTCTATATGTAATATCTATAGCCCAACACTAGATTTGCAATGTTGGCAGAAACACCACAAATTGTTGTTTCTCCTATGTAAAGAAAGGTATTGACTTTTAAATGGATCATCTGAGCAACATGCAATTATTGTTGATACATTTATCATTGCACGTCTCCTCCACCCCCTTCATGTCCGTCCACTGGCTGCTTAGTGCAACAGTATCCAGTTTGTAACATGTCCACAGCATTATAGAAAATTTCAGGAAGAGTATAAATAAATGTAAGGTGAGGTGTAATAATCAGGGTCCCCAGCAGCGCAGAGTATTTCAGGAGAGGAGTGTATGGCTCTTATGGGAGGCAATATCATGTTCACTTATGATGCTGTACATGAGAACAGTTCTGCAGGAGAACATTCGTTACAAAAGAAACACAGAACAGTAATCTGTGATTATTCATACAGGGAACTTTATTTTTGTTGCCATAACTTAGATTTTGCTCTGAGACAGCACCACATACATAGTAATATGTTTTATATATAATACAGCCAAAGTAGAACAAGTAAAGTTTGATGCCAACTCCATGCACGCCAAACCTGAGGTTGCCGCACAGCAGAAGATGGTGGATGATGGAAGCGGAGAAGCTGAGGTAATAGAATCACAAACAAAAAAGTTGCAGGAGATTCTACAGTAACAGATCGCACTTGTGGATCAATTTATCAAAAATTTAAAAAACAAACAAGAACGTGCTCACCACTTTTATTGACCGGCTTTATCTTTCTGCGGCTCACGTCTACAGGTCTATAGAATTGAAAATCTGGAAATGGCACCGGTAGAAAAACAATGGCTTGGACACTTCTATGGTGGAGACTGTTACTTGATTCTCTACAAGTATTTGGTCAATAACAAGTATCATTACATCATCTACATGTGGCAGGTAAGGGCTCGTCATCTATGAAAAACTGAATTCCTAACAGAATGATGTGAATGAGAACAGTAATAGGTTTGTATATAATGTACTAATAACACTTAAAAGTTAAGCAGTGTATGAGTGGCCAAACTGTATGCAAACAATGAATATATGCAGGGCTGGCTTTAGGTGTGGGGAGGAGGCAGACTGGGCAACTGCCTAGAGCGCCACCTCCTTGGGAGCCCCTAGAATCTACAGCAGGGGCTACACTCATAATCGTTATCAGCGAAGCTTTCGATGTGGAGCCTGCGTCAGGACAACACGATCATGTGACCATGACGTCACTATGGGTCTTGTACTCCGCAGAAGTCAAAAGAACTGATGAGGAGACGGACTGCTAGTAAGTCCTCTGTTGTCTGTGTGTATATATTAGTGAGAAAATGTAACCGTGAGCACTACTAGAGAAGGGGTGCTAAGGACAGGTTCCCAAACCATATAGATTAATAGTAAGAGACCTAGCACTCAACTTTAGGTAAGATGCAGCACCGCGAGATAAGCGGTGGATGCCGCGTCGGAGAGCACTGCAGCTCCAGAAATCTTCCTATTTGCTCATAGCAGGTTTGCCTACAACCACCACGCTGAACTAATTTTGATATATGATCGTGCAGCGATTATAATTCCCGTTACCGGCTTTTATTTAATAACCTCCTGTAACTGATGAAGGTCACAATTGACCGAAACGTTGTCCTGCATTTACTACAATAAATTTTTCCTGCTGCATCTTAGCTAAAGTTGAGTGCTATGTCTCACTATTAATCTATATATTAGTGAGGACATGAGAATGTATGGACCCTTGTCAGGTATACATTAGTGATGATATCACAATGTATGGACTCCTGGTCTATATACACTGCTCAAAAAAAAAAATAAAGGGAGCACTAAAATCCCACATCCTAGATATCACTGAATGAAATATTCCGGTTGTAAATCTTTATTCATTACATAGTGGAATGTGTTGAGAACAATAAAATCTAAAAATCAACGTAAATCACAACTAATATCCCATGGAGGTCTGGAGTTGGAACCATGCTCAAAATCAAAGTGGAAAATAAAGTTACAGGCTGATCCAACTTCAGTGGAAATGCCTCAAGACAAGGAAATGATGCTCAGTATTGTGTGTGGCCTCCACGTGCCTGTATGATCTCCCTACAACGCCTGGGCATGCTCCTGGTGAGGCGGCGGATGTTCTCCTCAGGGATTTCCTCCCAGACCTGGACTAAAGCATCCGTCAACTCCTGGACAGTCTATGGTGCAATGTGATGTTGGTGGATGGAGCGAGACATGATGTCCCAGATGTGTTCAATCGGATTCAGGTCTGGGGAACGGGCGGCCAGTCCATAGCTTCAATGTCTACATCTTGCAGGAACTGCTGACACACTCCAGCCACAGGAGGTCTGGCATTGTCCTGCATTAGGAGGAACCCAGGGCCAACCGCACCAGCATATGGTCTCACAAGGGGTCTGAGGATCTCATCTCGGTACCTAATGGCAGTCAGGCTACCTCTGGCGAGCACATGGAAGGCTGTGACGCCCTCCAAAGAAATGCCACCCCACACCATTACTGACCCACTACCAAACCAGTCATGCTGAAGGATGTTGCAGGCAGCAGATCGCTCTCCACGGCGTCTCCAGACTCTGTCACATGTGCCCAGTGTGAACCTGTTTTCATCAGTGAAGAGCACAGGGCGCCAGTGTCGAGTTTCCCAATCCTGGTGTTCTGTGGCAAATGCCAAGCATCCTGCACGGTGTTGGGCTGTGAGCACAACCTCCATCTGTGGGTGTCGGGCACTCAGACCATCCTCATGGAGTCGGTTTCTAACAGTTTGTGCAGACACAAGCACATTTGTGGCCTGTTGGAGGTCATTTTTCAGGGCTCTGGCAGTGTTCCTCCTTGCACAAAGGCTGAGGTAGCGGTACTGCGGCTGTTTTGATGCCCTCCTACGGCCCCCTCCATGTCTCCTGGTGTACTGGCCTGTCTCCTGGTAGAGCCTCCAGCCTCTGGACACTACGCTGACAGACACAGCAAACCTTCTTGCCATAGCTCGCATTGATGTGCCAACCTGGATGAGCTGCACTACCTGAGCCCCTTTTGTGGGTTGTAGAGTCCATCTCCTGCTACCACAAGTGTGAAACCACAAACAACATTCAAAAGTGACCAAAACATCAGCCAGAAAGCATTGGTACTGAGACGTGGTCTGTGGTCCCCACCTGCAGAACCACTCCTTTATTGAGGGTGTCTTGATAATTGCCAATAATTTCCATCTGTTGTCTATTCCCTTTGCACAACAGCATGTGCAATTGATTGTTAATCAGTGTCGCTTCCTAAGTGGACAGTCTGATTTCACAGAAGTTTGATTTACTTGGAGTTATATTCTGTTGTTTGAGTTTTCCCTTCATTTTTTTTGAGCAGTGTATAGAACATCTGGCAAAAATTCTAGAATCACCGGCCTTGGAGGATGTCCATTCAGTTATTTAATTTTGTAGAAATAAATCAGATCACAGACATGGCACAAAACTAAAGTAATTTCAAATGGCAACTTTCTGGCTTTAAGAAACACTAAAAGATATCAAGAACAAAAAATGTTGTAGTCAGTAATGGTCACTTTTTTAGAACAAGCAGAGGGGGGAAATTATGGAATCACTCAATTCTGAGGAAAAAATTATGGAATCATGAAAAACAAAACACTCCAACACATCACTAGTATTTTGTTGCACCACCTCTGGCTTTTCTAAAAGCTTGCAGTCTCTAAACCATGGACTTAATGAGGGTCACACAGGAGTCTTCATCAATCTGGCTCCAACGTTCTCTGATTGCTGTTGCCAGATCAGCTTTGCAGGTTGAAGAAAATGGTCCATGACAAGGCTCCAACTTCCACCAAAGATTTTCTATTGGACTGAGATCCGGACTATTTGCATGACATTGACCTTATGTGTCTATTTTCCAGGAATGTTTGCACAGTTTTTGCTCTATGGCAGGATGCATTATCATCTTGAAAAATGATTTCATCATTCCCAAACATCCTTTCAATTGATGGGATAAGACAAGTGTCCAAAATATCAACATAAACTTGTGCATTTATTGAAGATGTAATGACAGCCATCTCCCCAGTGCCTTTACCTGACATGCAGCCCCATATCATCAATGACTGTGGAAATTTGCATGTTCTCTTCAGGCAGTCATCTTTATATATCTCATTGGAACGGCACCAAACAAAAGTTCCATCATCATCACCTCGCCCAATGTAGATTCGCGATTCATCACTGAATATGACTTTCATCCAGTCCATGATTGCTTTTCCTTAGCCCATTGTAACCTTGTTTTTTTCTGTTTAGGTGTTAATGATGGCTTTCGTTTAGCTTTTCTGTATGTAAATCCCATTTCCTTTAGGCCGTTTCTTATAGTTCGGTCACAGACATTGACTCCAGTTTCTACCCATTCGTTCCTCATTTGTTTTGTTGTGCATTGCCTGTTTTGGAGACATATTGCTTTAAGTTTCCGGTCTTGACTCTTTGATGTCTTCCTTGGTCTACCAGTATGTTTGCCTTTAACAACCTTCTCATGTTGTTTGTACTTGGTCCAGATTTTAGACACAGATGACTGTGAACAACCAACATCTTTTCCAACAATGCGTGATAATTTACCCTTTTTTAAGAGTTTGATAATCCTCTTTGTTTCAATTGACATCTCTCGTGTTGGAGCCATGATTCATGTCAGTCCACTTGGTGCAACAGCTCTCCAAGGTGTGATCGCTCCTTTTTAGATGCAGAATAACGATCAGATCTAATTTGATGCAGGTGTTAGTTTTGGGTATAAACATTGAGGGTATGTTCACATGTAGATTGAATCTCTACTGATTTTTCCGCACCCGTTTTTGTAAATCCGCAGGTAAAACGCACCGCAGATTACCTGCGAATTTTCTGCAGAATTACGTGCTGATTCCACCTGCGGAGGAGCAGGTGTAAACCGCTGCGGAATCCGCACAAAGAATTGACATGCTGCGGCATAAACGCAGCGTTTCCGCAGCGTGGGCACAGCGGATTTTGTTTTCCATAGGTTTACAATGTACTGTAAACGCATGGAAAGCTGCTCAGAATCCGCTGCGGATCCACAGCAAGATCCGCCACGTGTGCACATAGCCTTACGGGGTGATTCCATAATTTTTTCCTCGGAATTGAGTGATTCCATAAATTTTCCTGCTTGGTTAAAACAAAGTAACCATTACTGACTACCACATTTTTTGTTGATTTCTTTTAGTGTTTCTTAAAGCCAAAAAGTTGCCATTTGAAATGACTGTAGTTTTGTGCCATGTCTGTGATCTGCTTTTTTTTTCTACAAAATTAAACAACTGAATGAACATCCTCCAAGGCCGGTGATTCCATAATTTTTGCCAGGGGTTGTATATTAGTGAGTACATCAGAATGTATGGGCCCCTGTCCAGTATATATTAGTGAGGACATCTGAATGTATGGGCCCCTGGTGGTATATATTAGTGATGATATCAGAATGTATGGGTTCCTAGTAGATATATATGTGTCTGTATGCATGTGCTCTGTGTATACATATATCTATATGTATGTGCTGTCAATACGTATGTATGTGTTCTGTGTATACATACAGTTGTGTGAAAATGTGTTTGCCCCCTTCCTGATTTCCTATTTTTTTGCTTGTTTGTCACATTTAAATGTTTAAGATCATTAAACAAATTGTAATATTAGACAAAGCTAAACACAAGGAATTTTGGGCACTCATCTGTGCAGGATTGCTGTAATTCAGCCACATTGGAGGTTTCCGAGCATGAACCGCCTTTTTAAGGTCATGCCACAGCACCTCAATTGGATTAAGGTCAGGACTTTGACTAGAACAATCCAAAGTCTTAATTTTGTTTTTGTTAAGTCACTGAGAGGTGGATTTGCTGGTGTGTTTTGGATCATTGTCCGGCTGCATAACACAAGTGCTCTTCAGCTTGAGGTCACGAACAGATGGCCGGACATTCTCTTTCAGGATTTTCTGGTAGCCAGCAGAATTCATGGCTCCATTTACAGCCGGGGTCACACTAGACCGTAATACGGACGAGTGCAATGCGATAAAAAATCGCATAGCACTCGTCCCAATGTTAATCTATGGGGCAGCTCCCATCATCCGATATTTTCTCGGCCGTATTCAGGATCCGAGTGAAATCGCAGCATGCTGCGATTGTCAGCGTTTCTCGGCCGAGAATCGCCAATGAAAGTCTATGGGGGTGAGAAAAAATAGCACAGCACACGGACCATCAGTGTGACTTGCGAGAAATTCTCAGGCATTGGGCAGGTGACAAGAATGGCTCAGCCATTATTTGCTCATTTTGCAAGTGTGTGAGAAAATCTCACCATACGGATGCCATACGGATGTCACACGGATCATTTAATGCGAGAAAATCGCATCCTCGCACTGCACACGGATCACTGTTTTGGTAACATTTGTGCGATTCTCGTCCGTCAAAAACGGACCGTTTTTTTATACGTTGTGTGTGTCCCCGGCCTACCACAGCAAGTCTTCCAGGTCCTGAAACAGCAAAACAGCCCCAGATCATCACACTACCACCATCATATTTTACTGTTGGCATGATGTTATTTTTCTGAAATGCTGCGTTACTTCTACACCAGATTTCACTGTGGTTTGCTGAAGTCCAAAAGCTTTAGAAATGGCTTGATAACCATTTCCAGACTGATACATCTCAATTATTTTCTCATTTGTTCCATAATTTGTTTGGATTGCGGTATGCTGTCTAGATTCTGAGGAACTATTGGTCTTCTTCACTTGTCAGGCGGGTCCTGATTAAGAGATTTCTTGATTGAGAACAGGTGTGGCAGTAATGGGGCCTGCATGGGGCTAGGGAATATGAACTCAGCTTCCTAAAGATGTGATAAACCACAATTAATTTGTCTTAAATGGGGACAATCACTTTTTCACACAGGGCCCTGTAGGTTTGAATTTATGTTTCCCTGAATAATAAAGACCTTTATATAAAAAAGACTGCATTCTGTGATGACTTGTGTTATCTTTGTCTAATATTTCAATTTGTTTGATCTGAAATGCAACCTAAATGTTTGAATGTGATGGTGCAATATGTGAGCATTTAGAGCCCCACTTTGTCTAAAATCAGCCCTGAATATATAAAATGTAAACTGCATTACCACCATGTTTGTTATACAAGTACTTTATTAAAATGAAGGTTCGAAGTGCAAAAAAATTACCAATGTGTGTGTAACCACCAGCCACCACAATGCGACCTTTTTCTGATAGGATCCTGACCACTTCTATCAGACATATTTCTCCCAGGGGATAATCCTACAAAGTTAGCTTTGTATTTATATATACATATATTTTTATCTATCGAACTAGTTAATAAAAAAAGTGAAAAGACGGAAAGACCCCAAAATCTGCAATACATTTTATCTAATGTCTAACATCATCATCATATAGATCTACTTTCTAATTATGTCTATTCATAGTTTCTATGGGTCTCTCTGTGAACATAGGGTCGCCACGCCAGCCAGGATGAGATCGCTGCATCCGCGTATCAAGCCGTAAGCCTGGATCAGCAATATGATGGACAACCTGTTCAAGTGCGAGTGACGATGGGGAAGGAGCCCTCACACCTCATGGCCATATTTAAAGGGAAGATGGTGGTGTACGAGGTACGAGTGTACACACACACACACAGACCCACATATATTATATACTGTATATACTCGAGTATAAGCCGACCCCCCCTAATTTTGCCACAAAAAAACTGGGAAAACTTAATGACTCGAGTATAAGCCTAGGGTAGGAAATGCAGCAGCTACCGGTAAATGTCAAAAGTAAAAATAGATACCAATAAAAGTAAAATTAATTGAGACATCAGTAGGTTAAGTGTTTTTGAATATCCATATTGAATCAGGAGCCCCATATAATGCTCGATACAGTTCATGATGGCTCCATAAGATGCTCCATGTTAAAATATGCCCCATATAATGCTGCATAAAGGTTAATAATGGCCCCATAAGATGCTCCATAAAGATATTTGCCCCATATAGTGCTGCACAAACGTTATGGCCCCATATGATGCTTTATACAGACACTTGCCCCATTTTCTGTTGCTGCGATTAAAAAACAAAAAAAATCACATACTCACCTCTCCGTCGCTCAGGCCCCCGGCGCTTTCAATATTCACCTGACTTAGTTCCGGCGCTGCTCCATCTTCAGCGTCTTCCGCACTGACGTTCAGGCAGAGGGCGCGCACTAACCACATCACTGCGCCCTCTGACCTGAGCGTCACTGCAGAGGACGCTGAAGACGGAGCGGCGCCGGAACGAGGAGCAGGTGAATATCGCGCAGCGCTCCCTGTATACTCACCTGCTCTTGGCGCGGTGCAGTCCATGCTTCCCCGGCACTGCTTCTTCCTGTACTGAGCGGTCACCGTTACCGCTCATTACAGTAATGAATATGCGGCTCCACCCCTATGGGAGGTGGAGCCGCATATTCATTACTGTAATGAGCGGTACCATGTGACCGCTCAGTACAGAAGAAGCTGAGGCGCCGGGAAGCCAGGGACCACGCCAGGAGTAGGTGACTATAATTAGACTGCCCCCGCTCCCCCTCCCCTGCCGACCCCTGGATATGACTGAGTATAAGCCGAGAGGGGCACTTTCAGCCCAAAAAAATGGGCTGAAAATCTCGGCTTATACTAGAGTATATACGGTATATCCAAAAATTTTGGTAACCTTGGAATTGTTCCAGAAAATGAAATATTTCTACTGCAAAAAGTATCATAATTACACATTTTATATGTTTATTTCCTTTGTGTGTATTGGAACACAAAAAAACAGAAAAAAAACCAAAACAAATTGGATATAATTTCACAAAAAAAAAACCCAAATGGACAGGGCACAAATGTTGGCACCTTTCCCAAAACTGTGGGTAAACAACTTTGTTTCAAGCATGTGATGCTCGTTCGCACTCACCTGTGGCAAGTAACAGGTGTGGAAACCAGATGGTGAGAAATTGTCTCAATCTTTGCATTGCGTGTCTGAGTGTTCCACACTAAGCATGGAGAACAGAAAGAGAAGAAAATTGTTGAACAAGGGTGCCAACACTTTTAGCCATGACTGTGTGTTATATATATTATACACATATATCACAACACTGCACGGCATCGGCCGTGATCCTTGCGTTACTTTGATGATCACAGATCAATGATGCACGGTAATGACCAAGCTCCTGTATGGTTACCTTGTTCAGCGCTCACCATACACTAACACTAGATGTGTCTCTTCTACAGGGCGGTACTTCTCGTGCCGACAGTGACTATAATCCCCCCGAGGTCCGACTGTTCCACGTACACGGCACCAATGAGTACAACACCAAGGCCTTCGAGGTCCCCGTCCGGGCATCGTCTCTTAATTCTAACGATGTGTTCGTCTTGAAAACCAAGGGGACCTGCTACGTGTGGTGCGGAAAGGTAAGGTCAGCAGTGACGTGGCTTCATAGACTGGAGTAATCTCTTGTACAAAGGATATATTGAAAGAAACAAATTCTTCCTCAAAGGGGATTTATCTGAAATTTGCATTGATGGTCTAGGCTGAAGGTCATCAGTACCAGGCACAGCCACAGTTATATGGGTGTAGCCGCAGTACCGGGCACAGCCACAGTTATATGGGTGTCGCCGCAGTACCGGGCACAGCCACAGCTATATGGGTGTTGCCGCAGTACCGGGCACAGCCACAGCTATATGGGTGTCACCGCAGTACAGGGCACAGCCAGTTATATGGGTGTCACCGCAGTACCGGGTACAGCCACAGCTATATGGGTGTTGCCGCAGTACCGGGCACAGCCACAGTTATATGGGTGTCGCCGCAGTACCGGGCACAGCCACAGTTATATGGGTGTCACCGCAGTACCGGGCACAGCCAGTTATATGGGTGTCGCCGCAGTACCGGGCACAGCCACAGTTATATGGGTGTCGCCGCAGTACCGGGCACAGCCACAGTTATATGGGTGTTGCCGCAGTATCGGGCACAGCCAGTTATATGGGTGTCGCCGCAGTACCGGGCACAGCCACAGTTATATGGGTGTCACCGCAGTACCGGGCACAGCCAGTTATATGGGTGTCGCCGCAGTACCGGGCACAGCCACAGTTATATGGGTGTCGCCGCAGTACCGGGCACAGCCACAGCTATATGGGTGTTGCCGCAGTATCGGGCACAGCCAGTTATATGGGTGTCGCCGCAGTACCGGGCACAGCCACAGTTATATGGGTGTCACCGCAGTACCGGGCACAGCCAGTTATATGGGTGTCACCACAGTACCGGGCACAGCCAGTTATATGGGTGTCACCGCAGTACAGGGCACAGCCACAGTTGCCCCCTGAATTCTATATAGGCTGCAGTCGAGGAGGGGGATCTGTGAGAGCCTGGAAAATCTCTGTAATTAATGTTCAATACCAATAAAAAGAATGTGATGGAATTCTCTGCGATTGTATTCTCCTTCCATGTAAGTAACAAGATGCAGGAGAAGATGAAGTTAATGTTGGTTCCTTTATTTGTATCCACAGGGCTGCAGCGGTGACGAGAGAGCGATGGCCAAGAATGTGGCCGACATCATTTCCAGAGGGGAGAAGGTGGTGGTGGCGGAGGGGCAGGAGCCATCGGAGTTCTGGTTGGCACTGGGTGGCAAGAGCCAGTATGCCAGCAGTAAGAGGTAAAGCAGAGTGTATCCTGCTGTGGATACAGCACCAATGTGGATGTATAATACAGCGATGCTGATGTAGCAGAGCTGATGTGCGGTCATTAGTTTTCCTGGTCTTGAAAGGGGCATTCCTACATTCCGATTGAGACCCCCAGCAATCCAGAGAGCTGGCCTCTGCAAAAAATCTTATGCTCAACCTCCCCTTCATTCATTCATTATGGGACTTCTGGAAAAGCACCAGTGCAGCACTACTCTATTTCCATCAGTCCCATAGACAGCGATAGAGCAGTGGTCAAGAAAACACACCTCCACTCTAATCTCAGGATTGCTGTGGGATCTTGTGGCCATTCCCTGGATCCCCTCCCCCCCCCCCATGATCTGTAAGTTATCACCTATTCTACTTACAGACAAGGCTAGAGTTGTCAAGTGAAAACAAGTTATCACCTATGCAAATAATCTTTTAGATCTGCGGGGGACCGATCGCTGTGACCGGGACCGATCAGCAGGAAGCTACCTCTTTAATAAATGAGTGGCCGTGCGCATGCCTGACACAGATACATTATGTAATGTAATTCAGAAGCCATGCAGAACACTTTTCACTCTACCAGAAAACGGACCTGCAATTCCTACAGCAATATTGTATTAAGAAACATCCAGAAACTATTCCGCACAGACGTTTGGGTGTCTTGAATTTTGCTCATGAACTCGTTGGAAGGTGTTAAGTCAACAAGATACATTTTTGTGTTCTAGACTGCAAGAAGAAGTTCCAGATATCACTCCGCGCCTGTACGAGTGCTCCAACCAGACAGGAACGTTCCGTGCAACTGAAATTTCAGATTTTCACCAGGATGACCTAGATGAAGATGACGTCTTCTTGTTAGACGCTTGGGATCAGGTACGGGTGAAATATTCCTGATGTCCAGTCAGGTTAGTTAATCTATTTGACAAAATCTTTTGTGCGCCAAGACACTAAAATCGAGAAGACGCAAGAATAAAGGGGCTTTATTGTATGTGGGGCGCTGTGCACGCGTGCACATAGAAGGCTACATGGTGTTTTTAATATTTAATTGTTGCAACCAAAGGCCCATAAAAGCCTATTTGTAAGATCTCTTGCTGACATTCAATGCAATTCTCACTGCTGAAGGTTTGCTACAATTTTGTTGTTACATTTTAACAAGCTACTGTAGATAGATTTTAGCTGACAGAAGATTTTTTTAGACTAGATACAATTTTAACAATCCCTCAGCTGTGAGAACTATTTGGTCTATGAATTTTCAATCTCTGGAATAATGAAGAAGAAAAAAAACAAACAAAAAAGAAAATTGGGATTTTTGTGTACTCACCGTAAAATCCTTTTCTCCGAGCCATTCATTGGGGGACACAGACCGAGGGGTGTATGCTGCTGCCACTAGGAGGCTGACACTAAGTGATACAAAGAAAGTTAGCTCCTCCCCTGCAGTATACACCCTCCTGCTGGCTCTCAGCTAACCAGTTCGGTGCATAAGCAGTAGGAGATCAATAACATATGAGAGTATAGCATGTCAGATTATAAAAACAAGCATAAGCTAATAACAGGGTGGGAGCTGTGTCCCCCAATGAATGGCTCGAAGAAAAGGATTTTATGGCGAGTACACAAAAATCCCTATTTCTCCTTCGCCTCATGGGGGGGACACAGACCGTGGGACGTCCCAAAGCAGTCCCTGGGTGGGAACAACATCAGATCAGGCCCTGTGTAACCGCTACTTACAAGTGCGCCACCGCAGCCTGCAGAGTCCGCCTGCCCAGACTCACCTCTGTGGAAGTGTGGGAATTATAGTGCTTCAAGAATGCATGCGGACTGGAAGGTGTGCCTTGCCGACGCCTGGTGCCTAGAACCCTCGATAGGCTGACATCTAACACGGAAGGACTCCTGGATGGTGAAACTAATCCACCAGGGTAACATGGCCGATGAAACGACTAAACCCTTCCTGTAACCGTCAGGAAGCCTTCCTCTTACCGTCAGGAAGCCCAGATAAAGCGTCCAACCTTCGGAAGGACGCTGTCCTCGAGACGTACCTACTCAGAGCACTCACTTCGTCCAAATCTGGGGAACTCATTCCATTTTGTGGACTGGTGCCGAAAGAGATGAGGGAAGAACGATGCCCTCATAACAGTGGTAATACAATACTACCTTGATAACAAGGGATGGGGATGGCCTGACGACAACCTTGCCTTGAAGGTAATAAAGGAAAAAAGTCTGAAAGAACAGACCGGCTAGCACCGAAGACTCGTCAGGGTGAGGCTATCGCAGAGAAAAAAAGGGCGACCTTCCATGATAGTAAAGTCTGCCCATATGAAAAGGGAGTCTACTATAAGACTCCCAGGACCATTAAGGACCCAATGATCTAACGGTATGCGATAGGGAAGAACTACGTGTGAAAACTCCCTGTGAGAAAGTCCCTACTTACAGTTTTGCTGCGATAAGGCGAGAAGATACTAGCTCCGCAAACAAAAACTGACATGGTCAGTGCAGATCTCAGAGGATCACTGGGGCCCTTTCTGCTTCCAAAAGGCTTTCAGAAGTAGTGGAAGGGGAGTTATGGAAACGGGTACCACGGAAGAACCAGCGCATGCAGTGCGATGGCTCTTGGATCTCGAGGCTGAACCACGAACTCGAGTACATTGGCATTCAGTCTGGACACCATCCGATCTACAACTGGAGAGCTCCACTGAAGGCAGATCTGATGGAAGACTTCGGGGTGAAGTTCCCACTGACTTGAGGCTTGAATTTGTTTGCCGTCCAGAGTTCTACTCCTGGGATATATACTGCCGAGATCACCGAATGGTAGATCTCGACCCATCAGAGAATGCGAGGTACCTCGGTCATGGCGTCTGACCGTGGGTACCTGCTAGATGATTATATCCAATTGAATTCGGATAGGTTGACCGGCCAGAAGGCAGTGAACCTGCTGTTCGACTACCGTTCGGATTTGCAGAGCAATGATAGGGAGAAGACGACTGGCATTGGTAGTTACTAATAACCATTGAACCGGGAGAAAGTCCCAGAATGAAGAAGGAGCTCAGAGACTATCGTCTGTTTGACTTGCTGAAAACGAGCGGAGCGAAGGAAACCGCTTCCATTGTCCTCACCATTTTTCCCTCAATATCCTCTTAGCAAAATCGAATGAAATGAGGAGATGAGTAATCAAGTGCGCGAGCTCCCTGTTGAAGGGCAATGACCTTGTCTCGAGGGAGAATTACCATCCTTCTGGAAGTGTGCAGGATCATCCTCAAAAAGGATATCTGCTGGGCTGGAAATAAGGAGAACTTGTCTAAGTTTAGCTGCCAGCCCAGGTGAGAGGGTATCGCAAGTGACAGACGACTCAGCGTAGTCCTGGAAGGGCGGCTAAACAGTCGACCCAACAGGGCACCCCTCTAGGGTGCAAGAGAAACATGACATCCGCCATAACCCTTGCGAACACTCTTTGTGCGGTAGCAAGGCCGAAGGACAAGGTCGTGACTTGAAAATGCTGTTCACGAATGGAGACGCGAAGGAATTTTTGAAGAGGGTAAGCATCCCGAATGTTGATGGATGCTGAAAACTGCACCTTTTTCTGTTGAAATAATGGCTGAGCGGAGGAACTCCATCCAAAGAAGGAGGACCTTGTCAAAGGTTGTTAGAAGTTTGAGGTCCAGGATCGGTCTTACTTTTCGTTCCCCTTTTTGGAACCAAGATCCCTTAGATCTAGACTGTCGTGGACAACCCTTATACAATCCTTTGTCAGTCTCCCGCTCAGAAGATTTGATTGGCCAGTTGTACTGCCTTCGGGAAAAGGTTACTGGTGTGAATCAAGGTAGTTAAGGTCTCCAGCCAGGGGACCATTGCTCTAGCAATCCATGCGGCGGCAAGGGAGGATACAGCGCTGAATCCGAAGCCGCAAGACGGAACGAACCAGATTTGCTATCTGACAGTCCGTGGTATTTTTAACTGATGATACATCGGGTAGGGATACTGGTAGGTATACCACAGGAGATTCTACCCGGTTAATCTGCCAAGTGGCAGAATGCGCGGCTGCATCCAGCAGGTCATAGGCTCTTGCCATCGCCGCTCTCCTTTGACAGTGCAGAGATAAAAATTAGGAACCCTCGATCCATCAACCTCTTAACAGGGAAGTGGAGAGGAATTGTCCACCTTCTTGCATCGTCCGCTAAATAGTGGTGATGCAGAGGAAGGTGCTCGTATGCCAAAAAGGGTTCAGGTCTACGTGTGGACAGGACAGGTTGTCTGGCGTAAGGTCTGGATGCAGTAGAGGAAACATGGAGGCAACTCTCCGTGTGCTGATCTGTTGATTGTGTGGGGAGATCGGTACCCTTTAAAGGACCCGTCACCCTTAAAAATCAGACCAGGCATGGCATCCCACGTAGAGGCTTCTGACCAGTGAATCGCTTATCCGGACTGAATGGCAAATGCTCTACGAGGCAGTTTAGTCTCCTTATGAGGGACGCTGCGCAGTCTAGAGAAGAACCAGAGTCTTCGTCAATGTACCGAGATTGGTTGATGGTATAAATAGGCAAGTCATCCTTCTCTGAAGCTCTGGCAAGTCCGGGCAATATCCGATCCATATTCAGAGCCTTGTTGTCATCAAATCATTGGTGAGGGAGCAGGAAACGAAAACTTCAGTTTTCTAGATGCCTGTACGTTTCTAGAATACTTGCGGCCTATGCTAGCCGACGGCTCCCATGTAGCATAGGGACCATATATATCGGTTCTGCGAGCACCCCGAGCCACAGAGTGTACATGGAGGGATTCAATCTCTTGGTCAGAGAACCATGGACTGCAGTCAGTCCACTGAGGGGAACTAGGTACTCTGGGATAAGCTGGGGTCGGCACCGGGGGGCTCCTCGGATAGATCATGCACCCTTAAGACCAGGGAATACTGGTCATGTGCCTTTAAGACCAGTGTGGCTTTAGGTCAGGTACTTCCTTACACGGTTACTGATGTAGAGTCGATGTGCCCCTTTAATGCAAAAACCGTCGCCCCTGTGTGAGCCGGCCGGGTGGACCAAGATGGCCACCGGGAGTTGCAGAGTTGATAAAATCTTGCAGAGAGCGAGAAGCGCCAATTCAGGGGCGGAGCCACGGACACAATGTTGAATAGGCCCAAGCCGGGGCCTAAATTTCTGCAGCCGGCGGGCAACACCAGCGGTAGAAGTGAGGGGCGTATTGCCAGGCGAGAAGCGTCAGAAAAGCAGGCGGAGCCACCTTAGCACGCCATAGTGCGGGCGCGGCTTCCGGGATACGGTCTACACATCGGCCGAAGCCGGGGGCAAAATTTTTGCAGCCGGCCGGAGTGTTACTTCAGGGAGGTGGCTGAGGCTGCCTGTCAGCATGTGGATATCCCTCTGAAGATGGATCCACTCACCATCGGTGCGCGTCCCGGCATGGAGCCGCCGATGTGGGTTTTAGCGCTTTTCTGTGCAGCGTGGACGGTGCAGGGATAAGCCTCAATCCATCATCCCTTTGTTAGGGAGGTGGAGAGGAAACATCAGCTTTAACCGTGGTGGGACAGTGGGGGCTGCTCGGACGCCATAGAGAGGGGCCTCTGTACATCCACTGAGTTCAGCCCCCGGGTGGACAGGCCCAGTTGTCCGGCATTAGGCCTGGCTCCAGGAGAGGATACATGGAGGCGACACTCCATGCGGTCGCCTGCTGCTGGTGTGGGGAGATCGGGACCTGAAGGAACCGTCGCCCCTGAAGTGAGCTCAGGCATGGCTTCCCACGTCGCAGGAGAGGTACGGGGAGGTACACTCGCCGTGCTCGCCTGTTGATGATTCGGGGGAGATCGGAACGTTGAAAGGATCCGTCGCCCCCTTCGCGCCATTAATTAAGAAATAAAAATTTACAGAAAAGTAAAAAATAAAATAAAAATGTTGGGGTCTGAACCAGACCCATGTGCCTCCTACAGACACTAAGCAAGAACTGGTTAGCGGATAGCCAGCAGGAGGGTGTATACTGCAGGGGAGGAGCCGAGAGCCAGCAGGAGGGTGTATACTGCAGGGGAGGAGCCGAGAGCCAGCAGGAGGGTGTATACTGCAGGGGAGGAGCCGAGAGCCGACAGGAGGGGGGAGGAGCCGAGAGCCGACAGGAGGGTGTATACTGCAGGGAAGGAGCTGAGAGCCGGCAGGAGGGTGTATACTGCAGGGGAGATGCTGAGAGCCAGCAGGAGGGTGTATACTGCAGGGGAGGAGCTGAGAGCCAGCAGGAGGGTGTATACTGCAGGGGAGGAGCCGAGAGCCAGCAGGAGGGTGTATACTGCAGGGGAGGAGCCGACAGGAGGGGGGAGGAGCCGAGAGCCGACAGGAGGGTGTATACTGCAGGGAAGGAGCTGAGAGCCGGCAGGAGGGTGTATACTGCAGGGGAGATGCTGAGAGCCGGCAGGAGGGTGTATACTGCAGGGGAGATGCTGAGAGCCAGCAGGAGGGCGTATACTGCAGGGGAGGAGCCGAGAGCCAGCAGGAGGGCGTATACTGCAGGGGAGGAGCCGAGAGCCAGCAGGAGGGCGTATACTGCAGGGGAGGAGCCGAGAGCCAGCAGGAGGGTGTATACTGCAGGGGAGGAGCCGACAGGAGGGGGGAGGAGCCGAGAGCCGACAGGAGGGTGTATACTGCAGGGAAGGAGCTGAGAGCCGGCAGGAGGGTGTATACTGCAGGGGAGATGCTGAGAGCCGGCAGGAGGGTGTATACTGCAGGGGAGATGCTGAGAGCCAGCAGGAGGGCGTATACTGCAGGGGAGGAGCCGAGAGCCAGCAGGAGGGCGTATACTGCAGGGGAGGAGCCGAGAGCCAGCAGGAGGGCGTATACTGCAGGGGAGGAGCCGAGAGCCGGCAGGAGGGCGTATACTGCAGGGGAGGAGCTGAGAGCCGGCAGGAGGGTGTATACTGCAGGGGAGGAGCCGAGAGCCGGCAGGAGGGTGTACACTGCAGGGGAGGAGCCGAGAGCCGGCAGGAGGGCGTATACTGCAGGGGAGGAGCCGGGAGCCGGCAGGAGGGCGTATACTGCAGGGGAGGAGCAGGGAGCCGGCAGGAGGGCGTATACTGCAGGGGAGGAGCTGGGAGCCGGCAGGAGGGCGTATACTGCAGGGGAGGAGCTGGGAGCCGGCAGGAGGGCGTATACTGCAGGGGAGGAGCAGGGAGCCGGCAGGAGGGCGTATACTGCAGGGGAGGAGCTGGGAGCCGGCAGGAGGGCGTATACTGCAGGGGAGGAGCTGAGAACCGGCAGGAGGGTATATACTACAGGGGAGGAGCTGGGAGCCGGCAGGAGGGCGTATACTGCAGCAGAGGAGCTGAGAGCCGGCAGGAGGGTATATACCGCAGGGGAGGAGCTGAGAGCCGGCAGGAGGTGTATACCGCAGGGGAGGAGCTGGGAGCCGGCAGGAGGGCGTATACTGCAGCAGAGGAGCTGGGAGCCGGCAGGAGGGCGTATACTGCAGGGGAGGAGCTGGGAGCCGGCACGAGGGTATATACCGCAGGGGAGGAGCTGGGAGCCGGCAGGAGGGCGTATACTGCAGGGGAGGAGCTGAGAGCCGGCAGGAGGGTATATACCGCAGGGGAGGAGCTGAGAGCCGGCAGGAGGGTGTATACTGCAGCGGAGGAGAGAACTTTCTTTGTATCACTTAGTGTCGCCTCCTAGTGGCAGCAGCAGCAGCATACACCACGGTCTGTGTCCCCCAATGAGGCAAAGGAAAACCACACCTTTCGGTAAGCAATTCGTTCCTGGCGATATCAGCCATGCCTGCGCCGTCTGCCGCGAGATACCAGATTCTGGCTGTTAATCTTCGATATGAATTATACCCTTGGCGGGGGATCCCACCATCAAACCTTTGGCACCTGACTTGTGGCACGATAATAACGAGTCTAAAAAAATTGTCACATCCTGAAAAGGGTTTTTTCCATTTTCTGAGAAATGTTCATTGTACCGAATCATCACAGGTCTTCCTATGGATCGGCAAAAGTGCAAACGAATCAGAAAAGAGGGACGCAGCAGTCACAGCACAAGAATATCTGAAGAGTCATCCTGGAAGTCGTGATGTCAACACCCCCATTATTGTGGTGAAGCAAGGATTCGAGCCCCCGACATTCACAGGCTGGTTCCATGCATGGGATCCCTTTAAATGGGAGGTATGTGATCACCCCTATAATAAGTGGATCTAGGGGGTCTCTGTGTACTGGAACCTTCAGTAATCGACTCCAGGACTCAGCAGCAAGTGTTTCACTTTGCTGCAGCGCCACCACAGGGCAAATGTAGCATTGCAACGTTGTCAATAGACTGGGTAATACATCAATGAGCCGGGTCCTCTCTGTAGAAAGTTCCCACTCTGGATAATAAATGGATGAGGATCCTGATTACCCCCAATTATTAAGTAATAACTTAACTGGATATTTAGGGGGATTTTCCAAGCCACAGAACCTGATAGTTTTCAGCCTTAATGGTTGTCATTCCTATATCCCCATGATAACTCTTCCTGCTCCGCACCATTGTGGCTCCAGTTTATTATAGAAACATATTAGATCCACATCATAACCGACTTGTATAATTCAGTTCTTAGTCGCTCCAACAATTGATTTTCGTGCATATGGCGCCTGCAATTATTATTTGAGAGGTCCCAAGTCAGTGTGGAAAAATACCAGCATTAAACATGGTGATGGTTGCCAATCAATTCTCATTTCTATTCAACTTATTTTTCAGAACACCAAATCATATGAACAATTAAAAGCCGAATTAGGAAATGAAGAGTCTATTGACCAGTTCTCCTCGGTGAGTGCACAACGCAGATATCACACACACGACCAAGTGACAAAATAATAAAAAAAAGCATCATAACGTAGTCACAGGGGAATATAATGGCTTCCTCCTGTGAGATCCAGCCCAAATATTCAGCACATAGCAGGGAGGAGGGGGATGCAGCTGCAGCTTCTCTGTATGGCTGGGATTTCATGCTGTAAAATGTGTTGGGACAACTGTGACATCAAGGAAACAAGGAAGGTTATCAGGACAACTTCTGCCACTGTCTATATAAAAAAACATGGCACACAAGCAGTCATCCATGATGTTCCAGTAGATCATAACTTATTACTGGATGTTTCAACTTTAATTATCATTTATAAAAATCACTTCTATCTGACAGGAATTTAACAAAACTCCACTGGAATCTTTCACTTCCCAAACCAACCTCGGGTCTCTAGTGCTCCAATCCTACCCGGCTGATGCTTTGGTTAACAAGACACCAGATGAATTACCTACAGGAGTAGACCCAGGCCGAAAAGAGGTGAGAAGGGCTGGAATCTGATAAATGTCATAAGAGAATGTATGTTCAATACAAAAAAGGAACTGGTGGCAAACATCAAATTATTACGGCTATGTGCACACGTTCAGGATTTCTTGCAGAAATTTCCTGAGAAAAACCTGAAATTTTCTGCAAGAAATCCGCATGCTTTTTTGCGCGTTTTTTTTCCCAGACATTTCCCAATACATTATATAGTGGGAAATCCGGCTACAAAATTAATGAACATGCTGCGTTTACCGCGTTGCGTTTGTTTCGCGGAAAAAAAAACGCATCATGTGCACAAAAATTGCGGAATTCATTCTAAATGATGGGATGCATAATGTATGCTTTTTTTGCAGTTTTATAGCGCTTTTGTAGCGAAAAAAACGCAAAAAATCAGCAACGTGTGCAGACAGCCTAATACTATAATACTGCCCCCCTATATACAAGAAAATAACTACTATAATACTGCCCCTATGTACAAGAATATAACTACTATAATACTGCCCCCTATATACAAGAATATAACTACTATAATACTGCCCCTATGTACAAGAATGTAACTACTATAATACTGCCCCTATGTACAAGAATGTAACTACTATAATACTGCCCCTATGTACAAGAATATAACTACTATAATACTGCTCCTATGTACAATAATATAACTACTATAATACTGCCTCTATATACAAGAATATAACTACTATAATACTGCCCCCTATATACAAGAATATAACTACTATAATACTGCCCCCTATATACAAGAATATAACTACTATAATACTGCCCCTATGTACAAGAATATAACTACTATAATACTGCCCCTATGTACAAGAATATAACTACTATAATACTGCCCCTATGTACAAGAATATAACTACTATAATACTGCCCCTATGTACAAGAATATAACTACTATAATACTGCTCCCTATGTACAAGAATATAACTACTATAATACTGCCCCTATGTACAAGAATATAACTACTATAATACTGCTCCTATATACAAGAATATAACTACTATAATAATGCTCCTATGTACAAGAATATAACTACTATAATACTGCTCCTATGTACAAGAATATAACTACTATAATACTGCCCCTATGTACAAGAATATAACTACTATAATTCTGCTCCCTATGTACAAGAATATAACTACTATAATACTGCTCCTATATTCAAGAATATAACTACTATAATACTGCCCCTATATACAAGAATATAACTACTATAATACTGCCCCTATGTACAAGAATATAACTACTGTGTCCTATGTAGATTTTTTTTATACTGTATATTTGTCATTAGTGGTCTTAATTCATTGCAATATTGTCCCGTATATTACGACCAGTGTTTTTTGCAGTACTGCATACATCACACAAACAGGGCAGATAATTTTGCTGTCTCGCCCTTGGTACATCATCTGTGTTTGGTTCTTATCGCCTCAGTGACTTTCCTGATTTTTGTTTCAGGAATATCTGAACAATGAAGATTTTACTGCAATCTTCGGTATTTCACGCTCTGAGTTTCAGGCTTTGCCCGACTGGAAGAAACAGACGCTAAAGAAGGCAAAAGGACTCTTCTAAATCTGCACCTTTTTTATTTCTGTTTGTTTTGTCCCGTTAAATATAAATTCCTCGTCCCCAAGAATAATACGAATATTTAATCACTGCGCCTTCACCAGAGAGATCAGGGAGGAACAGAGCCGATCACACCCCAATGCTGTGAACATGTGAGATTTTAAAGGGGGAAATAAAAATAAAATATACTGTATAAAGAAATAATTCATAGTCTGCTGGGGTCTGTATTAATTTTACTGTGACTTATGCAACTTTGGTTTAACTGTCCCCAAATAATCGAAGGATGAGGATCCATCATGGCATCAGTTATTGGCGCCATAGTCACACGGATTTACAGCAGTAAATAACCCTTTAACATTTGAGAGACCAGCCAACGTCTGCGCTACATGTGCAACCTAAAAAGTGTAACTCCTATAAGAAAAAAAAAAGTGCTAGAATCAGTAGACCGCTGGACCAAGTTCTGATCTATGTGAGAACACCGATGCCAATGGGCTGCAAAATGCGGCTCAGGTCTTAGACTCCTGTGCTAAATCATCACCTACTTGGTTGCAGTGGATACTTCACTATGCCCCATTACCATGTCCAGCCTTAGTGACGGTAGAGGGAGGAGGAATACTGGACCATTCCCACACCAGTACAGATGCAGGGCGCCAAAGGGTTAGCATTGCTGCTATGTTGGACTTCACGGATACCAGTTATTCACTATGACAGATAAAAGCTCTCATTGCAGAAGAATGACAGCAGACAGAAAAAGCAAGTCAGTCGCAAACTTGCTGATTTTCATGCCGTCCAATTAAAGCAATTCACAGTAATAATTTGAGAATACACCCTTTTAAGGGGGTCGCCTTTTCAAATTGACATTAATCTTTACTGGTCCAACAGTGATGATATCACATCCATCATTCACATGACCCCTGCAGTCAATCACAAGAATATGAGGAGGTGGTTTAAATACGAGAGTAAATACACCAGACTTGCCCTTTAGTTTTCTTAGGTACCTTCTACAGCGGTAGGAAACAAATAAGGTGCCTGTGTAACAGCTGTAAGTATATAATTTGAGGTATATCCATAGAGCTGACCGATGTAGGAGTGAAGCACAATTTATTTTTTTTATCATCAACTGCCTGTGAACAAGAGGCATTTTTCAGAGGGAGGAAAACCCCTTTAATGGGAGGTTCAATTACAGATTTATGTTGTGACGTGATGGCGGCCCTTGGACTACAGAGCATGGATGCTTATATTGTCCTACAGGCGGTTAGCCCTTGTAACATGGATTAGAATACACGAATTTAGCAATAAATCGCGAATGTCTCCAGGAGGTGGAAGAGAGAGGATCTATGAACGCCAGGAATGCATTAGGACCGTATTTTTCGGACTATAAGACGCACCCGGGTTTTAGAGGTGGAAAATAGGGGGGAAAAAAATTATTGGAAGCAAAAAAAATGTGGTAAAATATTTAACAACATAAATAACATACTATTATATGTGTTGTTATTATATATAATGTTATGTTGGAAGCTGCGGGTAGAAGATGGTGCTGCGGGACCAGTGTGGTGGCTGTAAAGTACTGTATGAGGACACTGGAGGGTGAGTATAAGAATGGGGCACAGGGCTTATATTTAAAGCACCACTCCAGCACTGAAAAATAACACTGGAGTGCTGCCTTAAGAACCCATGGGAGAACTATAACTCCCAGCCTGTCCTGCAGATCCTATGACATGCTGGGAGTTATAGTTCACCACAGGAGTGGCAGAGTGCTTTATTGTGTGTTGCATTGACTAACCTTTTAAGTATTTCTTAGTTGTTCAGGCTGTGAGCAACCCATGACCGCACAGAGCTCTCCCTCTTGTTGCCTCTCCACAGCACAGGTCATAAGAGGAAGCTTGCAGATTCTAGGGCGGTGTCTGAAGGACCTGTGATGACATCAGAAGAGGGAGGACTCTGTGCTGCCATGTGATGCTCCAGCCCGCCCACTTCATGACATCACAGGTCCTTATGCACTCAGCATCCAGCACAGCACAGCACAGCCAGGCAGGTATGCAGCTATCTTCTCTGGCACCTGCTGCCTCCACCAGACACACAGATCTCCCCAGCTGCTGCAGTAATCGGCGCTGGGGAAACCATGTATGTCCCTGTTTAAGTGCAGGACTATTCATTTGGTGCTCCCTGCTCACTACTGACAGCTAGGCAGGGAAGAGGCTAATGAATATTCACTGCACTTTAATCATCGGGAACACATGGTTTCCCCAGCAGCAGCCAGGACATTTTTCTGCCTCCTGTGAGTGGGATCATAGTGGATCCCACTTGCCACTGCCCCCTCCCCACATGTTACATCCGGACCATAAGACGCACCCACACTTTTCTCCCAAATTTGGAGGGAAAAAAGTGCGTCTTATGGTCCAAAAAATACGGTAATTGTCTGGTCCTGGGTTATTAGAATATATAGTTGCCAGCACAATAAAGATTAACAGAAAACGCAGCAACTTATTTAACTTCTTTATGTCTTTTCATACAGAACAAAGACTAAACATAAAAACAAAAGCCTAAAATACTTAAATACCATAGAATTATGTACAACAAAATCAAAATACACTTTACCTGAAATATCAGGAGTGCGGGAGATAAATGGATACGATAGTACAAAGATTTACACAAAACCGCATTTTGGAAAACTGCAACATTAGAGGTCACAAATCATTCCTCAGGACGACCGGCTGCAAAATGCCCAGGCCGGGACAAAAGTAATAAATGATTTCAGTCCTGATGGTAAACGAAAAGCAAGAAATCATAAACCATCACAAACGAGAAAAATGGATCCAAGCTCCAGGAAAGCCAGAATGCCCACGTATATAAAAAGAACTAGTAACGGACCAGATAGGCTTAACATAGGAACTATTAAAAAGTATTGTCACCTCCGCGGCTGATTGTCGTCAGTGCCCGGCATTCGTGCCATGTCCACTTTCCTGGGAAAGCGTGCATGTCCTTCTGCGTTTTACCGCACCGTCTTATTGCTATGATCCTGCAGAAACAGGGGAAGAAGCGATGCCCCTGTACAAAGTATTAGCAAAGCCTAGAGCTCCCCTAATAAAGTCCCCCCCCCCCCCCCCCCGCCAAAAAAACCCAAAAAACACAGTAGCCATAAAGTGCCACTAAAAAAAAAGCAAAAAAAAAAAAGTAGCCTATAAAGAGAAGCGGTTGAGGACAAATCTGGATGGAGATACATGGCATAAGATTTTATGGTGGTTGAGAGATTATGGGATTTCTTGCAATTTATTTTTCGCTACAATCAGCCTAAAATAGCTGGTAATTGAACAACGGAAAACAATATAGTGTCCCTTTGAAGTAAAGCAAGGTATGCCAATCATTGCAAATTATCCTGTAACTTGCTAAGAATCACAGCCAATCCAGAAAACGGGGCTTTGCGTGGAGCGGATGTGCGCATGCTCGACCTTACAGCCAAACCAGAAAATGGGACTTTGAGTGAAGGTGCACATGCTCATCCATCTCCATTGTGGTCTATGAGACTGCTGGAAATAATGGAGCCCTATACTCAGCTTCCACCATAGACGATGAAAGGAGCGGAAGTGCACATGCTTCAGACAGCCTCATTCTTAAGATCGCTGGGGGTCAGAGCCATTCGGAATTCATACAGTGTCTTTAGATTGGGATATGAACAACATTGGTCTTAATAACCAAAATCCCAGTACGCAAATGGAACAAAAAAATAAAAAAATACAAGTCCAAAAAGTTTAGTAGCCTTCATATTCAGCAAGAAGAACTGCAGTTCTGTAGCGTCACCCAGGCCTTTAGGTCCTACTCGGACAGAAAAAGCTTATTGCTACAAGAAAATGACAAGGTGACGAAAGCTTTGCCATCCATTCAACAAATGTAAAAACTTTAGAAGCTGTGACATCGGCGGTTTTCGGTTTGTGCCAAGATCCCAGGATTGCATGGCAGCAACCAACAGAAATAGCAACGAGAACCTGTAAATGCGCCGACTACAGATCGGCGGCAGGAAAGCCTTCTCAAGGCAAAAGAATCAGCGTTCAGTTCAAGACTAAGGAAGCCTGGGCACCAGGGAGGTGGAAAGTCACAATTGGGGTCTGGATGATGATCTGTTTGGGTCAGTGCTCGAGGCTTGTGCTTTTTTCTCCTCTTCAATCATTTCATCAAATATCTCCCTACAGGGGAAGAAAAAAAAACAGAAAAAGACGACCAAAAACTAGATGAGAAATATTGAAACAAGAACAGAAATGTATCAGTGTTGAACTCCTACATATACTAACAATCTGCGGCTTTAACCCAAGCGTGGACAGCCAGAGTGCTGGTTGCACATGTGCCCTCAGATCCAAAGTCTGCGATGACTGTTTGCATTGTCCATGCGATAGACTTCGTATAGGGAGGTAAGGAGCGTTAACAACCTGCTGCTCCATTCAATTCCCCCTGGCCATGGTATTGGAGCTGAAATCCCCCATTCTGGAGATCATTAGGTCTTATTGCTGGGACCACAAATTGATCTCTGAATTACAAGTCCAGAGAATGGGCGACTTTTCTTTATGGTAAATGTAAACCTCTTTAGGCAAACATCTTTAAAACAGACCCCAATTCTTACTTGTGCATGTAGAAGAATATGTAACCGCTACGATCCCGCTCATTCTGAACGGTGGTCTCTTGTGTCCGCGACACCGCCAGGTCATTGTACGTAAACCACGATTGCTTCTTGGTATCGTACGCATCGCTGATATAGTGGCCTAAATATAAAGACAAACCTTTAAAACCCCAAATCATTCATTGTAAAAACAAATTCACCTTCAGGTGGGAAAAAACAAAAACTCACATACCAGAGGAAGAAGAGCTTCCAATATGGCTGACGACGCTGACCAGGCGATAGGAGTGCGGCAGTTCTCCACTCTGCAAGTTCCAACACAAAAAGAGCATTAAAACTACTCAGAAAATACAAAGGATGAAACCCTAATTCAAATGTCGAGGTGCAGCTACCTCTGCATTCTTCTTTAGCTCCTCTGCTTCCTCCTCTGTATACTCCATGTCTAGCACGTCTTCATTCCCAGAATCCTCATCAGACATCGCTCCGTCCAGAAATGAACTGTTAAACTCTATAACCAGAAAGTAACAGATGGGTAAATATCAATTCCCCAATGATGAGGCTTGGGATACACGTAGCGTTCAGCTGCTAAGACGCCTATGCCTAAAAGTCGCAGTGGCTTACTGCTTAATCATTAGATACGAATTGCACATGGGTTATTCATTGATTGCCGCATAGAAAACCACGGGACCATTAATTTCTAAACCTGCTGCGATCTGTAGAGCGCACAGGGGCTCTGATCGGCCGACATAATGAGCACCCTCCCCTCCCGTAGTATAAATGTACAGGACTGGAGACAACACTGCTCCCGTGACATTACATTAAGGCGACAGCTCATGTGTTACAGCAAAACACCCACTGCTAATGGCGTGCGCCCACACCGCCATACACCATCAACGAGTAAAGCGCCAATGTGGTGAATGCACATAACAGGACTGAAGGAAAAAGGCGAAGCGTCATCACCTTGCAAGCTCAGCTCTGTTGCTCTTTTCAGGTCGTCATCTTCCGATAATTCTCGAGCCTCCTGTAAAAGGAAGAAGCAGGAAAATGGTCAAATCCTGAAAAATTATACAATAGTTTCCACTATATCTACAGTTATTCAGTAACCTTGAGGAAGATGTCACAATTTCCATGCAGAAGTGGCTAACCCATAAAAACTAACAGGAGAGGAGAAACACCTAGAGGAGAAGCTAAACCAGACCTGACGGCAGGTAGGCGCCACAACTAAAAGCAGTGAACTCACGTGTTCTTGGAGCGACTGAGCCAAAGCTTGCTGAAGCTCCTGCTCCTCACGTTCCCTCTCCAGCTCATACTGCATCCAGTCTGTGTCGTTCTGAGAGGCATTTGGGGTCTTATTTTCTTTATTTTCATCAAAGTCTTTTGTCAGGTCACTATACTGCCCGGCACCTGAAATGGCAAAATGGAGAAGTCGTGTAACTAATGCAGCATAGGTGCAAAAAAATGCAAACTGGTGAATGAAAACATAAGAATTGGGGCAGACTGCTGGAATAGCCGCCCCATTCATCTGTAACTATAGATAATGAAGAGGAGATAATATGAATATTTTTTGTATGAGCTTTTATTTAAAGAAAAATAAATAATGTACTTTACCTTTCATTACTATTTTTTTAAATACCATATATGCTCGAGTATAAGCCGACCCGAGTATAAGCCGAGACCCCCAATTTTGCCACACACACAAAAAAAAAAAAAAACTGGGAAAACTTAATGACTCGAGTATAAGCCTAGGGTGGGAAATGCAGCAGCTACTGGTAAATTTCAAAAATAAAAATAGATACCAATAAAAGTAAAATAAATTGAGACATCAGTAGTTTAAATGTTTTTAAATATCCATATTGAATCAGGAGCCCCATATAATGCTCCATACAGTTCATGATGGGCCCCATAAGATGCTCCATATTAAAATAATAAGCCCCTTATAATGCTGCACAAAGGTTAATAATGGTCCCATATGATGCTCCATAGAAACATTTGCCCCATACAATGCTGCATAAAGGTTGATTATGGCCCCATATGCTGTTGCTGAGATTAAAAAATAAATAAAAATGGCATAATCCCCTCTCGTCGCTCAGGCCCCCGACACTTGCGATATTCACCTGTCCCCATTAAACCGCCGGGCGCCGCTCTGTCTTCTGTCTCTCTGCAGTGACTGTTCAGGCAGAGGGTGGTGCGCACACTAACCACGTCATCGCGCCCTCTGACCGGAACGTCACAGCCAGAGGACGCAGAAGACGGAGTGGCGCCCGGCGGTGGAACGGGGACAGGCGAATATCGCATGGCTCACCTCCCCCGTTATGCTCACCTGCTCCCGGCAAGGTCCCTGCTTCTCAGTGACAGATGGTCTCGGCGTCGGCAGCTTGTTCCGGCGTTCAGCGGCCACTGGTACCGCTCATTAAAGTAATGAATATGCGCTCCACCCCTATGGGAGTGGAGTCGCGTCCATATTCATTACTTTAATGAGCGATACCACGTGACCACTGAACACCAGAAGAGCTGCCGGTGCCCGGAGATCATCGGAGATGCAGGAACCGCGCCGGGAGCAGGTGAGTATGTGACAGCCGCCGCTCCTCCTCCCCTGCCAACCCCCTGGGACAGTGACTCGAGTATAACCCGAGAGGGGCACTTTCAACCTTTAAAAAAAAAAAAATGGGATGAAAATCTCGGCTTATACTCGCGTGTATACGGTATCTATAATTTATTTTATTTTTTTTAATTACTTGTACAGCATCATATTCCACAGCGCTTTGCAGACATCACTGTCCTCATTGGGGACCACAATCTACGTTCCCCATCAGTATATTTTGTTCGTCCAAATAACTATAAAAAACAGCCATTGTACAAAACACACTAATTAGGTTGTTAGAAGGGTACTAAATTCTGCACTATTAGGCTTATCCAAAAGGTTTGGGACAAAGTTAAGGGAATTAGGGGAGTGAGGGCACTTACTAGGTTCTCGCCCTTGTGGAATAATTGTCTCCTACAGGAGTTTAGACAGATGGAGGGATTTCAGGTTTGGAAGGGAGCGGGAATCTCTCGGATGAGCCAGGTTTTGCACCAAGGTAGAATTAAGGATTTCAAGACATTACAGGAGGAATTTCTGCTGCCAAGCTCTGAACTGTATCAGTATAATCGCATCTCTCATGCATATCGGGCACAATGTAGGAGGGGGCCTATAGAGATTCAGGTGGACCTGATGCTAGACTTTATCCTTATGGGGGAAAGCACAAGGGGGGTGATCTCGGGAATATATGAGTTCCTGCTATTTTCCTTTTTAGAGAAACATCCTATCAGAGCCAGGGCGAAGTGGGAGGCCGATTTGGGGGCGATTGACGGCGATCGGTGGGACTCAATATTGGAATACGTGCCCAAGATCTCGATGAGTGAGCCTGGGAGGTTGTCACAATTGTTTGTTATTCATAGGGCCTATAGAACTCCGGATATGCTGTTCAGGGCAGGTTTAAGACCTAATTCTGAGTGCCCTAGGTGCTCGCAATCCGAGGCGGGTATCTTCCATATGATGTGGCAGTGCCCTAGGCTGGCCTCGTTTTGGATTGTAGTGATAAACAAAGTGGGACTAACATACAATTGTTCGGTACCACGGGACCCTCTGGTATGCATATTAGGTTACGTGGAGGAAATTGTAACTGATAACTTGTATAAAACAGTTATTGCTAGATTGCTGTTTATTGCACGAAAGTTGATCGCTAAGTTCTGGATTAGGGTTGAGCCACCAACGAGAAGAGATTTCATGATGCAAGTAGACCATATTGTTGCATTGGAGAGGAGCATCTATTCTAAAAGAAACAAGATGGACCTTTTCAACAGGTTATGGAATCCCTGGATCGAGTCGACGTGATCTGGAGACCTTGCTCGTGCTTTTGGAACATATATCCCCGTGGGAGCAGTATTGATACGACGCCTTCTTGTTCCTGGTTAATAATGGACATTCGGGTAGATCGGAGTGGTTCTTGTTAGGTCTCCAGGGGTGGGGGTGAGGGGGGGGAGGGAGGTTGGTTTGGGGCTGAAAGTTTATTGAAAATGCAAAACATAGATGTGTACTGTTTGCAGTAATGTAATCTGCATATATTTTTCTCACTGTTTAATAAAAAACATTTGATTAAAAAAAAAAGTATTAGGTTGTTTATAGCTAAAATACTCCACATTTATGGAGTTAATACTACTGCATTGGAGGTACTGACATACCGGATTCCTTCATGCCCTTTGATTTCTCTTCCTCTATAGTCTCCATAGTTTCCACAGTTTCATGCATGTCTTCATCCCCACCAAACCCGGTATCTGGGCTGCTGGCCAGCTTCTCCTCCTCATGCTCATTGTGCACATGGAGAGATTCCTCCTTTCTGGTCATTTCCAGCATGGCTGCCATCATTTCATCATCGTTCATTTCATCAAAACTTGTATCGATCACGTCTGGACACTTCAGGTTTTCCAAGTTTAATTTCTATAGAACAAAAAGGATTTGAAAACTTTGCTCTTACAAGAATTCTAGCAAGAGATTATACAGTTTCTACATCTGCACGTCCATTTTATGGCCGCTGTTCTCACCTTGTCTGCGTCTTCAGAAGACTGATCTTTAATTGCACAGGTTATTGATCTCTGGCTTACAACGCTTCTCTTCAGGACCTCGTCCTCACTCTCAGAATCTAAATAAATGCCGACATTGCTTGTGGATTTAAGGCTTTGTTTCCTGCTTTTGTAGGAAAAGAAAAGGTGATAAAAGAGAAAGGTTTCAGTTTGTTAGTAACAATCACTCCTGATCTTTTTATTTCCTCTCACATCCACATAAGATCTAGGTGATCTGAATGCGCTCCTGACCCAGAGCGACCACCAGCACAGGACACTGAATAGGGAACAACAGAGGGAGTGTGCAACAATGCAAACTTATAGCTAACAGCACACAAAAGCAATGGTTCCCATCCAGCGACTACAGGTCATGGATGTGGCTGATGGACAGGTCCTGCAGATTGTACATTCTCTAGAGGAGGTATGAACCAATGTGAGCTCCCCCTAGTGTTGGCTGCAGGAAGCCAAACTTAAACACCTAATGCAGTGGTCTCCTCTAGCTTTCCAGGAGCGCACCGCTTCATGCCCAACATGGCGTGGTGAACGCCTGATGGACGGAATGGAAAAGTGGTACAGTCAAACTATTGGCAAAAACTCAGATCTCTCCCATGGCACAAAAGCAACTTTGCCTCTGCAGCAGTGGATTAGCGCAAGGGCACAGAAGCTTTAAATCAGCACCTAAAAGATCTATTGGAAAGAACCCGTAAGTGCTGCGCTCCTAGCCTAGATGACGGCCGCCTCTGAGACTTCAATGGTGATGGCAACCTTGGCAAAGAGCAGTAAAACTACAAAAGCAATCCTCCCTGTTCTGGAGAATAGGGAGGATTTCTAATAAGAGGTGAATTGCAAATTTGCTTGTTTTATTTATTTATTTTTACAAGCACTTCTCTCTTTAATGGTTAAAATTGCAAAGTAAAACTGTCGCACCTGACAGAGGCTGAGCCGATGCTAAAGGAATTCACCATTTGTGACGTTTTCAGTGGTCGAGAATTCCTGTATGAGAAGAGAAAACATTTTACATTATGAACTAAATCAAAGATTTATACAGTGTATGTTTTAAAAACTACAGTTATTCAGTAACATGACAAGATGTCACGTCACCGTCAACAACTAAGTCGACATGAAGACAAGCAAAGCCAATATCGTATGTGCAAAAAATAGAAATACATACACTGCTGCCTGTGCGCTGCAGCAAAGTGGCACGGGGGGCCGTGTGCTCTCTGTACAGTGCGATGACAAGGTGAGGTACCGGGGAATGACCACTCGCTGGCCAACCTTGTTATTGAGTGACAGCGACACATTGAAACTGTAGCGTTTAAGATGAAGAATTAAAACCCTAAAAAAAAAAAAAAACACAATAAAAAAAATTCAATATACCGTATATATATATTATATACGCACACACACATATATACACACTCGAGTATAAGCTGAGATTTTCAGCCCCCCCAAAAATGGGCTGAAAGTGCCTCTCTCTGCTTATACTCGAGTCATGGTCGGCGGGTGAGGGGGGAGCGACGACTGTCAAATACTCACCTGCTCCTGGCGCTCCTGACGCAGTCCCTGCATGTCACTGTCCCACGGTCTCCGGGCGCGGCAGCTTCTTCCCCTGTTCAGCTGTCACTGGTACCACTCATTAAAGTAATGAATATGGACTCCACTCCCATAGGGGTGGAGCCGCATATTCATTACTGTAATGAGCGGTACCAGTGACCGCTGAACAGGGAAAGAAGCTGCCGCGCCCGGAGACCTTGGGACATGCAGGGACCGCGTCAGGAGCAGGTGAGTATTTCATAATCACCTTTCCACCGAAGCTCCGTCTTCCGCGTCCTCTGCAGTGACTGTTCAGGTCAGAAGGCACGATGACGTATTAATGTGCGCGCCACCCTCTGCCTGAACAGTCAGTGCGGAGAGACGGGACGCTAAGGAGCAGCAACGAGGTGAGTATGTCATTTTTTTTTAGTGCAGCAGCATTACATGTGGCACAATGTTATATGGGGCATCTATGGGGCCATAGTGAACTGCATGGAGCATTATATGGGGCATCTATGGGGCCATAATAAACTGTATGGAGCATTATATGGGGCATCTATGGGGCCATAAAGAACTGCATGGAGCATTATATGGGGCATCTATGGGGTCATAACGAACTGTACGGAGCATTTTATGGGGCATATTTGTATATGGAGCATCTTATGGGGCCATAAAGAACTGTATGGAGCATTATATGGAGCCATAATTAACTGCATGGAGCATTATATGGGCATATTTGTATATGGAGCATATTATGGGGCCATAATGAGCTGTATGGAGCATTATATGTGGAACATTGTTATAAGGAGCATCCTATGGGGCCATAATCAGCATTTGTGCATCATTTTGATTTAAATAGATTTTTATTAACAATATAAAGAAGAACATTAGAATGCCATTTACATTACAATATGTTACATGCACATTTTCTTATTTTAATAAACCCCAACATTACCCCAACAGCCCCCCTCCCCCATAAGACAGCTCATTCCCAATCTGCACTCCTCTGAGGCCATCTCTGCCTCGAGTAATTTACCCTTATCCAAGTCCTAAGAAACCCGACTTCTATACTCCTCAGTCCAGTTCAAGCCAAGGAGACCACATTCTATTAAACATTTCTATTCTCCCCCTTTTTTTGTACACCCCCTTTTCCAATTTTAGACCATGTTGTACATATTGGAGAAATTCCCTCCTCGCAGGTGGTTCAGCATTTATCCAATTTCGTGCTATCACTTTCCTAGCCATGTATAGTAGCCTAGCGATTAGCATTTGTGCATCATTATATCAGGCATATTTTAATATGGAGCATCTTATGGGGCCCATCATAAATTTTATGGAGCATTATATGGGGCGTATTTTGTATGGAGCATCTTATGTGGCCCATCATGAACTGTATGGAGCATTATATGGGGCTCCTGATTCAATATGGATATTCAAAAACACTTAACCTACTGATGTCTCAATTTATTTATATTTACTTTTATTGGTATCTATTTTTATTTTTGACATTTACCGTTAGCTGCTGCAAAATTAGGGGTGCCGGCTTATACGCGAGTATATACGGTAAATATATTCAGGATAAAATGGCGCGTTCAGGTATCTGAAAATTGGTCCGAGAATGAACCGCAATGCAGGGACGGACCCGAGAAATAAGCCAAGCTGTCACACTCGGGTTGGAGGGGGGGGGGGGGGGGAAGACTGGCGGCTAGTCCATACACTGCAGTCTGTTCTCGGACCGATTTACAAGGACGTCTGAGTGTGCTCTTAGGGTCGCATGGGTTTTATTTACAATCTCCGAAATGTTTGGTACCACTTACCTGGGCAAGCGGCTGAATTTGTGTACTACAACAGCAGACTTTCCATTGCATTTCTCACAGGAATATTCAAGATCTTCCTTCTATAAAAACACAAAGTATTAAAATGATTATTCCCAGTCTCGGAAGTTCTCACCAGGACAGCCACTGATCCAGAAAACACAGCGGTCGTCATAGTTTTGGCTGTCTTTTTGGGGGATTGTTGTGTGCTGTAGCTGAAGCATAACGGAAGTCTCAGTGACAGGAAACACCAGCCCCTAATGGCGGCACAGGTTCTAGATCACTTTAATAACCACATTGTTGGTGCAGTTATTCATCATGTTGTGCTTCTCTGCATCTCACTTACTGTGTCTGACATCCAGGGACCCGTCCAGTCCCTGCTGGATTACAGGAGCTTTAAACACTAAACATTTACATTGTGTGTAGGTTTAACGTCCAAAACACGTACAACAGATCAACCGCAAAGAACCAGAGCAGACATTAGAAGAGAGCATTTACAGTTCCCGGCTTCAATTCCTAATATCACAATTTTAACTCACCCGGAAAAAGAGGTCAAGAGAATCCTGTATAGATCTGCAGGGGAACAATTTCTTCCTCCGGGGAAGGTCAATGGACAGATCATTAAACTGCTCCCGCTTTGTGACTTTTTCACCGCATCTGAGCACAAAACAGCAGCCATTAACAAGATGCACTTTTCAGATCATCCCAAACACTGACTGATCTTGCACTCACATTTTACAGATGATTGAATGCTGGGCCTCAAACTCAAAATTGCAAATGACAGGACAGGTATAACCATGGGTGGCCGCAATGTCATCACCACCAGCTTTGTTTCCAGGTCGGTCATCTTCTGAAGACAGCTCGGTTTGCCATTTCTTATTCAGTTTCCCCATGTCTTCCTTCAGCTGATCCAGGCACTGGCTCAAAAATTCATGAGCATCCTAAAAAGAAAAATCACAGTCATCTATTATTTCTAGGTATGAGGTCTTACAGTTTTTGGGGGAAGGAAAACGCAAACTGACAGCTACCGTCATCAGCCCTTAAAAGCTACACTTTTTGGATACTGAACCCTTCCTCCTTTGACTTTACAAGCACAGGATCAATAGTATATTGTTATTCCAGCATATTCTGCTTGGGCTCTGACATGCAAAAACTTTTCAACAATTCAGAAAATTTAGCCCGACTCCAAACTGAATTCCCTACCCCCCTACCGTATTATACTCTGGCCATGCACTGTACAAAGGACATAAATTATGACCCCATTCAGGTGAACAGGGCTCAATGCAGTTCTTTGCACAGCAGGTGGCAGGAGCACTACTGTACAGAAAATCCTTATACTGGAAGGCAGTGCAAAACCAGTATCCCCTTCTTTGCCAAGACCAGTGTGTATCCCAAAAATAAATTCCCCATTCTAACCATGCAATCTCTCATCACTTTATGAGAATGGAAAATCCCTTTTAATAATGAAACTTTTTTTTTTTAAATCACAGAAAAGGAAGAAAAAAAATTCAGGCTGCTTTCAGAACTAAGACACATCGAAGTCAAGGGAGGACTTACATTTTGCATATAACCCGAGAACCGCTCAGCTGTGGCAGAGATGGCGCTCTTTACTTTCTTGAGCAGATCTTTCTTCATTTCAGCACTGCACACATCTTTCTTGGCCAACAGAAAAGCAAAGCGTCTGCAACACAACAGCAATATATGAAAAATAAGATCAAGATCTTTGGACAAATAGCTACATTTTTTGTGGGGAAGGAAGCCGCATCATACCTGATTAAAGCATTTAGTGGAATTTTCTTGTATGGGATACCTTGCTTAAGCAAATCATTTGCAAAAGGCTGCAGGGAAAACAGCGACTGCAGGATGGAGTTCATGTAGCAGGTATTTCCCAGGTTGGAGAAACTGAAGATATAATGAGAAAATAATTACAGACGGTGAAACTGAGCAGCACTGCACCGGTACGTCCTGGAGATGGTGCGAGTACAATCACTGCAGGAGCTCTGCTTAATGGATAGCCGAGCTCCGGATCCAATGGCCAGGGCTGGTAAATCACATTAGCATTTTCTAAACCTTGAATATAAGCTGCTGCGTTTATAAAATCCATTTCTTAATTTTAGCCCATTCTGGGATATTTATACATAAATTAGATAATACACAGACCCCTGCAATTGCTGTGGCTGCGGGTGCGTGGAGAGAACCCTCTGCCTGTTCCATCCAGCATAGTCTTGGTTCGGTCGCAGTTTCTTCACAGATAAGGGGCTCGGCTGTGTAGGAAGAACGAGACTTCTTTTGGCTGTTGGGGTCTGGATAGATCCAGGAGTCCTAGGTATAAAACAGATAGCACTTTTTAGTTTGTACCTTGTAAATACGTGATTATTGATGCCTCAATGGAGCACAAATAGCAGTCAGGTGCTCTCCTATAAGGGTAGACTTCTGATAATCCAACACTAGATCACTTTTTATAGTTCGGTGGCATTAGATTCCCTTGCAGATTTCCTCAAGAAATTCAATTACCATATCTTTTGCACTGCAAAAATGACTTTTCAGCAAGAAAAATCTTGTGTGCTTCTTATAGTGTAGAGGAAACTCCTGTGATCTAGGATAATGCTGACAGTGATCTTCCAGAAAACAGAACTGCTCCCTCCTCTGGCCCACACTGATCTATTGGATCTATGCAGGGCAGAGAGCTACCGGATGGATGCTGCACGTCCTGAGGGAACTTTCAGATCTTGCTCTATCCGGTCCTCCATGGCACGGACTCCTCTTTGGCAGCTGTTTTTCCCCCACACCATTTCCGCTTTTCTCCTGCCAGGCATCACAGTTTCACTTCCTACCTGGACTACAGCCTGATCAAGGCTCCCTCCTATGCCAAGAATCTTCCCAGTCTGCAGATCATGCTGGACACGCTGCCCCACTTAACCCCTTAACAACAAAGTCTGATTTCCTATTTATTTTTCTCTCCTCTGATATGATCTAATAAATAAGTAAACTCACAAAAAAGATCAGCATGACATGTGTTTCAGGAAGATATACTATATGAAAGTAATAATAATTAACCGCTGATCAAAGAAATATTGGACAAGGCGTAACAGACCGGTCACTAAACTAGATCAAGAAGCAAAGAGGCAAACAAGCCAAAAGAGACGACCATACAGTCCATAAATGTAAAAATATGAAAATTCTTTATCTGAACAATAAATAGAACAGGTGAAAGAGCGGTGCACCGCAAAAAGTGCAACCACTGTGAAAAACTACAACAGGAGTGCACAGAACAAGGGAACCACCTACCACATCAATCAAAATAAATTAACTAGTGGTACATTTACTCCTCCCCATAACACAAGCTAGTCAGGGGGTGAAATCTATATAGATTGTGAACATATCTGCCAATAATGAAGATGCAACTCATCAGTAGAGATAAAATTGTCAAATTATCAGACCAAAGGCAATGCAGTTTTGAAAAAAAATTTCTCCCACTGAGGCACATATAGATAGCCAATGGAATGGGCATTACCTTAGAAGTGGTGCAGGTATGGGGGATCCCGTGGTCCGTGCCCTTGCCCCGACGCACGTTTCGGACACTCTCCTTCCTCAGGGGGCGTGACACAAAGTGCCATCAGCGAGTTTACAGGGAACCCCACCCCCCCACAGGTGTTTGAAACTAAAAGAGCCACCTTGTGCAGCAGTAATGCTGCATTCAGACAAGGTGGCTCTTTTAGTTATTGGTGCTGTAAATGCAGAATTAATCCGTTTTGTAATTTGTCCGAAATACCTGTCTTCAGTCCTGGAGGTAGGCCTTTCCCCCCCTGCTGCAGACGCCTCACAGCCGTCACTCAAGTCTTCTTGGCGTCGGGCGCCGCCTCCTCAGCGCTATTTCTTTTGAAATCTGCCGGCGCCTGCGCTCTTTTGTCATGCCTGGGGCAGGCGCAGTGAGCGCTGCCCGTCTGACCTCATATGCAGTCTCGCTGACTGCGCCGGTGCGGCCGCCCTGCTTGTGAATCCCAGCCCCTCAGTGTCTTATGATTTATTCACACTGCGGGGCTGGGATTCCTGGGCATGCGCACTGCGACCTGGGTGAGTGGCTTAGACACGCAGTGCGCATGCCCAGGAATCCCAGCCCCGCAGTGTGAATAAATCATAAGAAACTGAGGGGTTGGGATTCACAAGCAGGGCGTCCGCACAGGCGCATTCAGCGAGACTGCATATGAGGACAGAGGACGGGCAGCTCATGACAAAAGAGCACAGGCAGATTTCAAAACAGCGAGAATTAGCCGTACCGTTCGGATCCCCAGAACAATGATCAGGAGAAGAGGACTGGCATCGGTAGTGACTAATAACTATTGAACCGGGAGAAAGGAACTCCCCTGGATGAGGAAGGCGCTCAGAGACTACCCTCTGAAAGCCTGATTGACTTGCAGAAAACGAGAGGAGCGAAGGAAAATGCTTCATTTGTCGTCACAGATTTTCCTCAGAACCTTCCTAGCAAATCGAATGGATAGAGTGAACAAGTGCACGAGCTCCCTGTTGAAGGGCCGCTGCCTTGTCTCAAGGGAGAATCCCCAACCTTCTGGAAGATTCCAGGATCATCCTCAAAAAAGGATATCTGCTGGGCTGGAAATGAGGAAAAAATTGTCTAAGTTTACCTGCCAGTCCAAGAGAGAGAGGGTATAGCAAGAGATATATACGACTCCACGCAGGGCTGGAAGAGCGGCTAGAAAGTCGACCAGGTAGGGCAGGAAGACCATGCCTCTAGGGTGCAAGAGGAACGTGACAGCCGCCATAACCCTTGCAAACACTTGGTGCGGTAGTAAGGCCAAAGGACAAGGACGTGAACTGAAAATGCTGTTCGCGAAAGGGAAAGCGAAGGAATTTTTGAAGAGGGGAAAACATAGGAATGTGAAGATAAGCATCCCGAATGTCGGTGGATGCCAGAAACTCCACCTTTTTCCGTTGAAGTAATGGCTGAGCGGAGGAACTCCATCCGGAGAAGGGGGACCTTGTCAAGCTTGGTAGAAGTTTGAGGTTCAGGGTCTGTCTTACTTTTTGGTACCTTTTTTGGAACCAAGATCCCTTAGATCTAGACCGTCCAGGACAACTGATCCACTGCTGGTTGAGTCCATAGGAAATCAAAATAGTTAAGGTCTCTGACCAAGAGACCATTGCTCTAGCAACTCATGCGGCGGCTAAGGAAGGGTAGAGCGCTGAACTGGAGGCCGCAAGACGGAACGAACTAGATTTTCTATCTGACAGTCCATTGTACTGAGAGGGAGATATTTTCCCATGCCAGAATCAAAAATCAAGCTTCTGGGCATGCTCAATGTGTAAAAAACGGATTCGGTAGCCAGAAAAGTTCATTCACACATCCGTTCCATGTGTTTTTATTGTTGGAAACGTCCCTTCAGGCTTTTTCGCTGCACAGAAAAAAACGTTGCAGTGAACGTTTTTTTGTGTCCGGCAAAAAAGACTGAAGGGACGGATCCGGCACAAAACTGATGAAACGCATGTCCTTCAGGCACAATCCGGCGCTAATACAACTCTATGGGGAAAAAACGGATCCGGCGTAAGATAAAAATGGATCCGTTTATTTTAAAAACTGCCGGATTGTGCCTGAAACAAAAAACCTGATGTGTGAAAGCAGCCTAACAGGGAAGTGGAGAGGGATCGTCCGCCTTCTTGCATCATCTGCTAAAGAGTGGAGATGCAATGGGTGTGTTTGGACGCCAAAAAGGGAGCCTCTGTACATCCACAGAATTAAGGTCCCTGGGTGGACAGGGCTGGTTGTCCGGCATTAGGCCTGGCTGTAGAAGAGGATACATGGAGGCGACACTCCATGTGCTCGTCTATCGATGGTGTGGGGAGATCGGTGCCCTTTAAGAGGACCCGTCGCCCTGAAGAATCAGACCAAGCATGGCATCTCACGTCTTAGGTGGGAATACGTGGAGGGAACACCCCACGAGTTTGCATATTGGCTGAAAAAAAGGATACCGCGCTTGCAGAGGTTTCTGTCTAGTGGATCGCTTATCCGAACGCTACCTGTCCGGGTGAATGGCAGATGCTCTGCGAGGGACTTTAGTTTCTTCATGAGGGACACTGCATGATCTAGAATAGAACCAAAGTCCTCGTCAATCTACAGAGTTTGGTTGATGATATAAATAGGCAAATCCATCCTTTTCTGAAGTTCTGGTGAGTCCAAAACAAAGGTAATATCCGATCCATATTCAGAGACTTGTTCTCAGCAAATCATTGGTGAGGGATCAGGAAATGAAACTTCCGTTTTCTAGGCGCGTGTACGTTTCTAGAATACTTGCGGCCCCTGCTAGCCTGAAGAGACCATCTATATTGGTCCAGCAAGCACTCCGAGCCACAAAGGGTTCACGGAGGGATTCAATCTCTTGTCAGAGAATCCATGGGTTGCGGCAGTGATGAAGCCAACTCCAGGAACTAGGTACTCTGGGATAGGCGGCGGAGGGCTCCTGAGCTCATTTAGGGTAACCGGCTTCGGACTGGTCATATGCCTTTAAGACCAGTGAATACTGGTCATGTGCCTTTAAGACTAGGGAATACCGGTCATGTAGCTTTATGCAGTTCTTCCTTACTCTGTTGCAGAGTCGTTGTGCCCCTTTAATGCAAAACCATAGCCCCTGTGTATGTGCTGGCAGGGTGGACCAAGATGGCCACCGCGAGTTGCAGAGGTGGTAAAGTCTCGAAGAGAGCGAGAGGCGCCAATTTGGGAGGGGGGGGGGGGGAGGCAAAGACGCTATGTGGGTGGAGGCTCGTGACTTCCATGAATAGGCCCAAGCCGGGGCCTAAATTTCTGCAGCCGGCGTGAGCAATTACAGCGTTGTCGAGGGAAGTCATCGCTCCCGTGCCTGGGAAGAAGCGCCAGAAAAGGTGGGCGGAGCCGCCTTAGTGCACCATAGTGCGGGAGCAGCTTCCGGGATGCGGCCTACACATCGGCCGACGCCGGGGGCTAAGTTTTTGCAGCCGGCCGGAGCATTACCTCAGGGAGGTGGGCCACAGGGAAGCTGAGGCTGCCTGTCAGCATGTAAATATCCCACTGCAGAGGCCCACCGCTGACTGGATCCACTCACCATCGGTGCACGTCCCGGCATGGAGTCGGCGCGGATGACTGGGTTTCAGCGCCGAGGAAAGCATGCGCACTCTATTGTTCTGCTGCAGGTTAGGTTTTGCAGCGTGGACGGTGCAGGGATAGAGGGATAAAAACACAAAGACAATGTATATAAGGCAATGAAGCCTCAGCCAGCTCAGCGACCACCACAGGTGCGCGGAACTCCGCCTTGACTGGACGTGCAAGGATGAGAAGGGATAGAGTGATAAACCTCAATCCACCATCCCTTTGATAGAGGTGGAGAGGAACCGTCTGCCTCCTTGTGCAATCCGCTTTAACCGTGGTGGGACAGTGGGGGCTGCTCGGACGCCATAGAGAGGGGCCTCTGTACAGCCACGGAGTTCAGTCCGGGTGGACAGGGCCAGTTGTCCGGCATTAGGCCTGGCTCCAGGAGAGGATACATGGAGGCGACACTTCATGTGGTCGCCTGCTGCTGGTGTGGGGAGATCAGGACCGTGAAGGATCCGTCGCCCCTGAAGTGAGCTCAGGCATGGCTTTCAACGTCGCATGAGAGGGTACGGGGAGGTATACTCGCCGTGCTCGCCTGTTGATGATTCGCGGGAGATCGGAACCTTGAAAGGATCCGTCGCCCCCTTCACTTCATTAATTAAAAAATAAAAAATTACAGAAAAGTAAAAGATAAAATAAATATGTTGAGGTCTACACCCAGGAGACAGACACTAAGCAAGAACTGGTTAGCTGAGAGCCAGCAGGAGGGTGTATACTGCAGGGGAGGAGAGAACTTTCTTTGTATTACTTAGTGTCAGCCTCCTAGTGGCAGCAGCAGCATCATACACCACGGTCTGTAGCCCCCAATGAAACGAAGGAGAAAATCCTCGTTACCTCCCAATTCTACCCTAGGGGATTAGTGAGCGATCTGGTCTCCCGACATTTCTCCTGAAACTTGTAGAAAATATGGTGCATCCTGTAGTAAGGTGTGTCCCATAGTCCAAAAAACACATTAAATTGTTTTGGGTTTTTTTTTCCAGAAAAATAAAACCACACATTTTACAGAATCAACTTTTCACATTTATGGAAAAAAGTCAGCAAAAATCTGTTGCATGTGAAAGTGCAAGAGATGGAAGAATCGATTATCAGGACTTTGGTCAATCTGCCAAGTTCAATAACCTTTGACCACTGGACAACACGAGGATCGGAATCTTCCTTACCTCCCAGCATTCCTGGCTCCTCTTGATTAGCTGGGCTGATGCATCATCACGACATGATACACGTTTCGCCAGCCTGGCTAATCAGAGGATCCAGGAATGTCGGGACTTCTCCATTCCAGTTGTCACAGATTACAAACTTTGGCCAATGAATGAGTCCTGGGAATCGATTCTCCCATCTTTAGAAAGTACTGTAAGAGGGAAGAGAAAAAAAAAAAAAAAAAAAAACTTCAAATGATGAAAGACACTATTAAAAAGTGAGAAATACCTCTCTGGACATGAATTTCCTGCAGAATAATCTTTTGTGGTCAACCGGCTGCTGTAAAAGGATGAAGACTGCAGCGACATTAAACCTTTAGAAAAAAAAAAAAAAAAACACATTAAGAATCAATATACAGACAGAGATCATTACACACGTCAATTATCAAAAGTGAAACCTTTCTGCAGTGAACTGTAAAGACTAACTTCAAAAACATGAAGCAGTTTTGCATTAGGTGTTGATGAAAATGTTCCTAGTTTACTTACTGCAGGCTTATGCATCTCTTTGGTAAACAACAAACATTGTCATTGTACTAAATAATGGACAGATGGAACTAAACTGTAGTCACGAACTGTTACACTAGTACAGACAACCTCAATTGTGGCCTGAAAGTACAGTTGCAGTACTGTCCTCTACCAGTCCATGTACCAGGATTACCCAGCAACTGTCCAAGAATAAAATTATACTATCCTACTAAATATATAAATGGTTGTCTGCCCATGTGCCTTTAGTGCACGACTATGATCCATACACATTAGCTAAAAATAAACAGGAAACATACAATTCTGACAGTGTCGGATGAATAATTAATTTTCCCTGGCAAAAACGGTATTAAAGCAGACGCCAGTACAGATGTGACAAGCGGCTAGTCTGTGGGTAATGCAGAAATATCGCATCTATGACGCCTGAGGGGACTAAAAAAAAATAAATAAATAAAAAAATAATCAAGACACATTTACCTGGCCGATTTTCTTCTGCTTGCTTCACATTCAGCTGTTTCTCCCGGCTGCTGTTGAGAAATTTGCGGCTGGGATCATTTAATGTTTTGTTGGTGCTGCAAAAGACGGAAAAAAAAAATACAATTACGTATATTAGCGGATCCAAATCTAAATATAGGGGGTGGAAAAATTAGATAAGGGCAAGCTTGCAGAGTTTGAGGACAGATGACCGTGCAAACACAACCTCTGAGATACTTGTATGCGGCGTGTAGAATTTGTGCAGTTACATCACACGAGCTGAAGGAGAATGGAGCTGTTCACGGATGTCCAAAAAGATGGTAAAAAGCCAAAATGTCCATGATAGAAGCCATCCACACATGACGTTACATCAACTTTTCAGGCGAGTCCGCAACTAGCCTATTCTGACTATTTAACTCCCAAGGGCTACCAGTATTTGTGGTTTATGTTTGCCCTTAACCCTTGTCAGGCTGCATAATTTTACAACCTTAACAGGCTGCATAGGTACAATTGTACCTTCACATATACCTCCACTGTGGGAAGACTTTACTTGGTTTCAGAAACTAAAGTTCATTCAGCTACAAATGTTATGCTGATATCTATTGTTCAGTGTTGTTACTGGTCACTTATGTTGCTGTCAATTAAGTTAATTCAAACTGGGAGTGGCTTCTACTTGTCTTCCTGCCTCCCTCCTCTCATTAGCCATTTTGCTGTTCATCTCATTGCTGTGAGCACACATTTCTAGGCTTGTGAAGTCTTCAATTTCTTGGAAACGAAGGTAGGAAAGTCTCACAGCATCTAACAGCCAGTTATACCTTTATTCTCATTATGTGGGGACAGAACAGTCAAATTGTCTTTCAGCCTGGACTTGGCTTACATATATTTTGTATGAAACTTATCACTATAGGTATAATTTTTATACGAAAAATGGATAATAATTAGTATCTACATATTGTTTTACGATGTTTTATTTATATTCAGCACAAAATACGAAGCCAAAATTCATCTAGCAAGTGATAGTAATGCTGGATCTAGTTTCCGCCATAATCCAAGAAAACGTGTTTGCAGGTTAGTATAATTTTGTGAAAAGCCAATAATGTAGTATTTCGGAAAATTATTTATTTTACATTTTTTCATATTTACAGATTTACGTCTGACGAAATAATGCGAATGCTAGAAGAATCTGATTCTGAGCATGAGGATGAACCATATGTTCCATCTGATGATGAAAACTATGTACCACAAGTGGATGTTACTGAAGAAGATTCAGACATTGAACAAGAAATGGTCATAGAGCATGAAAATGAATACGAATCAGACGAAAGTGTTGAGGATGATTCTGTGCCTCAAAGTGCAGGCGACATTTGGACTGCTAAGGATGAAACTCAATGGTGCAGTAATCCACTGCCAAATGCACAAACAAAATCTCGTAATGTCCTACGACAAAGAGGTGGCCCTGCAGCAATCAGCAACCTATATACAGCAAAAGAGCTATTCAAGTCCATCATGACTCCCGAGATGTGTGACATCATATTACGGGAAACGAATCGAAAGGCCAAGAGAGTTTGTGATGCTTACAACAACGAACTGGTACAACGTTTTCCTGATTCTTCCAAACGGCCACCACAAAAAACATTCAAGCAATTTACTGAAACTGAACTTCATGCATTTTTGGGCATACTGATTGCTGCTGGTGTGCACAGAGCCAACAAAGAGAATCTGGAGGAAATGTGGAATGTTGCTGCTCTGCCTCTTATACGTGCAGCCATGTCTCGTGACCGCTTCAAGATGATACTCAGATTTATCAGGTTTGACAACGAAAATACACGTGCAGAACGTGTGCAAACAGATAAAGCTGAACCAATACGGGACATCTGGACAATGCTGAACAGTAATCTGGAGAGAGCCTACAAGCCATATCATTGTATCACCGTCGACGAGCAATTATTTCCATTTAGAGGTCATACTAAATTTACCCAGTATATACCTTCAAAACCAGCTAAATATGGCATAAAGATTTTCTGGGCTTGTGACTCATCAAATGCCTACCCTTTACAAGGTCAGCTCTACACTGGGAAACCAACTGATGGTCCTCGACAAGTAAACATTGGAGAACGAACAGTATTGGACCTAGTGAGCTCGTATAAAGGCTCTGGAAGAAATGTCACCACCGATAACTTCTTTACAACCATGGAACTAGCTAAGGTATTGAACTCCTGGAACATGACACTAGTTGGTACAGTGAGAAAAAACAAAAGGTTCCTACCTAACAACATGCAGCCTGCCAAAGAAAGGCCTGTATACTCGACAAATTTTGCCTACAATCATGATGCAACAGTCTGTTCATATGTACCAAAGAAGAACAAATCAGTCGTGCTTCTATCATCTATGCACATGACGGGAGAAGTTGAAGAGACACTAGCAGCCAAGCCAGAGATAATAAAATACTACAACATAACAAAAGGTGGCGTTGATGTTATGGATAAAATGTTGGGAGAGTACACTGTGAAACGACGAACATCACGTTGGACTTTGGCATTTTTCTACAATATGATTGATGTCAGTGGGTTAGCATCCTACATCATCTACAGAGAACACAATCCAAGCTTCAGGGCAAAGGATCAACGAAGAAAGTTCCTGAAAGATCTCGCAAATCAGCTGTGTATGATTGCAATTGAAGATCGTAGTACAAACAAAATGATAATGAGAAACCATTTTCTTCGAGGTGCAGTAGAAATGGTGCTTGGACGATGCATTGTGGTAGCATCGCAGCCAGCAGCTGGCCCCAAAATACCTCATGGTAGTCGTGGACCCTCCCCTGTTGTTGGTAGTTGCTATGTCTGCAGAGACCTGAGGCGAAAACAACGCAAGACTAGAAAGTCTTGTGTGGTTTGTGTGAAACCCATTTGCGATGAACACTCTGTAGCAAAGCCAACATGCATTACTTGCAAAGAAAATCAATAAAAAAAAGTTTCTTACATTTTCTTTTATAATGTAAATGAACAGTTTTTTACTTGTTTATAATAGTTAAATAGCATTATCATTAAAAAAAAATTTATGCTTTTTCCCTTGCATTATCTTCATTCAAAATATATGAGGTACATTTGTACCTATGCAGCTTGTTATGGATGCAAAAAGATCTCGACCCCTTATCTCGGAAGCGGGTGGAGATATTTTATTGAAATTTGGCCAATATATTCTGGACCAAAAATGTAGAGATGTCACGAAATTTCAGCCCTCTACGTCTTTTCAAAAAAAAGTTATTGCAATTTTAAAACGGAATAGTTACAATTGTACCTATTCAGCCGGATAAGGGTTAATGTGTCCCATATGGATAGTTCAGAATTTGTGATGAGCGAGTATACTCGTTGCTCAAGATTTCTCCAGCACGCTCGGGGGTCCTCCGAGTATTTTTTAGTGCTCAGAGATTTAGTTTTCTTCGCCGCAGCTGAATGTTTTACATCTGATAGCCAGCATAAGTACATGTGGGGATTCCCTAGCAACCAGGCAACCCCCACATGTACTTATACTGGCTAGAAGCTGTAAATCATTTAGCTGCGGCGAAGAAAACTAAATCTACGATCACTAAAAAATACTCGGAGGACACCCAAGCGTGCTCGGGAAATCGCGAGCAACGAGTACACTTGCTCATCACTATTCACAATCAATTTATCAGGCTAAACCACTGAGTTTCTTAAATGCAAGTAAAGTTTAAAACGCCTTTCTCACCCTGCAAACGGTTGAAAAATGATGGTCGGATTGCAGGTGCTACGATGGATATCTTAAAGATCATATAGGAAAAAACATGTGGTGCTAGAGTTTTTTCATCCATTACCCTTAAAAGTTCAGACAGCAGGGTGGCACATAAAAGGGGTAGTTAAATTATACTTACCACAATTGTGGATAACTTGCAGGCTACTCGCTCAGGTCTGAGGTCCCGCACAAGATAAAGAACACCTTGGCAGAACCAGACAGAGCCAATACCAATAAGTTAGTCGGGTCTATCAGGTCACGCTGGTGTCCTTTACACAAGAGACCAGTCACAGCGTTGTGGCTTTTTGTGAGCAGACCCTTAGTCTAAACATTGCAAACTTTATAAAAAAAAAAAAAAAAGTAGTATGCATGTCCATCCATGACCCAGGCCCGAGCTCCCTTATCTGGTGTGCACGATATATGTAATGCTGAAGAGATGCATATGTCCGTACAGCCATATTAGCAAAATCACAAATGTCGTCTATAGAGTAAAGTTAAGTATCCAGTCTATTCGATTTATGCATATCTGACCAAGCCAAATAGACAGTGACCTCACAATAATGGATGACAGCTGGGAATGTCCTGCAGTCAATGGAGCTTGACAAATGGAATTGAAATTTTCCAGCAACATTATTAGTCGCAATTACACAAATTATATATATATATATATATATATATATATATATATATATATATATATATATATATATATATAAAAGCCAAATGAATTAGAAGACAGACAAAAAATAAAAGCCTAAATGCCCAACAGCCCGATAACCCAAGTGTGCAACCGCAACATACGTAGAAGAATCATTCTCTTTAGGGTAATCTTCAATCTCTGGACTTGACAGTAATCGCTTCCTTTTTTCACTCCTGTGAGTTTGAAAAATAGTTTAAGTTGACTCGGGATAAACCCAAGTCATTTAACTGCAGCGATGTCCTCCACCCACCCAAAAAAGAAGGTGGCTACTATATCACTCATGCGGTGTTGAAATAATTTGCCTTAGATTCAGTAAGCGATACTAACTATATAACAGGACAACATCCCATGTCCGAACCATACAGAACTGGCTCAGTAAGTACCTGGTTTCCATTAAGCCTGTCCTATGTGGAGTCGAGGTCATGGGCGTATTCCGGCTCGGAATAATGCTCTTTGGTGAGTTTTTTCCTGGGATTCTTCCATTATTGTTGAGCGGCTTTTTTACTGGCGTTTCATCTTTACCATCAAAGCTCACTCTCTTGGTTGGAGTCTTAAAAATGTAACAGTATGAGATTAAGAACACTACAAGATATAGTAACTATAATCCTGGGATATTATGATAAAATTACATTCAACTATTTTTCTATTTTACTTCGGGCACAACATACAGATGACAAAAAATGGCGACGTTTTGATACGGACTGAAACAATGGATTGTAGCCCTTGTAATATAGCTGAAATAAAATTTATATTGAATGTATTTCTATCTGCAGAGTCACCACAAATTTTTGCCATAATAAACAAACATTGTTCTGCTACATGTGGACAGGAATCAAAAACTGAAGTATATATATATAAAAAAAAAAAAAACAACATTTCAAGTGCTGTTTGTCCTAGCAAGGATACAGCGGCCCTCTGCTTTTCAAGTTGCTAAAAAAAAAAAAAAAATTACAACTTGGCATGTCAGGGTCGATCCACCCACAGTCAGTCATAAACTTGTAGTCCTAACACAGATGGAAAAATACACCAGTAGTACTTGTGCGAATCTTTTACCTGGCTTCTGTTGTTAGTCAGTGGTCTGATGCTCTCTCTGTGAATACTTCTGTTAGCCAGGATGCCTCCGAAGCTTGCAGACCCTTGTATGGGTTTCACTGATAAAATATTGGATTAAAGCAATGTTCTGGGAAGTGCCAATTGTACCAAAAATCATTATAAATTAACGTCTGCCCTAGCAGAAAGCTCTATGGCGCTTCTGTCAGTATAAAACTAACACTGGTACGCAAATATAAAGCTATAGACCTTACATATCATTAGTGACATGCAAACACAATGAGGGTTCTCACCAATTTGTGCCTTTTCATGGTTGATGAACTCCAAGAGATGTTTCAGCTGCTCGGCCTCTTTGCTCGGGACCTTGTCAATAGTGAGAGAACTGGAATCTTTCATAGTAAGCAGAAGCCGTGACTGTTTACCCCCCACTGGCCGCAGAACAATATTTTTTATGTTCTGATTAAGCTGCAGATGAGAGATAATAATGGTCTCAAAGCTCAGCACATAACATTGAGGGTTATAGTTACGGTAATTTAGTGACAAAACGTATAAGTGGTGGAGAAAGGTTGAACTTGATGGATCCTGTTTTTTTCAACCTATATAACCAGGTAAACACGGTCAGCTCACCACACAAAAAAACAAGCCATCATACGTCTATGTGGACAGAAAAAAAAAAAAGGAAAAAGGTTGTGGTTCTTGGAAGAAAGAAAAAAAAAAATCAAAAAAAAAAATCACCCACTTATTGGAAAACAAAGTGCAAGGACCTGAGCAAAAAAAAATCAAAAAATGTGTTGCAAATACCAAATGTCACCAATTACCAGATGTGCAGGCAATGATTAAGAGGAATAAAAATTAATACACAAGGAAGAATTAAAGCATCTGCTTGTGTCAGTGAATAGGTAGCATAAGACAAACCTGAAATTTGGATGGAACCCCACCGGCATTGAAGTTTATGACAAGGGTGAACTTGTTGTCCTTTTCGATGACCTCACACCTGCCTTCCTTCCATTTTGACGTCCCCATATTCAGGCAGTGTATGCGGATTGAGCCGTGCAAAGACAGTGCAGCAGCCATTTCTGATTAAGGCAGGTGATCCCTACAGAAAAAAAAAGGGATGGCCTAATGGGAAAAGTCAAAATATAAGAAGATTAAAGAAAAAGGAGCAGAGAAAAAAATACAAGCTGATAAAATACATATATGGGTAAAAATAAAATATGATTTTACTTTAAAGGGGTTGTCCGCTACTAGGACAGCCTCCAGCCTCTTCTTAAAACTAAATGTTCGCCCCCTATAAAATAATAAAGCTTATTCTCACCTCTCGTACCGGCAACGCTCCCGCAGTGTCGGTACTCGCTCTACCCAGGGCTGTGATGCGGTGTTGTGACACATGACACCACCGCCCAATCAGTGCTGACGTCACTGACTCCATCTTCGGACAAACTGAACATGAAGAGAAGTTCGGCTGCAGCTGATCCCAGACTTCCTCTTCATGTTCAGTTTGACAGAAGGCGGAGAGAGTGACGCCAGCGTTGATTGGGCACCACTTGTCCATCTGGACCCGTTGAAGCACCTGCTGTGCGAAACGGCCGTCGTCCAAACTCCAACACCGCACCCTCCTGCTTACCTTATGTTGTAACGGATGTTTATCTGTTGAAGTTTTCCATTAAAATTCACGCTTTCCACTGCAGAATTTGGGGTGAGTGCCGCATATTTTCTTACTTATGAGTACAAATGAACTATTAGTTTTCAGCTGCTGAGCACCTCATACCCCGGAGTAAGCGTGACGCCTAATACTCTGGATCCCATCTCAAGTCCTGACTGCTGTATATGGTATCGTTCTAGTGCCGTCCCATTCTATAGCTCTATGTGGTTTATTATTATATAGGGGGCGAACATCTAGTTGAAGAAGGGGATGTCCTAGTAGTGGAAACCCCCTTTAAGGAGATGTCAAGGCACCAAAATAGTAAAAAAAATAAAAATAAAAATTTAAGGCATTGATGGTTTTAAAATAACACACGGAGGAAGACTCTCCTTCCAGCAGCCACACAAATACAGTACAGGCCGCTCTGGAGGTCTGCTCCGATAGCTCGTCACAAGACCACTGCAGCAAGTGACTAGGATGAGTCTCATTTGACGTGTTCTATCTCCTGACCACTGCAGCCAATCGCTGGTTGCAGAGATCCTGTGATTTGCAGACACCATTATCTGAATATCTGACTAAAGGCAGTAAATGACATGGCAGGACTGACTATTTCTGTACTGACAGCAGGTCTGGCGCTGCCAATTATTGATGGAAGCTGTGACTAAAGGCCCCTTCACATTAAGCGACGCTGCAGCGATACCGACAACGATCCGGATCGCTGCAGCGTCGCTGTTTGGTCGCTGGAGAGCTGTCACACAGACCGCTCTCCAGCGACCAACGATGCCGGTAACCAGGGTAAACATCGGGTAACTAAGCGCAGGGCCGCGCTTAGTAACCCGATGTTTACCCTGGTTACCATGCTAAAAGTAAAAAACAAACAAACACTAGATACTTACCTACAGCCGTCTGTCCTCCAGCGCTGCGCTCTGCTTCTCTGCACTCCTCCTGTACTGGCTGTGACGTCACCGCTCTGCTTTCCGGCTCACAGCCAGTACAGGAGGACTGCAGAGCACAGCGCTGGAGGACAGACGGCTGTAGGTAAGTATCTAGTGTTTGTTTTTTTTTACTTTTAGCATGGTAACCAGGGTAAACATCGGGTTACTAAGCGCGGCCCTGCGCTTAGTTACCCGATGTTTACCCTGGTTACCAGTGAAGACATCGCTGGATCGGTGTCACACACGCCGATCCAGCGATGTCAGCAGGAGTCCAGCGACGAAATAAAGTTCTGGACTTTATTCAGCGACCAACGATCTCCCAGCAGGGGCCTGATCGTTGGTCGCTGTCACACATAACGATTTCATTAACGATATCGTTGCTACGTCACAAATAGCAACGATATCGTTAACAATATCGTTATGTGTGAAGGTACCTTAACCCCCACCTGCAAAACATGCGGCCTGTGGAGATTTTCCTATATTCAAATGTATTCAAGCCTTATATCTGCAAATACAATCAAACGCCAGGTCAGGTACAGAGCAGCGCTCATCAGCTCCCCACACTGATGTGCACAGGTTTGTAAGGTCATCACATTGCTGCTACAAACAGTGCAGCAGAGCAAGGGGGAACTTCAATGGTAAGAGACGAAGATTAACCCCTTAACATCCAATGATGGGCAGAGTCCGTCATTGGACGTCCCCCCGTTTGGTGCAGGCTTTTCCAGCACATGACAGCTAAGATGATCTGATCAGCTGACATGTACCCCTAACAGCCGTGGGTAGAATTGCCATCTACCTGCAGCTGTTAACATGTTAAATGTCGCTGTCAAACTGACAGCAGCATTTAACATGCACACGTAGGAAACGCATCATTGCCTCCTCCCATCGGCGCCCGTGTCACATGACCGCTGGTCGTCATGACAACCACAGGTCTCCTGGAGACCTCTATGGTTGTCACTGCCAGATTGCTATGAGCGACGCCTGCAGGTTGGCGCTCATAGCAAGTGAGTAATACTGAAACATACAGGTGATCTGATAATCGCCTGTATGTAGCAGAGCCGAACGAGTTATGGCAGCTTCTAGTTTCCCATGGGGACTATTGAAGCATGCCAAAAGTTTTTAAAAAAAAAATGTTTTTAAAAATATAGAAAAAAATAAATATAGAAGTTCAAATCACCCCACTTTCGCCCCATTAAAAATATAACAATTACACAATAAATAAATAATATAAAAAAAATTAAAAAAAATCAAACACATTTTTGGTAGCCATGTTCAGAATTGCCCGATCTATCATCAATAAGAAAAAAAAAAAGATTAAGCTGATCATTAAACGGTGTATTGAGAAAAAAAGTCAGAACTACTTTTTTTGGGTCACCCCGACACTGCATTAAAATACAGTAAGAGGTGATCAAATGATCGTATCTGCACCAAAATGGCATCATTAAAAACGTCAGCTTGGCGCGCAAAATAGAAGCCTTCGCCTAACCCAAGATCATGAAAAATGGAGACGCTACTGGTATCTGCATATGGCACTTTTTTTTTTTTTATAACCAATTTTTTTCACGACTTAGATAAAAAAAGAACCTAGACATGATTGTTGTCTATGAACTCGTAATTACTTTTAATTAGCATTTAGTGAACCTAGTAAAAAAGCAAGACAAAAGACAAGTGTGGGACTGCACTTTTTTTTGCAGTTTCACCGCACTTAGAATTTTTTTTCCCGTTTTCGAGTACACAACATGGTAAAACCAATGATGTCGTTCAAAAGTACAACTCGTCCCGCAAAAAATAAGCCCTCACATGGCCATATTGACAGAATATTAATAATAATAATAAAAAAAAAAAAGTTATAGCAGTGGGAAGGAGGGGAGCGAAAAAAGGAAACGCAAAAGTAGAACTACCCCTGGTCGTTATGGGGTTAAATGTCTTGACTATTATTGTAGGTGGGGGTGAGGGTTGTTACTCTGGAGGCACATCATTGTAAAATTGGAGGAAAATTGTGAAAGGGGGCAGTGCAGCATACAGAAAGGTAGCAACATGGGGAGACACTGGGGACAGCAGGAAGGAGGACAGTGTTGAGGATAGTTTGTAGGGATCGGTATAACAAAACTTGTAAGGGCACCATGTCAGGAAGTGTCACAAAAGACTAGAGGGGGGGGGGGGGGTCTGCAGACAGCTCTGCATGAGAAATCTCATCATGATGTCTTTACTACTTTGAGACAAAAGGGCTGAGAATGACTTCAGATTAATGTCTGTGTGATCCCTCCTGTGTCTAATCAGTACTGTATGACAGCTGATAACAGAAACTACCAGCATGTCTCATCATTGTTAAAGGGGTTTTCCCATAGAACACAGTTCACTAATCAGGAGATCTTGGAATAATTGGATGTGATTCCTGAGCTGAGATAACCTTATACACGTCCCCTGCCGTGTGCTGTGTAATGGTCGGGTCTCACAGTGCAGGTACGTGGTCTGACCGTACCACATCTCCTGGGAGGGGGACACAGGAGAGAATACAGACATCACAGCCGGGATCAGCTGCTGGTTTCTGTAAGTAAATACATTTCTTTACATATTTAGGAACGCGTTTTACCTCACAGAAAGAATGAGGAAGTGCTGTGCACCCCGGGTCTGAGCAAACACTTGTCCCGCTTCAGGCGCGTTCACACGCAGCATATTTAGTGCAGAAAAGACGCAGCACTCAGCAGACGCGGCACAATGCGCTTTCCGCCGGCTCAGTCACACACAGCTGGATTTCCTGCATTTGTCTGGCCGAGTTCTGCACTTTCTAGTAAATGCTGAGAATACACATGGAAACTTTTTTCCTGTCAACACTGCGTAAAATAAACAGCTCCAGTGCCGCAGTGTGAACAGAGCCCAGCTGTCGCTTTCTTGCCGAGTTTCACTACATGGACACAGACGGCTGCGGGGCGAGAAAGAACAAGAATGCTGCACCACATGAAGGGGTTAATCCTCAGGCCTGCTGCTACCTGTAGTGCCCCCAGTAACACGGGAGGGGTTGGTGACAGAACACCCCCGCAGCCAGCGGACATAGCGGCCGGCACCGCGGACACGAAGACAAGGCCGCCTCCGCCCCAGGGCGCCCTCCTCCTCCTCCGCCAGACACTCACCGTCCGCGGGCTCCCTCCGCCCGGCTGTCGGACACTTCAGCGCCTCACACGTACTACACACACGATTTGGCGGGAACCTCCTAGCGCAGAACCCAGCGTCAGAACTCAGGAACGAGGCGACGCAATCTGCGTCTGACGTCACCGCGCCGCGCAGTCTGATGACGTATATACAGGATTTCCTCCCTCTGAGAGCTGCCTGACCAGAGGCGCTTTCTGAAAACGTCACATCCGGGTGCCGGGGACGTCGGTCACGTGCGCACGTTACGTTCAGGAGGCGGGGTTCCGGGTTGTTGTGGAGGGGCGGACGGAGCGGGAGAAGACGGCGGAGGAGAGCCTGAAGGCGGCCCCCAGACATGCACAGCCTGGCCACGGCGGCGGTGAGTGCAGGAGCGGGAACAAGGGCCGGGGAGAGGGAGCGGCAAACACTACCACTCTCACCTGCAGGTAGTCAGGGTATGCTGGGGGTTGTAGTTGTCTCGCAGGCGATACTGCTATATACTGGTCCCCTGTGTTGCCTGGCAACCGTAACAATGGCGGATAGTGGCCAAAAAAAATCCAAAAAGTGATGGCAGCTCAGCCTCTGTCAGCGACAATCCCGCCCGAAACAGCCAGGGAAGACGTGAAAAGGGCAGAGATTACTGTGATAAGTCATATTTTACTTTTTTTAAAAACTGGGAAATGTGGAGTGCGTTTTCTGATGGCGGATACAAAAGTGATATCCGGATTAACCCTGAAGAGGCCGGGGTGCTGGGGTGTAATAATGACTCAGGGCCAGGAGGGGGCGACACTGGGGGTCCGGACTGTGACAGGTCGTCACATTATGTCCAAGCCAAGATCTAGAAGATCATCAGTCGTTAACATAAGAGACAATCCCGCTACAGGAGCGTTTCCACTACAACAGAGCTTGTAAGAGCTGAGCTGTGTTTGTCACCGGCTGCTGATTAATCACTGATGTGAAACTGTAAATGTTGCATCTATTGATGCATATGGCAAATGATTATCTTCTGCCATATGCATCAGTAGAACAGCATTTGCAGTTTCAAATCATTGATTTGTCATTAGCCGGTAACAAACACAGCTCAGCTTTGCTTAGTTATGACAAGCTTGTTCTGATGAGGATGACGTTGGAAGTCACGCAGCGTCGGCAGAGCAGGATGGAAAAGAAGCCGCTGTCGTCACTGTCTGCGACTGCTCTGTGCCAAGGAAAACTGGCGCCGGGCACAACAGTCCAGTAGATAGTTGGCAGCTACCTGCCTGTTGGTGTTTAAGCCCTTTTTTTGTAAACAAAGTCACACTTTTAGTTCTGGATATGATTGATTTAAGTTCGGGTATAGAGTCTTTGGAGTAAGGATGCAGCTGTGGACACCTGAACGAGTCTGACCATACACCTGAGGGTATGTTTCCATGGGGCGTATTGGCAGCACTTTGAACGCAGCGAATACCCCGCTCCGCCCAAAGCGCTACCCCCTGTTGTAAGCGCGGTGATGCCGGATGTGTTCATTCGGAATGATCACATCGTATTCATACACTGTGTTATTTATCTTGCGGAGCCGCAAAATAAATAGACGTGCTGCAGTCTATAAAGACGCGCCGCATGTCCGGATGCGCAGAGCTGCCAGATGCGGCCGTGTGCACATAGTGGAGACTGGATTTCATAAAATCCCCTCCACTATGCTGTAACATCTGGACACAGTGTCCAATCCGCAGCAGATCCTGATGTAATCCGGTACTTGGAAACATACCCTTAGAGTGATCAGTGCTGCACATTTATACTTACATGCTCAGCTGATATCATAGTGGAGGAGAAAATCCCATGTGTACGCCCCGGAATATGGACTAACCTTGTGTTTCTGATTTTCATATCTTCCTGTAGCCTGTGCCGGCAGCACTAGCTCAAGTCGACCGAGAGAAGATATATCAGTGGATCAATGAGTTATCGAGCCCAGAAACACGTGAGAACGCTCTGCTGGAGCTGAGCAAGAAGCGCGAGTCTGTCCCAGACCTCGCCCCAATGCTGTGGCATTCGTTCGGCACTATTGCAGCACTGTTACAGGTTCGCCTCTGTCAGATTCTGTCTTTTTTATTTATTTATTTTTTATAAATGTGCATTCATTTATTGTTTAATTGTGCAATGACCATGAAATATTCCTCTAATTCACATCTACTTCTTCCAGGAAATTGTAAATATCTACCCATCCATCAATCCTCCGACCTTGACAGCGCATCAGTCTAACAGAGTGTGTAATGCGCTGGCCCTGCTGCAATGTGTGGCTTCTCACCCGGAGACCAGGTAACTGAGGCAGAAAGTGACAGCTGTCACAGACTAGGGCATTGGGCACACAGCCGGGTTACAGGGAATCTCAGAGACCTTTAGAACTTAAGATGCAGGAGGTTCCATACATATGAAAACGCCAATATTATTCACATGTTAAATCTCCCGCCACTCCAGAACTGATGCTCCCGTGTTTCCCTTCGCTCTTTATTTTCCTTGCGTGATTATGTGTTGTTGTACACTGCGGAACATGGTAGCATCACTGTGGAAGTCAGTGATTGGCTGCAGCAGTATTCACCTGCATGTAATGCACATCTTCACTCAATGAAGGTAAGTGGTACTGACCACCGGACCACCAGGGAATTTTACTAGATGATTGATGTATTTTATTTGAAAGCCTTTTCTGTAGTCCATTCAATTTGAGACAACCCCATTAAGACTCTGTTTTGCACAAGGCAGCAATAGATGGCACTTGCAGTTCCCCATGACTATGATAGTGGCCACAGAGGATTTGATACAGTCTCCTGAACATTGCCCTGCCATGTGTATGCTGTCTACATCTCAGAAAATACAAATATTAATGTACCCATTCACTTCTATTGAGCAGGCGTGTGTTCTGCTATCACTTAATTTATTGGAAAAATGCCTTTAGGGTGGTAGATGTGTTCACTTTGCTATCAGACGCTGCCAAAGGAAATGCCTAGAAGGAACTGAAGTTAAACTACAAGTCTAGCGCTGCCTTATGGTTTTCATAAACAAGGCCAAACATGGCAGAGCAACCGGTTACATGATGCCGTTCATCTAACTAATATCACATTTTTTTTCTCTCGCTGATCCAGGTCTGCTTTTCTTGCTGCACATATCCCTTTGTTTCTCTATCCCTTCCTTCACACCGTTAGCAAAACGCGGCCGTTTGAATATCTCCGTCTGACCAGCCTAGGAGTCATTGGTAAGAAGTGGCATTCATGCAGTTTTATTTTACCTTGTCTTAAAGGGAACCTGTCACCTCAAGTTGGCAGGATATGTAAATGCCTTTTTTCCGGTCCGATGGGCGGCGTTTCGTCTTCATTTCTCCATCCCATCTGTCCCTGTTGTCCGCAATATGTTCAAGAATTAGAGTACTTGTCCTCCATAGTTCGCGTGTGCGCACTGTAATCTTCGCACGCACAGTATGCTTTGCTTAACTGCGGGCAAAGCCGAAAAGCATTACTGCACATGTGCCCGTGCACTATGTCCCAGAACACAGCGCAATACTTCTGGGACATAGTGCGCGGGCGCATGTGCAGTAATGCTTTTCAGCTTTGCCCACAGTTGGGCAAAGCATACTGCGCGTGCATGAGCGAAGATTGCATTGCACACGCGCGAACTATGGAGGACAAGTACTCTAATTCTCGAACATATTGCGGACAACAGGGACGGATGGGATGGAGAAATGAAGACGAAACGCCTCCCATCGGACCGGAAAAAAAGGCATTTACGTATCCCGCCAATTTGAGGTGACAGATTCCCTTTAAGCAGCATGTTCCTAAACGGGATAATAAATGTTCTCCATAAATATTCATATTCACATGCCAGTAATGGGGTGTACATGGATATACTATGGAGTACTATGTCCTCCGTTCATTCATCTGTCAGCAGGAATGAACTCCTTTTTTTTCAGCTGTCATAGCCTTATTTTTTCAGTGACCAATTATGATTTTTTTTCCCTCCATTTTTAAGCACAATCTGGGGGCACCACATAAACACATTCTGATTTCTTTCACTACGACAACATTTATAGCCGACAGCAGGCACAGTATACCGACGTCACGTGATCCTATCAGATAATTCTATAGCTCCATAAAGAGGCGTATTGCCAGTATTTAGTGGTGTAACTATAAGAAATCCCTGGGACAATGCTTAATCACCAGCACACACTCCGCTCTTAGTAACTTGGTTGTTTCCTTTCAGGCGCTTTGGTGAAGACAGATGAACAAGAAGTCATCAACTTCCTCCTCACAACAGAAATCATACCCCTATGTCTGCGGATTATGGAGTCTGGAAGTGAACTCTCCAAAACGGTACAACGGCCTCTTCCCTCCATGCTAGTCTCCATTCATGGCGGCAGCTTTTATTGATCCTCGCTCTCTAGGGTCTCCTCCAGTCTGGAGCAGGCAGCATCCGTCTCTGATCGCACACACGGCTGAGAGCAGATCACTTCTCTGTAATAAGTTTGTGTTCTTTCTTTAAGGTGGCCACGTTCATTCTCCAGAAGATCTTGCTGGATGACACAGGCCTGGCATACATCTGTCAGACATACGAGCGCTTCTCTCACGTCGCAATGATTTTGGTAAGATTTGAGTAGGAGTTTGGTCTTGTGCCGATAAAGGAGAACTCCAATAAAAAACAAGTGCACTTTTTATATACCGTAGTTCATTAGGAAGTCCCTCAAATTTCAGATTTTCATTGTGTAGTCTGTAACTGGTGCATTAGAGACGTTCATTCAATGCCTGATTGTTTGCATTAAATTCTCTTTTTTTTATCTATTTGCCTCTTTAGGGTAAAATGGTGCTGCAGCTCTCCAAGGAGCCGTCTGCCAGGCTGCTGAAACACGTTGTGCGCTGTTATCTGCGCCTCTCGGACAACCCCAGGTATACTTTAATTGTCCCATTTTATTCCATTACTACATCTGGTTTTTTTATATTTATTAACAGTCCGTTAACTGTGACTCCACAGCTATTATGAAATTACAAGATGTCAGGATTGTGTTAGGAGTTGTAGTTTCACAATGACTGGAGAGCCGGTTTGTAACTTTTGCTACTGCTGAACTATTTCAATTAACCGTATTATTGATTGATACAAAAAAAATCAATGAAATCCCTTGAAGTCACACATAGTTAGGACCATAAGGGCATATTGGTCACAATGGAAATCTACAGATGCTGGGCAATTATCTTGTAAGGGGCTGTTGGGTTGAGAGGGTTTCCTCTTTTTCTTGGTAGCAACTTAGATGCCATGTGCACTATTGAGGCATATAATGGCCAGGTTATCCAATCCCCATCATTGCAGTAATATATATAGATATAAGGTATGTCGGACTTGTCATACATTTATGGTACTGGGTTGCCTGCTAATGGAGGTTACACTTTGCCGAGGGGTTAAATGCAAATTTTATTATCTGCTTGTTTTTTGGTTCAGCATTCTGTGCTAATGTATTATTAAATGAATGGTCACAACTCATTTTTTTTTTTTTGCATACGGAGCTCCTAATCACTTTCATAGACATAAAGCTACATGACAAATTCCTGGTTGGCTTCTGCCACCACCATGGGGAGTGATTTTGAGCCTAAAAACAAAGAACTTTGAGAATCTCGTGTAAAGGAAACTATCTGCTTTCTCCCCTGAAACTTTAGAGTTAGATTTAATTGGCTGTAAATAAGGGGTTAAATAGTCTCGCATTCCTCCATTATTGTCTTACAGAGCACGTGAGGCGCTGAGACAATGTCTTCCTGACCAGCTGAAGGACACCACATTTGCCCAGGTACTGAAGGACGACACCACAACCAAACGCTGGCTGGCTCAGCTGGTTAAGAACCTACAAGAAGGCCAAGTCACAGACCCCCGGGGGATACCACTACCTCCTCAGTGACCTCGAAATGCAATGCTGATGAGCGCAGCTTCTGGGATGGCAGCAGTGGTGATGAGCGCAGCTTCTAGAATGGCAGCGGTGCTGATGAGCGCAGCTTCTGGGATGGCAGCAGTGCTGATGAGCGCAGCTTCTGGGATGGCAGCGGTGCTGATGAGCGCAGCTTCCGGGATGGCAGCAGTGGTGATGAGCGCAGCTTCTGGGATGGCAGCGGTGCTGATGAGCGCAGCTTCTGGGATGGCAGCAGTGCGGGATTCTGTCTTCATCTGATCAGTCAGCTTCTGTTTTTACTGAAGACCTCTTCTGGCCCAGATGTTATATTCACCCATTCTCAGACCGGACAGGTTTTTTGTAACCAGTGACTCGGCGTTCTTGTTGATCAAGAAGTTGCCGCTCTAGAAACTCCTCGTGGATCTTTCAGGTCTCTGGGCCGCAGTGATCTAGTGTCATGTTTACAAACTGCTACCATATAATGGAGTCAAGGGACCCACTGCAGAACCGGGACACGCTCCTCATCTGCTGCCTGACAAGCTCATAGCTGTGTCCCGACTTTACAAGAAAAAGAAAAAAGAAATAAAAGTTATATATTTTTCACAATGGAGATGTTAACGTTTGCAAAGTGTTTTGCAGAAAAGTACACAAGGTGTCCTAAAATAAAAAGTTATGGTTTCTTCATTTGTTGCAGGATTTAATAAATACTGGCCCCAGACATGGACAACCCCCCCCCCCCCCCTCTTCACCTTTATTCTTTTCTTAAAGGTGATTTCCTTTGCTGAAAAGGCTTCAGTCTGTTAAATCCTGACTGCATTACATGTTCACACAGCGCAGAACGTGACTACATATTTGAAATTTCCATACTTGTGGTCATTGTCGTCAACCAGATTCTCATCCGGCTTCCTGCAATGTTCTATGGAGAAGAGTCTTGTTGGCGCATAATCGCATACTTGCTGTCACGTAACCGCCCACTTGTGCTGGGAATTCCCAGGAATCGTAACTGTGTGTGCACTGAACACGGTCATGGACCAGCAGTCTGCAGACACATAAAGGGGCTGACTGTAGCCTTTTCAGCCTGGAAATCCCCGTTAAATTGTACCTGGCAGCACTGCAGTCTTAAAAGTTAGAACCTTTCCATTCGCCTCTGTGGTGCCTTGTTCTCAAGGGGGACATACAAGGTTTTTTTTTTTTTTTTTTAATAATTCTTTATTTTAGAATTTTAAGTGTACAATTGAAATAAGGGAAGCATAGAGTTATCAATGGACTTCCAAATCTGCGAAATACAGTATAGAAGAAAGGTACACAACAGAATGAACAACAGGAGGCTAAATCAGAAAACACTAACAGTTGAGACTCTAATTTAAAGATTCAGTGCATCATTAGTAATCTGAAAATGTATCTTTAGATTCTATAATTGATCTAATAACTCAAATTTGCAATGTTAGGTGGTCACGATGGCCTCAGAACAACACTAAATACGATATCAGATGGTCCAAAGAAAAGAGGCTGGAGACCTCCTAGCAATCTAACCTCCTCCACATTTATTTATCCATGGGGCCCATATCTTTAGGAAAATAGGATGAGAATGCAGAGGTGGAGTGGATTGCTTCCAGTGAACTGCTATTAGGTGTTTAGCTGCTCCGACTAACGGGAAATAGGCCATGTTTTCTTCTTTTATAGTTAGCGGAAGGACAGGACAAAAGCACCTCCGAGGCCGTCAGGTCCACAGCCAAGATGCCCAAAGATTTCAGCATCTCATTGATATCCTTCCAAAATGTATTCAGATTGGGACAGAACCAAAAAATATGAGCCAAGTTTCCTATATGAGTCTTGCATCTCCAACACATATTAGACTCCGCTAATCCTAGATGATGCAGGATCTCTGGAGTTCTGTACAATCGGGAAGTTATAGGCATTTTCCTGCAACAATATGCATCTAGAAAAACCATGTGATTGTTAAGGATATTTTGAATATCTTTACCAGAGAACTCGATGTTAAGTTCCTTTTCCTAGGAGGATAAGAATAAAGGTTTAATTGATTAGTTGGAGAGGAAATGTTATTAAATAGTCTAGAAATAATTTAAGGGATAGGAAATTGGAGTTTGGATAAGAAATCTATCCATGTCCAATCTCTTGGAGTTTTCACTTTTTTATGGAATTGGTCCAAAATATACTTTGTGTCGGTATTGCAAACAAGAAGGCGGTGATAATTTCTGCACTATTTATCTTCTAATTTTTAGGGTAGTAAACATCGTGTCATCTAAATTGGTAGAGTCACATGGTACATTGTATGACCATAGATATCTGCTGGCATCCTTACCTAGTAGAACTAAATCCAATGTAACATACATAGTAACATAGTTAGTAAGGCCGAAAAAAGACATTTGTCCATCCAGTTCAGCCTGTATTCCATCATAATAAATCCCCAGATCTACGTCCTTCTACAGAACCTAATAATTGTGTGATACAATATTGTTCTGCTCCAGGAAGACATCCAGGCCTCTCTTGAACCCCTCGACTGAGTTCGCCATCACCACCTCCTCAGGCAAGCAATTCCAGATTCTCACTGCCCTAACAGTAAAGAATCCTCTTCTATGTTGGTGGAAAAACCTTCTCTCCTCCAGACGCAAAGAATGCCCCCTTGTGCCCGTCACCTTCCTTGGTATAAACAGATCCTCAGCGAGATATTTGTATTGTCCCCTTATATACTTATACATGGTTATTAGATCGCCCCTCAGTCGTCTTTTTTCTAGACTAAATAATCCTAATTTCGCTAATCTATCTGGGTATTGTAGTTCTCCCATCCCCTTTATTAATTTTGTTGCCTTCCTTTGTACTCTCTCTAGTTCCATTATATCCTTCCTGAGCACCGGTGCCCAAAACTGGACACAGTACTCCATGTGCGGTCTAACTAGGGATTTGTACAGAGGCAGTATAATGCTCTCATCATGTGTATCCAGACCTCTTTTAATGCACCCCGTGATTAAAAGAGTATAATGTAGTATTTTTACCAATTCTATAAACGTGTATTAAATTCAGCCGTATGTATCGCTTTGTAGTAATTCATAAGGTTCAGATGTCCCAGGCCACCCATTTGTTTTGGGGGGAGGGAGAGTATTTTGTGAGCCACTCTGGCTATTTTATATTTCCAAATATAGTTTGAAAAAATCTGTTCACAACGAAGAAAAATAACTTGTGAGGGTTATTGGAACCATGCTCATTACATAAATACATATTGGTAGTATGTATGATTTGATTATATTTACTCTGCCTATCCACAAAATACTTGGTATATCATACATTTTTTAATAGATTTTTTTATTGTCTTGACAAGAGGAGGAAAAATTTTATGAAATAAAGTATTAGGGTGATCAGTGATGTAAACTAGACATTTGATTTGTCCAATAGGCCAGTTAAAGGGTGTCATTTCTTTAAGCTTGGAAATGTCCCTTTAAGGTGCAGAGATATTTAGTGCTTCAGATTTGTCTAAATTTATCTTCAAGTTGGATAAGACACCAAGTTGTGTAAACATTTCCATTAATCTGGGAAAAGCTTGTAAAGGGTTAAGATACCAGTAGCAGAAGATCATCAGCGAATGCAGCCGTCTTGATCCCTAGATTTTTAACTCTTCGCCCTGGCATGTGTTGGTCCTGCCTGATGTTTTGGATGAGCGTTTCCATGACTAAAATAGAGAGAGGGCAGCCTCGTCTAGTGCCGTTATGTATTTCTAAAGAGTTTGAGTAAGTCCCGTTCACCCTGACCTTGGCTGTAGGAAAGGAATAAAGAGTCATTATAGCATCTATTAGAAACGGAGGAAAATCAAACCGATAAAGTAGCAGCCATAAAGCGCCAATTTATTCTATCAAACGCTTTTTCAGCGTCAGTGGATAGAAGGATAAGTTTAGTGTTAGTTTTTAGAGCATATGATATAGATTGTATAATTCCTGCAGAATTGTCCTTACCCTCCCCCCGTCCCTTTACGAAATCAGATTGTTCAGGGTGAACTAGACTCGGCAGAACAAGACAAGAAGTTTTGCCCACAGTTTCATATCTGTGTTCAGTAAGGCTAAGTTCACACTGCGTTGTGCAGTCCGTCCAACACATCCGTTAAACGGACTGCTCTAACGCAAGTGCCGACTTTGGCACAGCGCTAGCGCAGATGGAGCATCTGCTAGCTCCATCCGCGCTAGCAGTGACGGACCCGGAAACGCTGCAGCCCGCGTCTCGGGTCCGTCACTCAATGACGGCACATCGCTAGCGCACGCCTATTGTGGGCGTGCGCTAGCGATGTGTCCGCCATTCAAAGTAATGGCGGCGTTAACGGACTACGTTACACCGCGTTATGCCGCGGTGTAACGTAGTCCGTTAAACGGGTCACACTAACGCAGTGTGAACCCAGCCTAAGGAAATAGGGCGATAATTGCTACCTTGTCTGACATCTTTACCCTCTTTTGGGATCCCTGTGATAAAAGCTTCCAGGGCCTGTTTTGGTGGTTGGCCAGCAAGGAGTTCATTGAATAGGTCCATCAACTGTGGTAGTTAAGTTTTTTTTAGCATATTTTTTATAATATACTCTTGGTAGACCATCAGAGCCCGGGGTTTTCTTATTTGGTATAGTCCTCAGGTGTCTAAAATTTCTTGAGTAGTCACTTTCGATGTTGGTTTAATATAATTGTTAGGGTTAAGTTTTGGTCAAAGTCAAAGAGTTAAGGAAATTATTTTTATCTGAAGCATCCCCTCCATCTTCCATTGAAGACGGGATTTCTAGGGTATAAAGCTCGTGGTCTTAGATCTCTTCTGTTCTGGACACCAATTTTGAATTGCCTGTATTTTGTTTTATGTAATGTTTGCCTACATGTTTTTTTAAAGCGAAGAGGTGACTTTACTACCTTTATTACCGTGCATATAGAACGTCTGCTTACAGCGCTGGCAAAGTCTAGCCGAGTTCAGATTTAAGATATGTCAGATTGTCTCAAGACTGAGAGTTCCAATTGAACCTTCTGAGCTAATGATTTTTTATGAACGTGTTCCAACATATTAATTTGATGGAAAACAGAAGATATTTCTTTTTCCCGTTCTTTCTTTATGTGGGCGCCTAAAGCAATAAATTTCCCCCTTATTACCACTTTACTGGTTTCCCATATTGGTATTTTCCTGAATGTATGTTTTCTCGAAAGAAAAGATCTAATTTATCAACATGTCTGTCATTATCGATTATAGATTCATTTAGTCTCCAAGTAGGAGGATTGGACGAGCAGTGTATAAGTGTTTCCATGAATATGGGCGCGTGGTCAGAAATAGTAATTGGACCCATGTGAGTCGATTTTATTAATCTAAGATTCTAGATTTGTACGAACAAATAATCCAGTCTATGATAAGACTTGTGAACTGGGGGGAAAAAAGGTATAAAAAGGCACCAAGAGTTAAGTTCAGAGATTGTAGTGATCTGTGTAAACTTCTGAAAGTTTTTTGAGAGTGGACAGTTTGACCTGCGGAGGTATCAAGACTAGGATTTACCGAAATATTCAAATCTCCTAAAATTAGAAAACCTTTGAAAAGTGTCATAGTTTCCAGTGTTTTAGAAATCCACCTGGTCTGACCCTGATTGGGGCATATAAATTACCTAGTGTTGGCAATATAACCTTTTACAATAATATACCTCCCTGGATCCGAGAGGCTGTCTTCAGTGTGAACGGAAGCCCTTTCCTTATCGCTACGCTTACTCCTATGGAAGCCGATAAGGTGGCGCTGATAAACCATACAGGGTAAATTGATTGGGACAGGTCAGGGATATGCCCTTTTTTATAATGTGTCTCTTGTAGAAAAATGAAATGTGATTTGTTTTTGTTTTTTTATAATGTCAAGATTTGATCACATTTGTTAGGTGAATTTATACCTTTAACATTAAATGAAGCCACCGTGACCAGGTCCAGATGAGTCTTGTCAGCCATAAAAGAAGCATTTGGGTTTGCGCACGAGTCTCACCTATAAAAAAGCACAATCAAACCAAATATTAACAATTAATATCTCATCTACTGCAGGAGGGGGCTGACGCTTCCCACTTATGCAGATGAGACAGTTCGAGTGGTAAGCTGACTATGTAACTAGATGAATGACACAAACAAGTCTTATTGAAATTATTCAAGAAGAATCGCAGCCTCGGGTCCAACTTTCAGAAACTAAGAGGTCGGCAATTAAGAAAACTAGACCCTCAAGCAAGAGAATATAGAAAAATTCAGGTACTCCCATCCAAAAGATTTGACAATTAAGAGGGCTTGTGTCTCAGACCATGTTTCCTAGATTTCGGGGAAATCGCCTTCTTTCATGGTAAGGCTGGTTTCACACTTGCGTTTCAAAACGCATGCGTTTTTTAAAAAAAACGCATGGTGAAAAAACGCATGCAAACGCTGCGTTTTTTAGACGCATGTGTTTTTGCATGTGGTGAAAAAAGCGCGGCGTTTTGACGCGTTTACATGCGTTTTTTCATGCGTTTGCGTTTTTTAAACGCATGCAGATAAATGTGTGACAGCTGCCAATCATCTAAATAAAGTAAAAAACCCACTATAAACAGAGCTAGGGTAGGGGTAGGGATCCTAACCCTAAAGAGATCCTAACCCTACCCTTAAAGGGGTTAGGGGTAGGATCCCTTTATCAATTTTATGGTGTGGGGTGGTTTATCAGTGTGTTTTTTTTGTTTGTTTTTTTTTTAAAACGCATGCGTTTTTAACGCATGCAAACGCATGTGGTTAAAAACGCATGCGTTTACATAGACAGCAATGCATTTTTTGGCCGCAAAAAAAGCATGTGGTTTTTTGCGGCAAAAAAAAACGCCGCTAAAAATACTACATGTTGCATTTCTGCAACACAACGCATGCAGAAAAAAACGCATGCGTTGCAAAAACGCGTCAAAATGCATACAAAAAACGCATGCTTTTTAATGTTAAATATAGGGGGAAAAACGCATGCGTTTTTTTGCGTTTTTTACCGCAAAAACGCAAAAAAAAAACGCAAATGTGAAACCACCCTAACCCATTCCTCTTGGTAGCTGCGGAATATCATATCCTGTATTCAACAGCATTCAAGAAGGTATCTCCACTTGCGGCACATGCAGCATATCCCACGATTTCTCAAGGTCTTCAGGGGTTTTAATAGTAATTTGTTTTCCATCTTTGAGCTCCCTGTATGCAGAGATACATGATAAGATCCTGCCTGCAGCCACCACTAGGGGGAGCTCCCTGTATACAGAGATACATGATAAGATCCTGTCTGCAGCCACCACTAGGGGGAGCTCCCTGTATACAGAGATACATGATAAGATCCTGCCTGCAGCCACCACTAGGGGGAGCTCCCTGTATACAGAGATACATGATAAGATCCTGTCTGCAGCCACCACTATGGGGAGCTCCCTGTATACAGAGATACACGATAAGATCCTGTCTGCAGTCACCACTAGGGGGAGCTCCCTGTATACAGAGATACACGATAAGATCCTGGCTGCAGCCACCACTAGGGGGAGCTCCCTGTATACAGAGATACACGATAAGATCCTGTCTGCAGCCACCACTAGGGGGAGCTCCCTGTATACAGAGATACACGATAAGATCCTGTCTGCAGTCACCACTAGGGGGAGCTCCCTGTATACAGAGATACACGATAAGATCCTGGCTGCAGCCACCACTAGGGGGAGCTCCCTGTATACAGAGATACGGGACAAGATCCTGTCTGCAGCCACCACTAGGGGGAGCTCCCTGTATACAGAGATAGATGATAAGATCCTGTCTGCAGTCTCCACTAGGGGGAGCTCCCTGTATACAGAGATACATGATAAGATCCTGTCTGCAGTCACCACTAGGGGGAGCTCACTGTATACAGAGATACACGATAAAATCCAGGCTGCAGCCACCACTAGGGGGAGCTCCCTGTATACAGAGATACGGGACAAGATCCTGTCTGCAGCCACCACTAGGGGGAGCTCCCTGTATACAGAGATACATGATAAGATCCTGTCTGCAATCACCACTAGGGGGAGCTCCCTGTATACAGAGATACATGATAAGATCCTGTCTGCAGCCACCACTAGGGGGAGCTCCCTGTATACAGAGATACATGATAAGATCCTGTCTGCAGCCACCACTAGGGAGAGCTCCCTGTATACAGAGATACATGATAAGATCCTGTCTGCAGCCACTACTAGGGGGAGCGCCCTGTATACAGAGATACATGATAAGATCCTGTCTGCAGCCACCACTAGGGGGAGCTCCCTGTATACAGAGATACATGATAAGATCTCGTCTGCAGCCACCACTAGGGGGAGCTCCGTGTATACAGAGATACATGATAAGATCCTGTCTGCAGCCACTACTAGGGGGAGCGCCCTGTATACAGAGATACATGATAAGATCCTGTCTGCAGCCACCACTAGGGGGAGCTCCCTGTATACAGAGATACATGATAAGATTCTGTCTGCAGTCACCACTAGGGGGAGCTCCCTGTATACAGAGATACATGATAAGATCCTGTCTGCAGTCACCACTAGGGGGAGCTCCCTGTATACAGAGATACATGATAAGATCTCGTCTGCAGCCACCACTAGGGGGAGCTCCCTGTATACAGAGATACATGATAAGATCTCGTCTGCAGCCACCACTAGGGGGAGCTCCTTGTATACAGAGCGAGCATGCTCATGTGCTAAGCAAGTGTCTTCTGCGTGGTGGAAAAATATGTTTGAGTCCCCGCAGCTGCAGGTCTGAGCACTAGGACCAGGATGAATCGCTTCGTAAGATTTGTCACAACCTCTGTAATTACGTATCACTAATTTGTAGCTCAAATTAGATTAGAAAGAGAGGAAGGAATCAGTTTATCGTGTTTGCCTATCAGGGTTGTGGGAAAGCAGGGTGACAGTGTCACTTGGATCTGTATTGGCCGCTGCTCAGCAATAGAAATAACGCCGCTCAATGTAATTTTTTTAGTGAGCATTTTCCTTTTCTTCCTTTCCGTCCCCTGTGGAGCGTCTTGTCCTCCTAGCAGCAGCTGCTGTCACTTGAGCGTGCCTCTTTAAGAATGGATAGGGAGTGCGGTCTGGGCAGGGCTGGGACACGGCGGCTTATAATACGCGGTGTCCTTCACTTCCACTCACACTGCTCAGGAGACAGCGCCTGAGGCTGCAGGGAAGGACCTCATCCCAGATGCTGCACTAAAGGGAGCTGCTGCTGACATGTGCCTGGCACAGGTATGACACCTGGGCACTGCCCGTATTAGGGGGTCACTCCATCACTATACAGAGGAAAGACATTAAAAATCTATGTGAAGTGCTGTGCTCCAGTATTATCAGCACTGCCAGATCAGTGTCTGGGTAGATGCCGGGCTCGGTCTGTGGGGCAGAAGTCCGGCTGATTGTTGGGGCAGGTGTCAGGCTCTGTGTCTCTGGCAGGGGCCGAGCTTGATGTTGGGGATGATGCCGTGCTTAGTGTCGGGGCAGATGCTAGGTTTGGTCTTTGGTCATGTGTCGGGGATGGTGTTGAGCTCAATGTTGGGACAGATGCCGGACTTGGTGTCTGGGCGGGTGCCGGGTTCGGTCTGGGGGCAGGTGACGGGATCGGTGTTGGTGCAGGTGCTGGGCTTTGTGTCAGGGGTGGTGTTCGGGGGCAGGGGCCGAGCTCAGTGTTGGGGCAGATGCCAGGCTCGCTGCCGGTGCAGGTGCTAGGGTTGGTCTGAGGTCAGGTGTCAGAGCAGGTGCTGAGCTTTGTGTCGGGGATGGCGCCAAGCTCGGTGTTGAAGCAGGGGTCGTGCTTGATATTGGGCTCAGTGTCAGGGCCGGTGCTGGGCTCTGTGTTGTGGATGGTACCAGGCTCGGTATTGGGGCAGAGGCTGATCTCGATGTTGGGGCAGATACCGGGCTCAGTGTCAGGGCCGGTGCTGGGCTTTGTGTCAGGGATGGTGCCAGGCTCGGTATTGGGGCAGAGGCTGATCTCAATGTTGGGGCAGATGCCGGGCTCAGTGACAGAGCCGGTGCTGGGCTTTGTGTCAGGGATGGTGCCAGGCTCGGTATTGGGGCAGAGGCTGATCTCAATGTTGGGGCAGATGCCGGGCTCAGTGACAGAGCCGGTGCTGGGCTTTGTGTCAGGGATGGTGCCAGGCTCGGTACTAGGGCAGGGTCCCAGTTCGATGTTTTGGCAGATGCCGGGCTCAGTGACAAGGCCGGTGCTGGGCTTTGTGTTGTGGATGGTACCAGGGTCGGTATTGGGGCAGGGTCCCAGTTCGATGTTGGGGCAGATACCGTGCTTTGTGTCAGGGCCGGCGCTGGGCTTTGGCTTCTGGATGGTACCAGGCTCGGTATTGGGGCAGAGGCAGAGCTCGATGTTGGGGCAGATTCCGGGCTCAGTGACAGGGCCGGTGCTGGGCTTTGTCTTCTGGATGGTACCGTGCTCGGTATTGGGGCAGAGGCAGAGCTCGATGTTGGGGCAGATTCCGGGCTCAGTGACACGGCAGGTGCTGGGCTTTGTCTTCTGGATGGTACCAGGCTCGGTATTGGGGCAGAGGCAGAGCTTGATGTTGGGGCAGATTCCGGGCTCAGTGACACGGCAGGTGCTGGGCTTTGTCTTCTGGATGGTACCAGGCTCGGTATTGGGGCAGAGGCAGAGCTCGATTTTGGGGCAGATTCCGGGCTTGGTGTCGGTATTTACATCGGGCTCACAGCAGGAGCTGGAAGAGCAGAATTCTGTGCAGCAGGGGCAGGATTATTTCAGGTCTCATGGCCGCCAGTATCTGGGTTACGGGAAGATAAGAAGTTTATTCAATGACACAATCTCTAAAGCCGATGACTAAAACTGATGCCAATTGCCCCCAATCTACTGGGTGTACAAAGGGCATCCTGGAAAAGTGCCCTGTAATTACACCTAAGTGCACGGGCCCATGAAATAGTATCAGACAGAATTAGATACACACCTCAGCAAACTGTATCACACATGATGGCTTAAATTTTCCATGAATTTGGATACATGAAAGGCGTATTCTATGCGGGATTTTTTTGCAATTAAAAACAAAACCGCTGAAAAAGCCAAAATCCTGTGTATTAAAAAATGCACCACAGGTCTCAACAAATCAAATTCATTTTGTGTTTCTCGTACGATACTGAGCTTTTTTCGTCCCTACAAAAACAGATGAAATAAGCAGCAAAAGTGCTATATGTGAACAGGCCGTGCAGTAATTACAGCAGTAATGGTCATGGGGAGCCGGACCCCCATAGCAAGGATGAGAATGGGGCCCCATAGCAAGGATGAGAGTGGGGCCCCATAGCAAGGATGAGAGTGGGGCCCCATAGCAAGGATGAGAGTGGGGCCCTATAGCAAGGATGAGAGTGGGGCCCCATAGCAAGGATGAGAGTGGGGCCCCATGGCAAGGATGAGAGTGGGGCCCTATAGCAAGGATGAGAGTGGGGCCCCATAGCAAGGATGAGAGTGGGGCCCCATAGTAAGGATGAGAGTGGGGCCCCATGGCAAGGATGAGAGTAGGGCCCCATAGCAAGGATGATAGTGGGGCCCCATAGCAAGGATGAGAGTGGGGCCCCATGGCAAGGATGAGAGTAGGGCCCCATAGCAAGGATGATAGCGGGGCCCCATAGCAAGGATGAGAGTGGGGCCCCATAGCAAGGATGAGAGTGGGGCCCCATAGCAAGGATGAGAGTGGGGCCCCATAGCAAGGATGAGAGTGGGGCCCTATAGCAAGGATGAGAGTGGGGCCCCATAACAAGGATGATAGTGGGGCCCCATAGCAAGGATGAGAGCGGGGCCCTATAGCAAGGATGAGAGTGGGGCCCCATAGCAAGGATGATAGTGGGGCCCCATAGCAAGGATGAGAGCGGGGCCCCATAACAAGGATGAGAGCGGGGCCCCATAGCAAGGATGAGAGCGGGGCCCCATAGCAAGGATGAGAGCGGGGCCCCATAGCAAGGATGAGAGTGGGACCCCATAGCAAGGATGAGAGTGGGGCCCCATAGCAAGGATGAGAGTGGGACCCCATAGCAAGGATGATAGCGGGGCCCCATAGCAAGGATGATAGTGGGACCCCATAGCAAGGATGAGAGCGGGGCCCCATAGCAAGGATGAGAGTGGGACCCCATAGCAAGGATGAGAGCGGGGCCCCATAGCAAGGATGAGAGTGGGACCCCTTCTTCACTGGTTCATGCTGCTTAGACTGCAGCCTCCTGGGTGGTGCGGAGTAACACGTTCATCTCACCCCATATAGACACAGTTCCTATTTGCACTATATTAGGATCCGTCAAGAGCAAAGACAATTGTGCCATACACGTGGGAACCCTACAATTTATTACCATTTCTTCCAACATTGCTCCTTCAAGTCATTGAGATTCTGTCCTCTCATTATCATGGATTCCTGACAAGTTATAACATTTCCTATCTTTAGAATCTCCTGGAAGAAAGGGTCGGCTCAGGTCACACTGTGTAAAGAATGGCTGCAGGGATTACGGGGTTAATAGGTGGATGACAACAGAAGAGTTATACATTCATAATACGGACATGATACATAGTTGCCCAAAGTGTCTGTTACACCGAAATCAATACATAAAAATGACACATTGCAACAAACGCAGCACTTGATCAAGAAAAGGTTGAAGGTTCCTATTCACAGACAGCAAGCAGAGATATTGACTACAATGATGGAATGAAACGCAAAAGGGGAACCGTATTCATAGCTGTACGTGAAAAAGTCACAAATCATGCCACGTTTTTCTTGTTTTCTGAAGCTGCTTGTGGCTTGTTCTAGTAGGAAAAGACGGACAGATTTACAATAATATTTGTCAGAATTTCTCCCGCTGCCTGTGTATATCAGTATGCAGTCCACTATATACGATACGGTACACTTTATTGATCCCGGGGGAAATTACGGGATCATTATGGGATCGTCCTCCGTACAGTATTTTTACCCCAGGTTTCACCCTGTTCATTTATTATGGCATTCGCTTGGCATGAGTGCTGTATACGGCAGTGATTTATATGGCGGCGTTTTATGCAGGTCTTTAATGGAGTCATGAGTAATCAGCACTATTGTTGGTGCAGCTGGTCCGGGCACTGGCTGGCACATCCCATACATCCCCGCGCTTCCCAGAATTGTTACTAATCAGATTCCCTTATTTTTAGCAAGGAGCGGTCCGCTTATTGTGCTGCAATCTGGTTACATATAATCTAATGCAATGCTCTCCAACCTGCGGCACTTCGTCTGTTTCAGAACTACAACTCCCAGCATTTCCTGAGAGCGATAGCCTGCCAGAGCTTGCAGGGATTTGTAGTTTTGAAGCAGCAGGAAAGCCACAAGTTAGAGATTACAGATCTAAAGTGATTGTGATAGTAGACTATATGCCATTCAGGGACCATGTAAAGCTGGGTGTTGCATTAGCTTTGAGCATCAATCAGCAGCAGTTACCTGGCATCTGTAGTTTATGGAGGAAACCATGATCAGCAAAAATGAAGACGAAACCCTAATGTAGTACATTGGGTTTATGCCTTTAAGTGTTCTGGGCGACGTCTGCGGCTGAAATTAAATGGAAATGCAATAAAAGAAAATTAAGAGATTGAGCAAAATTCCGTGTGTGCCGCCTGCGGCCAAAATAATTAGCTAAGAAATCAAATCCTTCTATGTCAGCTCTTCTGTATGAACCCATGGTGCAGCACTTCAGGGTAAGATTGGGGATAATATGCAATCCAATGCACAAAATGCAGCATTAAGCACTGTCATATAGTCCACAAATAGTAGTCCTATACAGTGTAAAAACAATCCCAAAAGAAGGATGACAAAAGAATAGTGCTAAAATAATGCCTCCAACAAGTGTCCTAATATTGCTGATGTAAATAATCCAATTACTACTGCCAAACAGTATGTAAATAATAGCCGTACAGTGCACTAATGCTGTCTATGTATTGGCCAATATGCACCATACAGTATGTAAATAATACCGCTACACAGTGCACTTATGCTGTCTATATACTGGCCAATATGCACCATACAGTATGTAAATAATACCGCTACACAGTGCACTAATGCTGTCTATGTACTAGCCAATATGCACCATACAGTATGTAAATAATACCGCTATACAGTGCACTAATGCTGTCTATGTACTGGCCAATATGCACCATACAGTATGTAAATAATACCGCTACACAGTGCACTAATGCTGTCTATGTACTAGCCAATATGCACCATACAGTATGTAAATAATACCGCTATACAGTGCACTAATGCTGTCTATGTACTAGCTAATATGCACCATACAGTATGTAAATAATACCGCTACACAGTACAGTAATGCTGTCTATGCACTGGCCAATGTGCACCATACAGTATGTAAATAATACCGCTACACAGTGCACTAATGCTGTCTATGTACTAGCCAATATGCGCCATACAATATGTAAATAATACCGCTCCACAATACACTAATACTGTCTATGTACTGGCCAATGTGCACCATGCAGTATGTAAATAATACCGCTATACAGTGCACTAATGCTGTCTATGTACTGGCCAATATGCACCATACAATATGTAAATAATACCGCTACACAGTGCACTAATGCCGTCTATGTATTGGCCAATATGCACCATACAGTATGTAAATAATAGCGCCATACCATGCACTAATACTGTCTATGTACTGGCCAATATGCACCAGTATGTAAATAATAGCGCTATACAGTGCACTAATGCTGTCTATGGGGTGATCTTATTTTAATGTATAAATATATGAGGGGACGGTACAAAGACCTTTCTGATGATCTTTTTAATCATAGACCTGAGACAGGGACAAGGGGGCATCCTCTACGTCTGGAGGAAAGAAGGTTTAAGCATAATAACAGATGCGGATTCTTTACTGTAAGAGCAGTGAGACTATGGAACTCTCTGCCGTATGATGTTGTAATGAGTGATTCATTACTTAAATTTAAGAGGGGACTGGATACCTTTCTGGAAAAGTATAATGTTACAGGGTATATACGCTAGATTCCTTGATAGGGCGTTGATCCAGGGAACTAGTCTGATTGCCGTATGTGGAGTGGGGAAGGAATTTTTTTCCCCAATGTGGAGCTTACTCTTTGCCACATGGTTTTTTTTTGCCTTCCTCTGGATCAACATGTTAGGGCATGTTAGGTTAGGCTATGGGTTGAACTAGATGGACTTAAAGTCTTCCTTCAACCTTAATAACTATGTATGTTACTATGTACTGGCCAATATGCACCATGCAGTATGTAAATAATAGCGTAGCACCATACAGTGCTGTAATGGTGTTTATGTACTGGCCACTATGCACCATACAGTATGTAAATAATACCGCTATACAGTGCACTAATGGTGTTTATGTACTGGCCACTATGCACCATACAGTATGTAAATAATACCGCTATACAGTGCACTAATGCGTTTTATGTACTGGCCAATATGTACCATATAGTATGTAAATAATAGCGTAGCACCATACAGTGCTGTAATGGTGTTTATGTACTGGCCACTATGCACCATACAGTATGTAAATAATACCACTATACAGTGCACTAATGGTGTTTATGTACTGGCCAATATGCGCCATACAGTATGTAAATAATACCGCTATACAGTGCACTAATGGTGTTTATGTACTGGCCAATATGCGCCATACAGTATGTAAATAATACCGCCATATTATTATTATTATTATTTATTATTATTATAGCGCCATTTATTCCATGGCGCTTTACATGTGAGGAGGGGTATACATAATAAAACAAGTACAATAATCTTGAACAATACAAGTCATAACTGGTACAGGAGGAGAGAGGACCCTGCCCGCAAAGGCTCACAATCTACAAGGGTTGGGTGAGGATACAGTAGGTGAGGGTAGAGCTGGTCATGCAGCGGTTTGGTCGATCGGTGGTCACTGCAGGTTGTAGGCTTGTCGGAAGAGGTGGGTCTTCAGGTTCTTTTTGAAGGTTTCGATGGTAGGTGAGAGTCTGATATGTTGGGGTAGAGAGTTCCAGAGTAGGGGTGATACGTGAGAGAAATCTTGTATGTGATTGTGGGAAGAGGAGATAAGAGGGGAATAGTGCCTACATATTATGTACATATATTAATACTGTGTTGCACCCAAATTAGAAAACCAATAGTCCCAGATACTAGTGCTCGGAGATGGGTCCGGTGTTCTCCATCCCTGGGGGAGTTTCTGCAGCCTGTGCGCATATTGTGAGCGGAGTGGGAGGCGAGCGGCCCTACAGCAGCTAATGGCAGCATTACAGGACGGGGCACTAAGTCTGGTTCCGCTTTCCGTAGAACCTTTCGTTCTTTCCTTCTCCCGGAGTCGTCACTATTTATTATTTTTTTACCTTATAAAAATGGCATCTTACATTATGCAAATGTCCCTGAATGATCCCGAGTATTGATCTCCTGAGCGATGATCGATAGCACTCAGGTCAGATCCTGGAAAGTGACGAGATGTTCACATCTGACGTACTACTCCCCCCATCATCCTGGCGACACATCAGAGAAGGAGGATGAGAGCACTTCCCCAGCAGCTGCTACACAATGTACTGACTGTAAATCACCACTGACATGTCTGAGTTCTGCGGCACTGTATCACGTGTGAAACATGTGGAAGAAGGCAGTCTCACACATGAAAGCTTAGATACACTGGGAAGAAGACAATATAACACATGAAAGCTTAGATACACTGGGAAGAAGACAATATAACACATGAATGCTTAGATACACTGGGAAGAAGACAATATAATACATGAAAGATTAGATACACTGGGAAGAAGGCAGTATCACACAGGAAAGCTTAGATACGCTGGGAAGAAGACAATATAACACATGAAAGCTTAGATACCCTGGGAAGAAGACAATATAACACATGAAAGCTTAGATACACTGGGAAGAAGACAGTATAACACATGAAAGCTTAGATACACTGGGAAGAAGGCAGTATCACATAGGAAAGCTTAGATACACTGGGAAGAAGACAATATAACACATGAAAGCTTAGATACACTGGGAAGAAGGCAGTATCACAAATTATCTGCTTAGATACGCTATGTCACATATAACACACTCAGATACATTTGCTCAGCAGATAGTATTATATACAGTATAGTAGGATTAGAACAATTGGATAAATGAATAGTATCGCATGTGAGAAGTTTAGATACACTGGATCAGCATTTTATACACTGCTCAGCAGACAGCATCACACAGGATAGGATTAGGTACACTACTCAGCACAGGATAGGATTAGATACACAGCTCAGCAGACAGTGTCACACAGGATAGGATTAGATACATAGCTCAGCAGACAGTATCACACAGGATACGATTAGATACACAGCTCAGCAGACAGTATCACACAGGATACGATTAGATACACAGCTCAGTAGACAGTATCACACAGGATAGAAATAGATACACAGCTCAGCAGACAGAATCACACATTATTGGATTAGATACACAGCTCAGCAGACAGTATCACACAGGATAGGCTTAGATACACGGCTCAGCAGACAGTATCACACAGGATAGGATTAGGTACACTGCTCAGCAGACGGTATCACACAGGATAGGATTAGATGCACAGCTCAGCAGACAGTGTCACACAGGATAGGATTAGATACATAGCTCAGCAGACAGTATCACACAGGATACGATTAGATACACAGCTCAGCAGACAGTATCACACAGGATAGGATTAGATACACAGCTCAGCAGACAGTATCACACAGGAGAGGATTAGATACACAGCTCAGCAGACAGTATCACACAGAATAGGATTAGATACACAGCTCAGCAGTCAGTATCACATAGGATAGGATTAGATACACAGCTCAGCAGACAGTATCACACATTATGGGATTAGATACTACACAACTCAGCAGACAGTATCACACAGGATAGGATTAGATACACAGCTCAGCAGACAGTATCACACAGGATAGGATTAGATACACAGCTCTGCAGACAGAATCACACATTATGGGATTAGATACACTGCTCAGCAGACAGTATCACACAGGATAGGATTAGATACACAGCTCAGCAGACAGTATCACACAGAATAGGATTAGATACACAGCTCAGCAGACAGTATCACACAGGATAGGATTAGATACACTGCTCAGCAGACAGTATCACACAGGATAGGATTAGATACACAGCTCAGCAGACAGTATCACACAGGATAGGATTAGATACACAGCTCAGCAGTACTTTGACCCTGGGAAATACTTTATAATGAGGTTTGGTACCATTATATGATGGGGGAAGCAGTTATAGGACTTTCTTTTAGTGTTTGTGAGGGGGTCACTATTATAATCCAGGATCAGAACCCCTGACAATAGCAGCGGGGGTCTCCTTATAATACACTCATGGCCAAAAGATTTGGAACTGACACAAATTGTGGCTTCAGTGTTTTGGCTCTTTTAGTCTGATGTTTATGGTTACTGACGGACAATTGTAAACATTCCATATATTGCTACATTTTATTGACAAATACATGATGTTCCTGTGATGTCTGAATATTCCCAACGCTGCCCCTTTTTCTCCAGACTCCTGCCCCTTATTCTCCAGTCTTCTGCCCCTTATTCTCCACACTCCTGCCCCTTTTTCTCCAGACTCCTGCCCCTTATTCTCCAGACTCCTGCCCCTTATTCTCCACACTCCTGCCCTTTATTCTCCAGTCTTCTGCCCCTTATTCTCCACACTCCTGCCCCTTATTCTCCAGACTTCTGCCCCTTATTCTCCAGACTCTTTCCTCTTATTCTCCAGACTCCTGCCCCTTATTCTCCAGATTCTGCCCCTTATTCTCCAGATTCTGCCCCTTATTCTCCACACTTCTGCCCTTTATTCTCCAGACTTCTGCCCCTTATTCTCCAGTCTCTTTCCTCTTATTCTCCAGACTCCTGCCCCTTATTCTCCAGACTTCTGCCCCTTATTCTCCAGTCTTCTGCCCCTTATTCTCCAGTCTTCTGCCCCTTATTCTCCAGTCTTCTGCCCCTTATTCTCCACACTTCTGCCCCTTATTCTCCAGTCTTCTGCCCCTTATTCTCCAGTCTTCTGCCCCTTATTCTCCAGACTTCTGCCCCTTATTCTCCAGTCTTCTGCCCCTTATTCTCCAGACTTCTGCCCCTTATTCTCCAGACTTCTGCCCCTTATTCTCCAGACTTCTGCCCCTTATTCTCCACACTCCTGCCCCTTATTCTCCAGTCTTCTGCCCGTTATTCTCCAGACTTCTGCCCCTTATTTTCCACACTTCTGCCCCTTATTCTCCACACTTCTGCCCCTATTCTCCAGACTTCTACCCCTTATTCTCCAGTCTTCTGCCCCTTATTCTCCAGTCTTCTGCCCGTTATTCTCCAGACTCCTGCCCTTTATTCTCCAGACTCCTGCCCCTTATTCTCCAGACTTCTGCCCCTTATTCTCCAGTCTTCTGCCCCTTATTCTTCACACTCCTGACCCTTATTCTCCAGACTTCTGCCCCTTATTCTCCAGACTCCTGCCCCTTATTCTCCAGACTTCTGCCCCTTATTCTCCAGACTCCTGCCCCTTATTCTCCAGACTTCTGCCCCTTATTCTCCAGTCTTCTGCCCCTTATTCGCCACACTCCTGCCCCTTATTCTCCAGACTTCTGCCCCTTATTCTCCAGTCTTCTGCCCCTTATTCTCCAGTCTTCTGCCCCTTATTCTCCAGTCTTCTGCCCCTTATTCTCCACACTCCTGCCCCTTATTCTCCAGACTCATGCCCCTTATTCTCCACACTCCTGCCCCTTATTCTCCAGACTTCTGCCCCTTATTCTCCAGACTCCTGCCCCTTATTCTCCAGACTTCTGCCCCTTATTCTCCAGACTCCTGCCCCTTATTCTCCAGACTTCTGCCCCTTATTCTCCAGACTTCTGCCCCTTATTCTCCACACTCCTGCCCCTTATTCTCCAGTCTTCTGCCCGTTATTCTCCAGACTTCTGCCCCTTATTTTCCACACTTCTGCCCCTTATTCTCCACACTTCTGCCCCTATTCTCCAGACTTCTACCCCTTATTCTCCAGTCTTCTGCCCCTTATTCTCCAGTCTTCTGCCCGTTATTCTCCAGACTCCTGCCCTTTATTCTCCAGACTCCTGCCCCTTATTCTCCAGACTTCTGCCCCTTATTCTCCAGTCTTCTGCCCCTTATTCTTCACACTCCTGACCCTTATTCTCCAGACTTCTGCCCCTTATTCTCCAGACTCCTGCCCCTTATTCTCCAGACTTCTGCCCCTTATTCTCCAGACTCCTGCCCCTTATTCTCCAGACTTCTGCCCCTTATTCTCCAGTCTTCTGCCCCTTATTCGCCACACTCCTGCCCCTTATTCTCCAGACTTCTGCCCCTTATTCTCCAGTCTTCTGCCCCTTATTCTCCAGTCTTCTGCCCCTTATTCTCCAGTCTTCTGCCCCTTATTCTCCACACTCCTGCCCCTTATTCTCCAGACTCATGCCCCTTATTCTCCACACTCCTGCCCCTTATTCTCCAGACTTCTGCCCCTTATTCTCCAGACTCCTGCCCCTTATTCTCCAGACTTCTGCCCCTTATTCTCCAGACTCCTGCCCCTTATTCTCCAGTCTTCTGCCCCTTATTCTCCAGTCTTCTGCTCCTTATTCTCCACACTTCCGCCCCTTATTGTCCAGTCTTCTGCCCCTTATTCGCCACACTCCTGCCCCTTATTCTCCAGACTCCTGCCCCTTATTCTCCACACTTCTGCCCCTTATTCTCCAGTCTTGTGCCCCTTATTCTCCAGTCTTCTGCCCCTTATTCTCCACACTCCTGCCCCTTATTCTCCAGACTTCTGGCCCTTATTCTCCAGACTTCTGCCCCTTATTCTCCAGTCTTCTGCCCCTTATTCTTCACACTCCTGACCCTTATTCTCCAGACTTCTGCCCCTTATTCTCCAGACTCCTGCCCCTTATTCTCCAGACTTCTGCCCCTTATTCTCCAGACTCCTGCCCCTTATTCTCCAGACTTCTGCCCCTTATTCTCCAGTCTTCTGCCCCTTATTCGCCACACTCCTGCCCCTTATTCTCCAGACTTCTGCCCCTTATTCTCCAGTCTTCTGCCCCTTATTCTCCAGTCTTCTGCCCCTTATTCTCCAGTCTTCTGCCCCTTATTCTCCACACTCCTGCCCCTTATTCTCCAGACTCATGCCCCTTATTCTCCACACTCCTGCCCCTTATTCTCCAGACTTCTGCCCCTTATTCTCCAGACTCCTGCCCCTTATTCTCCAGACTTCTGCCCCTTATTCTCCAGACTCCTGCCCCTTATTCTCCAGTCTTCTGCCCCTTATTCTCCAGTCTTCTGCTCCTTATTCTCCACACTTCCGCCCCTTATTGTCCAGTCTTCTGCCCCTTATTCGCCACACTCCTGTCCCTTATTCTCCAGACTCCTGCCCCTTATTCTCCACACTTCTGCCCCTTATTCTCCAGTCTTGTGCCCCTTATTCTCCAGTCTTCTGCCCCTTATTCTCCACACTCCTGCCCCTTATTCTCCAGACTTCTGGCCCTTATTCTCCAGACTCCTGACCCTTATTCTCCAGACTTCTGCCCCTTATTGATGGCTGCCCATTCTTGTCCCACCAGAGCTTGAAGGTTATTACTATTCCTGTGTTTTTCTTTGTCGCTTTTTGACGACTGCCTGCATATTCTCAGTCGCATTGAGATCTGGAGAGTTTCCCGGCTGTGGATCCACAATGTCACAATGGATCCTCATGGATGAGAAGCCCCCACAAATTGTGAGTGAGCCCCCTCCATGGATGACCTGAAGGAATAGATTACTCACCACCTTTCATTGATTGATATTTTGCAGCAGTTGAGGTGTATTATTAGGTTCTGCAGCAGCTGACGTGGGTATTATGAGGTTCTGCAGAAGTTGACGTGGGTATTATGAAGTTTTGCAGCAGCTGAGGTGTGTATTATGAGGTTCTGCAGAAGCTGAAGTGTATTATGAGATTCTGCAGCAGCTGAGGTATATATGGGGTTCTGCAGCAGCTGACATAGGTATTATGAGGTTCTGCAGAAGCTGACTTTCATATTATGAGGTTCTGCAGCAGCTGAGGTGCATATTATGAGGTTCTGCAGCAGCTGGTGTATGTGAGGTTCTGCAACAGCTGAGGTGTATTCTGAGGTTCTGCGGCAGCAGAGGTGTATTTTGAGGTTCAGCAGCAGCTGATTTGTATTATGCGGTTCTGCAGCAGCTGAGGTGTGTATTATGAGGTTCAGCAGTTGAGCTGCTGAAGAACATCTTTCAAGCAATACATATCACCTCATGCTAGTCTGTCAGTGGCTTTGGGGGTCCACGTCGCTCAGGTATTAAGGGGAAACTCACCCTTGTGTGGAATTGTGCATGTGTTTTCTCATCCTGGGAGGCTGAAATTGGAGCCGTCTTTCCACTGGACCTACTATGTTACTGTGTAACCCTATAAGTGCAGATCCGCGCCGTCACTCACCAGCTCGGGGTATTCCCTGCGATGCGCAGCTCCCGGCTGAATGTCAGTTTTCCATGTTGCTCCTTCTCCCCTTCCCCAGGAAGAAATGCAAGACCCGTCCTAATGAAGCAGCAGACAATGGCGGACACCATGCAGAAAACTCATTAAGCCTCTGCTTGCTGGATACATGATCCAGACGGAGTCCTGAACCCTGGGAGGACGCCAGCTCCGCGCATCAGGTCAGTGTGTGCGCCGAGAAACCGAGGGCGGGACGAGCACGGGCCAGCGGCGTATAATAGTGCGGAAGCGTTATACGAGGAGCGGCCGATGTCAGGACATCTTATTACAGTACAGCAGTGATATTCAGTGCTTTGAAAATGTATTCGTACCCGGTGAACTTATCCACGTTTATTCACGTTACACCCACAAACTTAAATGCACTTTATTGGGATTTTATGTGATATCGATACAAAGTAACAAGTATTTGTGAAGTGTAAAAGAAATGATACGAGGTTTTCTAAATATTTAAAAAGTATAAATCTGAACATTGTGAGGTGCATTTGTATACAGCCCCCACAAGTCAGTATTTTGTAGGACCACCTTTCGGTGCACTTGCCGCTGCAGTCGTTTGGGGTCTGTCTCTTCCAGCTTTGCACATGTAGAGGTGACATTTCCCCCTTCTTTGCACACTCACTCTCGCTCTGTGAGATTGGATGGAGACATCTGTGATCTGCAATTTTCACAGATTCTCAATGGGATGGTGTCTGGTCTGTGACTGCGCCGTTCACACACGTCAATGTGCTCTGATCTAAACTCTCCATTGTAGCTCTGGCAGGATGTTTAGGGTCGTTGTCATGGTGGAAGGTGAACCTACGCCCAAGTCTCAAGTCTTTTGAAGCCTCTATCAGGTTCTCCCCCCAAGCTGTGGATCTCTGCAGCTCCTCCAGTGTCCATGGGCCTCTCGGTTGCTTCTCTAATTGCTGCTCTCCTTGCTTGGGATGTCAGCTTGGGTGGACGGCCATGTCTTGGTAGGTTTGCAGTTGTGACAAACTCGTTTCATTTTTGGATAATGGATTAACCAGTGTTCTGTGACGTGTTCAGACATTGGGCTATGTTTAGTAACCTAACTCTGCTTTACTCTTCTCCACAACTTTATCCCTGACCTGTCTGGTGGGTTCTTTGATTTTCATGATGCTGTTTGATCCCAAATGTTCTTGCACAAACCTGTGAGGCTTTCACAGAACATCTGTTGTTATACAGGAGGAGAAATCACACCCAGGTGGACGCAGTGTACAAATTATGTGACTTCTAGAGACAATTGGACACTCAGGATTTTATTGTGGAGTATTTTATATAGGGCATTCTAGATTCCACTGCATATGAGGGCCCTCCGGATGTCACTGTGTATGGGGGCACTCTAATACAACTAATACTGTATATTGAAGTACACTGTCTGGCGCTGTATGTGGGGGTCTTTGCTCGCATTGTAGGGTAGGCTGGTGCTCTCTCAGGCTGACAGTACACATATACAGTAATATTATTGCTCGTTCTATCTGATCACAGTTTCCCATTCTTTGGTGTCCAGGTCCAGAGAGCTGAGGGTGCAGCGGGTACACGATGACCTCTCCGTGCTTCGCCCGTGAGTATCAGGACAGTGCGGGGCCCGGGGCCAGGTCTGGCTCCTCCGCTCACTGTGTTCTGTCTGCAGGTCTGCAGCTGGATGAGAACTTGCAGCTGATGCAGGCCGGATCCGTGATGAGGAAAGTGAAATCCCGAAATTGGAAAAAACAAAGATACTTCAAACTCCAGGAGGATTGTATGACCATCTGGTACAAGTCCAAGAAGACGGGAAACACCAAGTCCACCTGTGAGTGCCAAAAGGGCCAACATCAATGCAAAAAAGAACGGCTGCAACCTTCTGATACACTTCGTTTCAATTCCGCTCTATTTTCAGGATCAGAAAAGGAAACCTTAAATCCAAACAGACCTGATACATCTCACAGCTGAAGGTTTGCTACAGCTGCATTCAGCCAAAAATCCTCTGTAAACTAAACAACCTTGGTTCCAGGGAGACACATTGTAGCAAAGGAGAGATATGTGCAGCTTATTAATGGTTTATCTAAACTGGATACAATTGTATCAAACACTCAGCTGTCAGCACTATTAGTTTTGTGCAGTTTTTTTATCCTTTAGGTGTAAACAAGAATTGTCCTTTTCCTGCACAAAAAGCAGAGAAGAATTGGAATACAAAGTATAAAAGAAAGTTAAATAAGCCTGGCTTAAACAAAAGGTCAAAAACCAAAAAATAGAAATGCAAACAGCAGCAGGTTTTTGCAGAAATGAAGACGTTAAAACGTAACTTTTACTTCATAGTCTTTATAAAAAATAATCGACGAACTGTGCCACTAAGGTGCTAGTGCTAACATATACCACGAACAAACACAGAGACAAACACCCCATAAAAAAGTTTTTTGCCACGGACCCCTTGACTCGGGCCACAAAATGGTCACCAATTAATTCAGAGAAAAATACACCAGACTACTCATGGAGTTTACCGTACCGTATAAGCGGGAACCTCCCCCTACCAAAGCAGATGCGGCAGGGATACCATATATCACCGTGTGCACCAAGAACGGTACACCATGTGGTGCCAGGTATAACGGGGTAAAGCTATTAACGGAGCTCCTCTATAAAGGGTGTACAACCAATGTAGGTGAGACCCAAAATGGCAATGTAAACATACGATATGCTAAAAAATACCGCAAGCATAATAATACAACATAAAGAGCACGTTATTCTGAGGAACAGGTATCTCCCAAACAAAAGACCAGACAAACAATAACACCGTTTCCCAATACCGGGAACTTATCACGGTGTGTGTCTAAAGTGTCATCTAGTGGGATTAAATCCTGTGTTTCTCAATACATATGTACTCGTATACTCATCTGCTGGTACTGAAGTTTATCACAGTCCTTCTGCAGGTGTTAGATATATAGCCGGACCCTCTAGCGGTTCTTTAAGACATCCGCCCTAAGATATCCGGCTAGAAGTATGCCTCCCGACGCGTTTCTTCCTGAGTGGATTCATCAGGGGATTATGGCATGATGATGAGCAATCGCTAGTCTACTTACTGACGGTCGGCCTTTATAACAAGAAAGCGCCGACACTCATGGGCGCGCACTTCCGGACGCCCGGGTTCCTACTTCCGGTCCAGGCGGGTGCCGAGGCCAAACGGCGGCGCGCGCACGTCTGGCCGGCCCCAGAAAACCCGTGACGTGTCAAACCTCGGATATGTCAAAGCGCATGCACCAAATCGTGACGCGCACATCTCCCCGGCAACCGAGACGCTCATAGTCAAACAAAGGTAGCGTCATTTCCGGAAGTTTGCCATTCCTGCATAATAGCAACACGGGGGTACGTGCTTTTTTAGGAGTGAGGCGCAAATATATGGTCATCAATCTGTGGTGAACCATTCAACCAATGCTGCCCCCTACTGCTATAGGACGGGTAGAAAATACCCCAAAGCCGAAAAAGGTATGTACGGGTAAAGAAAACTATCCATAAAAAACTATTGTTACCGATACCAACATGGAAGGCATAAAAAGAGGTATTCATATCAATAGACACCTAGACCCAAAAGAAAAAATATAATGAAATCAAAAAATAAATAATGAAATCAAAATAATACACGTTCTACACAGGGTGACACGGCAGACCCTAAAAAATGGGAAAGATAGAAAAAGAGTGATACTACACTTACCCCTATTACATCCTCTCTATCCTGATCCCTACCTCACGCGGAGGTTGGCACCCTAAACCTGCGCAGTGGCGCCCCCACTCGACGGCGGCTATCCCTAGATAGGTGATGCCCTGATACACCCTATCCCTATAGGAAGGAAGAAAAGCTTAGCTGGTCGTTGAGGCCATGTGGTGTTGTGGTCTTCAATCGAAATGTCCATTTGCTTTCTCTTTGCAAAATGTTCCTGTCCCAGTCACCACCTCTTTGGGGCTGATGTACTTTGTCTATCCCCATGAACTTTACGGCCTTCAGATTGCCTTGGTGTACCCTGTTTATGTGGTTGGCCACAGGGGTATCTCTGCCTCTTATCGTGTCCCTGTGGTGTTCACCCACCCTCCTTCTCAACTCTCTACTTGTCTTCCCGATATACTCCAAACCACATTCACAGTTCATCTTGTAGATTACTCCTCTCGTCTTACAGTTAATGAAATGGTTAATATAGAAGGTTTTTCCTGTCACATTACTGACAAACTCCTTTCCTTGGCACAGTGCTCCGCAGTATTTACAACTGCCACATTTATAGCACCCCTTCACCCTCTCACCCAACCATGTGGAGTTCACTTGGGGGAGGGGGGAGGTAAAATGGCTGTGGACCACTCTATCTTTAATTGAACGGCCCTTTTTAAAAGTGATTTGTGGGACCGGAGTAAGAACACCCTTAAGATCAGATACCTGTTCCTCAGAATAACGTGCTCTTTATGTTGTATTATTATGCTTGCGGTATTTTTTAGCATATCGTATGTTTACATTGCCATTTTGGGTCTCACCTACATTGGTTGTACACCCTTTATAGAGGAGCTCCGTTAATAGCTTTACCCCGTTATACCTGGCACCACATGGTGTACCGTTCTTGGTGCACACGGTGATATATGGTATCCCTGCCGCATCTGCTTTAGTAGGGGGAGGTTCCCGCTTATACGGTACGGTAAACTCCATGAGTAGTCTGGTGTATTTTTCTCTGAATTAATTGGTGACCATTTTGTGGCCCGAGTCAAGGGGTCCGTGGCAAAAAACTTTTTTATGGGGTGTTTGTCTCTGTGTTTGTTCGTGGTATATGTTAGCACTAGCACCTTAGTGGCACAGTTCGTCGATTATTTTTTATAAAGACTATGAAGTAAAAGTTACGTTTTAACGTCTTCATTTCTGCAAAAACCTGCTGCTGTTTGCATATAAAAGAAAGTTGCAGAACTTCAAGCTTCACTCTCAGGGGTCGAAGCTTCTGATAATATTTGCCACTTGATAATTATTTCTCCGATCTTCGATTTCTGGATGGATATGGCACAGGCTGCGAGGCATTATCTGGCGGTCCAGTGCATCTGCATTTCCATTACTGATTCCCCCCAGGCACTGAATCTTGAGCAGGGAGTTCTGCATTGGTAAAGTTTTGCCAGAGCTGCTGCTGTGAGAATGGATTTCCAGTAATCAGTCTGCGGGAATAGTGGGGGGTGGTAATCTGCGAGTTTAGGGGCTAAGAACAGTGAGGTTAATGCAATGGAGCAGACGGGTCGCCCAGCACTGTGCATTACTCATGGTTTGGATTCCAGGAGAGCTGTGGTTTTCCTTAATGAAAGTCGTCTCTGCAGCACTATGATTTACAATTCCTGCAAACAGCAGAAACATATATTTTACAAATAGTAAACTCAGCGGGTAAAACCACCTCTCAGCAACATATTAGAGTATAATATAATAATAATCTTTACTTTTATATAGCGCTAACATATTCCGCAGCACTTTGCACACATTATCATCGCTGTCCCGAATGTGGCTCACAATCTATATTCCCTATCAGTATTTCTTTGGAATGTGGGAGGAAACAGGAGAACCCGGAGGAAACCCACGCAAACATGGAGACTAGAGAACATACAGACTCTTTGCAGATGTTGTCCTTGGTGGGGTTTGAACCCAGGACCCCAGCGCTGCAAGGCTGCAGTGCATACCACTCAGCAGTACAGTCACTGTGTACATACATTACATTACTGATCCTGAGTTACATCCTGTATTATCCTCCAGAGCTGCACTCACTATTCAGCTGGTGCAGTCACTGTGTACATACATTACATTACTGATCCTGAGTTACATCCTGTATTATCCTCCAGAGCTGCACTCACTATTCAGCTGGTGCAGTCACTGTGTACATACATTACATTACTGATCCTGAGTTACATCCTGTATTATCCTCCAGAGCTGCACTCACTATTCAGCTGGTGCAGTCACTGTGTATATACATTACATTACTGATCCTGAGTTACCTCCTGTATTATACCCCAGAGCTGCACTCACTATTCTGCTGGTGCGGTCACTGTGTACATACATTACATTACTGTTCCTGAGTTACATCTTGTATTATACTCCAGAGCTGCGCTCACTATTCTGCTGGTGCAATCACTGTGTACATACATTACATTACTGATCCTGAGTTACATCCTGTATTATACTCCAGAGCTGCACTCACTATTCTGCTGGTGCGGTCACTGTGTACATACATTACATTACTGTTCCTGAGTTACATCCTGTATTATACTCCAGAGCTGCACTCACTATTCTGCTGGTGCAATCACTGTGTACATACATTACATTACTGATCCTGAGTTACATCCTGTATTATACCCCAGAGCTGCTCTCACTATTCTGCTGGTGCAGTCACTGTGTACATACATTACATTACTGATCCTGAGTTACATCCGGTATTATACTCCAGAGCTGCACTCACTATTCTGCTGGTGCAGTCACTGTGTACATACATTACATTACTGATCCTGAGTTACATTCTGTATTATACTCCAGAGCTGCGCTCACTATTCTGCTGGTGCAATCACTGTGTACATACATTACATTACTGTTCCTGAGTTACATCCTGTATTATACTCCAGAGCTGCACTCACTATTCTGCTGGTGCGGTCACTGTGTACATACATTACATTACTGTTCCTGAGTTACATCCTGTATTATACTCCAGAGCTGCACTCACTATTCTGCTGGTGCGGTCACTGTGTTCATACATTACATTACTGATCCTGAGTTACCTCCTGTATTATACTCCAGAGCTGCACTCACTATTCTGCTGGTGCAGTCACTGTGTACATACATTACATTACTGATCCTGAGTTACATCCTGTATTATACCCCAGAGCTGCACTCACTATTCTGCTGGTGCAGTCACTGTGTACATACATTACTGTTCCTGAGTTACATCCTGTATTATCCTCCAGAGCTGCATTCCCTATTCTGCTGGTGCAGTCACTGTGTACATACATTACATTACTGATCCTGAGTTACATCTTGTATTATACTCCAGAGCTGCACTCACTATTCTGCTGGTGCAGTCACTGTGTACATACATTACATTACTGATCCTGAGTTACATCCTGTATTATACTCCAGAGCTGCACTCACTATTCTGCTGGTGCAGTCACTGTGTACATACATTACATTACTGATCCTGAGTTACATCTTGTATTATACCCCAGAGCTGCACTCACTATTCTGCTGGTGCAGTCACTGTGTACATACATTACTGATCCTGAGTTACATCCTGTATTATACCCCAGAGCTGCACTCACTATTCTGCTGGTGCAGTCACTGTGTACATACATTACATTACTGATCCTGAGTTACATCCTGTATTATACTCCAGAGCTGCACTCACTATTCTGCTGGTGCAGTCACTGTGTACATACATTACATTACTGATCCTGAGTTACATTCTGTATTATACTCCAGAGCTGCGCTCACTATTCTGCTGGTGCAATCGCTGTGTACATACATTACATTACTGTTCCTGAGTTACATCCTGTATTATACTCCAGAGCTGCGCTCACTATTCTGCTGGTGCAGTCACTGTGTACATACATTACATTACTGATCCTGAGTTACATCCTGTATTATACTCCAGAGCTGCACTCACTATTCTGCTGGTGCAGTCACTGTGTACATACATTACATTACTGATCCTGAGTTACATCCTGTATTATACCCCAGAGCTGCACTCACTATTCTGCTGGTGCAGTCACTGTGTACATACATTACATTACTGATCCTGAGTTACATCCTGTATTATACTCCAGAGCTGCACTCACTATTCCGCTGGTGCAGTCACTGTGTACATACATTACATTACTGATCCTGAGTTACATCCTGTATTATACCCCAGAGCTGCACTCACTATTCTGCTGGTGCAGTCACTGTGTACATACATTACATTACTGATCCTGAGTTACATCCTGTATTATACTCCAGAGCTGCACTCACTATTCTGCTGGTGCAGTCACTGTGTACATACATTACATTACTGATCCTGAGTTACATCCTGTATTATACTCCAGAGCTGCACTCACTATTCTGCTGGTGTAAAGATTTGATCTTCCACATTGAATACTTTAAACAGTTTTTTTTTCATTCTAGTTTCCATCAGTGACATTGAGACGGTGCGGGAAGGTCATCAGTCTGAGATTCTGCAGAGCATCGCTGATGAGTTTGAGTCTGAGCTGTGTTTTACCATCGTCTTCTTCGGGCGTCGGGCTAACCTTGACCTTGTGGCAAGCACGGTGGAGGACGCTCAGTGCTGGATCCATGGCCTAGAGAAACTCATGGAGACAGTGAGGAATATGGACCAGAAGGAAATCCTCGATCAGTATCCTTCAAATCGTTTTACAATCAGGAAGTTCAAATTCTTCCCCATTTTCGAGATCTGCGCTTGCTGTCAATGGATGGAATATTCCTGTTGATATCTAGAGGCTAAAAACCCAAATCATATTGATGTTGATGCAGCTGCAGTTTGATACAATATATCCGTGTAGGTAAAGGCTTGAAGTCCACTGTGAATTGTGTTGTGTGGATTTCTTGAACTGATACATTGTGACACACCATCAGCTGTGCTAGCAAGACTAGATGTTCACACCATAAACAAAAATGTTTCCATACAGTAAAAGCAAGCAGAGATGTGGAAATCAGCGAGATCCTGGAGCAGAAATTAGACATTTTGAAATTCTCTAATTTTACTGATTTTATCTTGGGATTGAGTTACATTGTCCTCTCTGTTCACAACCAAAGCTGACAAAAAAATTACAGAGCAGTGCATTGTGGGAATTCCTGATAACTGACACATCACAAGCTGCAAATGATAGAATTTTTTTGTTTTCAGCTTCGGCTGTGACTGGAGCATCTGACTTCACATAACGTCAACATCATAAAGGCCAATAAAATAAGTAAAGTAAAATATTTACAATGTAACTCAGCACGAAGGTCATGGCTGCCGAGAACTGCTGTGCCCAAAGAGTGGGACTTATGTAAATGCAGCCAAAAGTGAGCATTATGGGGCAAGTTGGTGGTGGGGACTTAAAGGGGTTTTCCACATTTGGGGACAATATTTTTTGTACTTACTTACATGTATTTGGGGCTAAAAATCATTTTTGCATTTTGGCTTCATTGCAAATTTTGCTCCGTTTGGTTTTGAGAAGCTTTTTGTTTCTCAGCACATTTAACTGTGGTCATAAATCAGCCGAGAGGAGCTCAGAAAATGACAGATAGAAGAGTAAGAAACTCTTAGCATGCCTTTACATAAAAATGTCCTGAAAAGTGGACAACCCCTTGATACACCGCAGTTCACCGGTGAATGTCGCTTTTCCCTTGACCGGCCACTCAGATGGATCTGCGACTGGTTCCAAAAGGCCGACAAGAATCGAGACGGTAGGATGAATTTTAAGGAGGTCCAGGATCTTCTGAAAATGATGAATGTGGACATGAACGAGCAGCACGCGTATCGTCTGTTTCAGGTAATGGGTGTGAATACTTATGCAAACCACAGGTGGGCTAATACGAGGCAGCTATCATCAGTTATGCGTAGAGGTGGGCCGGGAGTGATCGTTTTTGCAACAGCTACAGAGCCGAATCAAGTCCTAAAAGAAGAAAATAGAAAACATTTCAATTTTCTTAAAGGGGAGGATTATCTCTCTGGTCAAAGCGCACGTGACATTACAAGACATGAGAATCTCGTGATCGTCTGACATCCAATCTTACGATTGGCCGAGTGCAGCAAGCTCCCAGCTGATCCTAATGAATAATGCAATTTGGTCAAGAGTATCAGTCGCTCGCGAGTCCCCGGCGGCGGCCCATCCGTAGGCGGCTAAGATATAAGAGAATTACAATATTAATTAGTAAGTAACCCGCGATACAGAATGTTCTAAGGCGGGTGAGATCCAGAACCTAAACACAAAAAGGATCCCTCGCATAACAAATAAGAGAGATCACATGAATGTATAGTTCAAAAACATGGAAATTTTTATTGAAACACATACAATATAAAAAATCCTCAACCAATTAGGTCATAAAGTTTAAAAATACCTCCGATCTATAGAAACAGCAAGTCTCATGCAATGATGTAAATAAATACCTAAAACATTGCTTACAAATGGCCCACCTAAATGGTAATTGGCCTAAATAATAGCATAATGATGTGGTAAGTGCAAAACCTACATACGGGAATAATTGTATATATCTAATACAGCACACAGCTGCTACCAAAATTACACAAAACAAGAAGTGTATAAACACTAATATATAATGTCTATAAATATACCGCAATGGCGCAATAATAACTATGCATGATGGTGCTATAAATGTGCCAATAAAAGGTAGCCATTAGAACTGCATATATGTACAAAACATACTAACTATATGCATGGGGGAAAAAAATAGCTATATAAAAATCGCAATATGGCTAGATGGTAACAATAGCATAGGTGAACCCAGAACCTGCAGTAAATAATAGACCTTGTGAGACAGGCAGGGTAGAGGGGTCGGCACAAGTTCCAGGCCATTAGGGTCTCAGTAGTTCTAGCAGAATTCTGTCCGGTGAGAAGCGGCTTCATGTAATCTACAATGGCTGGAAACATAAGGAGAAGGACGAGCAGCGGCTATAGATTTAATCACAGAAACTTGAGGAAGAACTGCTCAGCTCTGGTACATCTGCTCAGAGTACAAATAACCCCGCCATACCGTGCATCATTAGCCATGCAGAATACTGTCCACACCGCAGTGATAGATATTGGCCAAACAATACTCTTATAACACAGATGACTCAGGGGCAAAGCAAGAATTACACCCCCTAACCCAATTATAATGCCTCCTTAAAACAAATCATACTCCCTGAATGCCCCCTTACAATAAATAATGCCACCTGAGTGCTTCCTTCAGAAAGTACTAATACCCCCTTAGCACCCCTTTAAAAATTAATAATGCACATGAGGGCCCCCCTCCAAAAATAATAATGTCACCTTTGTGTCATCATCTGCAAAAAAAAAAAAATGGCCGAGTTCTCTTCTTCCCTGCACATAGAGCGGAAAGGAGCAGGAAGTGCGACGCACTCACGGCGTTCCCAAAATGGCGCCATGGAAAGCTACTACTGATTGTATAAAAAAAATCAGCCTCCATATGTCAAAGACCTGAGGTTACTGTAAAGCCTGTGCCCACTTCAGGTTTAACGATACAGTACCAGTCACCCATATAAGAAACCCGGCCAGAGTTCCCCCGTACAAGTACCAGAAGTACCAGCCAAAATACAGTGCCTTGTGAAAGTATTCGGCCCCCTGGAACTTTTCAACCTTTTCCCACATATCACGCTTCAATAATAAAGATACCAAATGTAAATTTTTAGTGAAGAATCAACAACAAGTGGAAACAATTGTGAAGTTGAACAAAATTTATTGGTTATTTTACATTTTTGTGGAAATTCAAAACCTGAAAAGTGGGGCGTGCACAGATTCTCGGTTGGATTGAGGTCTGGACTGTGACTTGGCCATTCTAACACCTGGATACGTTTATTTGTGAACCATTCCATTGTAGATTTTGCTTTCTGTTTGGGATCATTGTCTTGTTGGAAGACAAATCTCCGTCCCAGTCTCAGGTCTTTTGCAGACTCCAACAGGTTTTCTTCAAGAATGGTCCTGTATTTGGCTCCATCCATCTTCCCATCAATTTTAACCATCTTCCCTGTCCCTGCTGAAGAAAAGCAGGCCCAAACCATGCTGCTGCCACCACCATGTTTGACAGTGGGGATGGTGTGTTCGGGGTGATGAACTGTGATGCCTTTACGCCAAACATATCGTTTAGCATTCTTTCCAAAAAGTTTGATTTTGGTTTCATCTAACCAGAGCACCTTCTTCCACATGTTTGGCGTCTCCCAGGTGGCTTGTTGCAAACTTTAAACAACACTTTTTATGGATATCGTTGAGAAATGGCTTTCTTCTTGCCACTCTTCCTTAAAGGCCAGATTTGTGCAGTGTACGACTGATTGTTGTCCTATGGACAGACTGTCCCACCTCAGCTGTAGATCTCTGCAGTTCATCCAGAGTGATCATGGGCCTCTTGGCTGCATCTCTGATCAGTCTTCTCCTTTGAGATGAAAGTTTAGAGGGACGGCCGGGTCTTGGTAGATTTGCAGTGGTATGATACTCCTTTCATTTCAATATGATCGCTTGCACAGTGCTGCTTGGGATGTTTAAAGTTTTGGAAATCATTTTGTATCCAAATCCTGCTTTAAAGGGACACTGTCACCTGAATTTGGAGGGAACAATCTTCAACCATGGAGGTGGGGTTTTTGGGTGTTTGATTCACCATTTCCTTACCCGCTGGCTGCATGCTGGCTGCAATATTGGATTGAAGTTCATTCTCTGTCCTCCATAGGACACGCCTGTGCAAGGCAATCTTGCCTTGTGCAGGCATGTACTACGGAGGACAGAGAATGAACTTCAATCCAATATTGCAGCCAGCATGCAGCCAGCGGGTAAGGAAATGGTGAATCAAACACCCAAAAACCCCACCTCCATGGTTGAAGATTGTTCCCTCCAAATTCAAGTGACAGTGTCCCTTTAAACTTCTCCACAACAGTATCACGGACCTGCCTGTTGTGTTCCTTGGTCTTCATGATGCTCTCTGTGCTTCACACAGAACCCTGAGACTATCACAGAGCAGGAGCATTTATACGGAGACTTGATTACACACATAGGGGCAATATTATAGTAATTATATTCTTGCACATAGGAGGCAGTATTATAGTAATTATATTCTTGCACATAGGGGCAGTATTATAGTAGTTATACTCTTGTACATAGGAGCAGTATTATAGTAGTTATATTCATGTACATAGAGCAGTATTATAGTAGATATATTGTTTTACATAGGGGGCAGTATTATAGTTGTTATATTCTTGTACATAGGAGCAGTATTATAGTAGTTATATTCTTGTACATAGGGGGCAGTATTATAGTAGTTATATTCTTGTACATAGGAAGCAGTATTATAATAGTTATATTCTTGTACATAGGGAACAGTATTATAGTAGTTATATTCTTGTACATAGGGAGCAGTATTATAGTAGTTATATTATTGTACATAGCAGCAGTATTATAGTAGTTATATTCTTGTACATAGGAGCAGTATTATAGTAGTTATATTCTTGTGCATAGGAGCAGTATTATAGTAGTTATATTCTTGTACATAGGAGCAGTATTATAGTAGTTATATTCTTGTACATAGGAGCAGTATTATAGTAGTTATATTATTGTACATAGGAGCAGTATTATAGTAGTTATACTCTTGTACATAGGAGCAGTATTATAGTAGTTATACTCATGTACATAGAGCAGTATTATAGTAGTTATATTCTTTTACATAGGGGGCAGTATTATAGTAGTTATATTCTTGTACATAGGAGCAGTATTATAGTAGTTATATTCTTGTACATAGGGGCAGTATTATAGTAGTTATATTCTTGTACATAGGGGGCAGTATTATAGTAGTTATATTCTTTGACATAGGGGGCAGTATTATAGTAGTTATATTCTTTTACATAGGGGGCAGTATTATAGTAGTTATATTCTTTTACATAGGGGGCAGTATTATAGTCACAATGAAGATTTACCATCACCTATCGCTTTTTCTTTGCTTATATGGGTAGATGATTGGTCGCTTTATAACAGTTTTTCTGTTCTCAGATGGCTGATAAATCGGAGTCTGGGACCCTGGAAGGTGATGAGTTTGTGATGTTTTACAAAGCCCTGACACAACGAGATGAAGTCCTTAAGATATTCCAGGACTTCTCAAAGGATGGCAAGAAGCTAACTCTGTTGGAGTTTGTGGATTTCTTGCGTCAGGAGCAACTTGAGGTGGAGAACACTGAGGAGTTTGCAATGGATCTTATTGCTAGACATGAACCTTCAGAGACGGGTAAGATGATGGAAGACTGTAGTAAAATGTAGCAGGAGACAAACTGTCATTTAGAATGTTCCATTTTGTTTAGTTTGTTGCAATATTCTGCCCTCTGTGCGGCGACATGTCCAATACAAAATCAATGGTGATCTCTTGTGAGGGGTTGAAAGACCTTCATCATCAGCTCATGAGAAAATCATCTCTCTTGTGACTTCTATGAATCTGCATTTTCTGCAATTATGCAAATAAACTTAATCATTGTAACGAATTAGAATTTCCCAATCACATAGTTTGTGTTTCACTTTCTAACCTGTCCAGGATCTCTGCTTGTGCTGCGTGCGTGGAAGAAAAATTATTGTTTCAAAGATGTGGAATTTTTGTTTTTACACTGATTAAGAATTATTTACAGATATTCCTTCTCGTGTTAATACTTGGCTGAATATTATCTGGTCTGCCATTGACGCACGTGTGTGGCGGTGGCGCAGCGTGGATTACCAGCTCTTAGGGAAATTAGCTATTAAACCTTTTATCTGTCAACTACAATTGTGATATTACTGTATTGTAATAGATTTGACTGTAGTTACACTTTGTCGTTTTTCTTCTACCTGGCATAAAATTTTAAAATATAAAGTAAAATGTATTTCTTTTTGCTAAATATAGCTTAGTTTAAACCTAACCCTAGTCCTAGCACTATTCCTAATCCTAGTCCTAACAACTTGCCCTAGCCTTAAGCTTTACCCTTATCGCTAAGCCTCGTACCTGCTAAGACTCAGCCATCTCTTTTGCTGCCTATGCAGAGCAATCAAGTGGTTGAGACGATTTTGTCATCAGCTGCTGCCCTCTGCACAGGCAGCAACCAAGATGACAATGCTCTCTTCTTTATACTGAGAGATTTGTCATCCACACGGTTCTCAAAAAAGGAGCAACATTTGCTGGCGTTGCTGATTGCAGTGGACAGTGGGTTTGGAAGGTCCAAATTTTGCCACCTGCCATAGAATTTTGCACCCATGGAATGATCTCTGGGGCCCCCACTTTACATCAGTGGTGTATGGCAACATAACGTGTTGATCCAGGCCTCTGTTAGTGTAACTGGAAGGATTTAGTTCACTTTCTTGTCTCGTCACCTATCGGTTTATTCTTGGAAGTCAGAGCTAAACGTTTTTAAAAATTCTTGAAACATTTTAGACATGAAGATTCATTGGTCTTTTTGAAGACCTAATGCTTTGCTCAGCTATGGCCGGAAGTCCAGTGGGCACTGAATAGAGTGGAGACAATTAACGTGCTGCCCCCGCTCCATTCCAGAGAGGGGTTTACCAGCTTTACTGTTTGCAACAAAATTGGGGCATTAACTGCTGACATCACCGTTTCTCTCCCCTTTTGGGTGGTCTAGTATCCCTGGGGCAGAATGAAGAGCAGCATCACAGGGCAGCGCCATTTTGTGGGAGACTGCCCTGTGATCTGCTATCACCACCAGTTACTGTCTCTCTCTCCCATCAGTCTCTCTCACCCAGATTACATGATTCTCTCACCCCTCTCCACAATGTCTGGCCATTCACTGCAGACCCAGCTCCTTCTTATCTTACTGTGGGATGAGTCACAACTCCTGCTGAGCAGCTGACAGCTCCTGTTCCTATAATTCTAATGGTAAACTGTTCCTTTTTAATGTCTCTGCTATTCTGCCATGCTTTTCTCCTGCATTTTACTGCTGTCAGCCCTCAATCTAGGATCTGTTCTGCTGGAAGCAGTACTGCTTATGTTTAGTTAGCAGATCCGAGGGCTCCAAGAAAATGGCAGCAGAACACTCCCACTACTATGAATTGTGCAGCCTACAGAGGCGTGCCCAGATCACAGCAGTGACAGTTCTATTACAATAGATAGGGTCTGAGTCCCTTTGTTATGTCCTATGACCATGGAGTGCCATATTATGACACTGGAAGTGTCATGCTGCTACTGTGAAAACAAGATATCAGCCTCCAGTGCCTTCTTTAAACTCCTATAACACACAAAATATGTTTCAAATGCATTCAAAACCTGGTTATAACAGCATGTTATGCTACATTACATTAATTTATTAATGATCTACAAACACAGTACCTTCCCTTTAACCCCTTCAAGACCCAGCCTATTTTGACCTTAAAGACCTTGCCGTTTTTTGCAATTCTGACCAGTGTCCCTTTATGAGGTAATAACTCAGGAACGCTTCAACGGATCCTAGCGGTTCTGAGATTGTTTTTTCGTGACATATTGGGCTTCATGTTAGTGGTAAATTTAGGTCAATAAATTCTGCATTTATTTGTGATAAACACGGAAATTTGGCGAAAATTTTGAAAATTTCGCAATTTTCACATTTTGAATTTTTATTCTGTTAAACCAGAGAGATATGTGACACAAAATAGTTAATAAATAACATTTCCCACATGTTTACTTTACATCAGCACAATTTTGGAAACAAAATTTTTTTTTGTTAGGAAGTTATAAGGGTTAAAATTTGACCAGCGATTTGTCATTTTTACAACGAAATTTACAAAACCATTTTTTTTAGGGACCACCTCACATTTGAAGTCAGTTTGAGGGGTCTATATGGCTGAAAATACCCAAAAGTGACACCATTCTAAAAACTGCACCCCTCAAGGTACTCAAAACCACATTCAAGAAGTTTATTAACCCTTCAGGTGCTTCACAGCAGCAGAAGCAACATGGAAGGAAAAAATGAACATTTAACTTTTTAGTCACAAAAATTATCTTTTAGCAACAATTTTTTTATTTTCCCAATGGTAAAAGGAGAAACTGAACCACGAAAGTTGTTGTCCAATTTGTCCTGAGTACGCTGATACCTCATATGTGGGGGTAAACCACTGTTTGGGCGCACGGCAGGGCTTGGAAGGGAAGGAGCGCCATTTGACTTTTTGAATCAAAAATTGGCTCCACTCTTTAGCGGACACCATGTCACGTTTGGAGAGCCCCCGTGTGCCTAAAAATTGGAGCTCCCCCACAAGTGACCCCATTTTGGAAACTAGACGCCCCAAGGAACTTATCTAGATGCATAGTGAGCACTTTGAACCCCCAGGTGCTTCACAAATTGATCCGTAAAAATGAAAAAGTACTTTTTTTTCACAAAAAAATTCTTTTAGCCTCAATTTTTTCATTTTCACATGGGCAACAGGATAAAATGGATCCTAAAATGTGTTGGGCAATTTCTCCTGAGTACACCAATACCTCACATGTGGGGGTAAACCACTGTTTGGGCACATGGTAAGGCTCGGAAGGGAAGGAGCGCCATTTGACTTTTTGAATGAAAAATTATTTCCATCGTTAGCGGACACCATGTCGCGTTTGGATAGCTCCTGTGTGCCTAAACATTGGCGCTCCCCCACAAGTGACCCCATTTTGGAAACTAGACCCCCCAAGGAACTTATTTAGATGCCTAGTGAGCACTTTAAACCCTCAGGTGCTTCACAAATTGATCTGTAAAAATGAAAAAGTACTTTTTTTTCACAAAAAAATTATTTTCGCCTCAATTTTTTCATTTTCACATGGGCAGTAGGATAAAATGGATCATAAAATTTGTTGGGCAATTTCTCCCGAGTACGCCGATACCTCATATGTGGGGGTAAACCACTGTTTGGGCACACGGCAGGGCTCGGAAGGGAAGGCGCGCCATTTGACTTTTTGAATGGAAAATTAGCTCCAATTGTTAGCGGACACCATGTCGCGTTTGGAGAGCCCCCTGTGTGCCTAAACATTGGAGCTCCCCCACAAGTGACCCCATTTTGGAAACTAGACCCCCCAAGGAACTTATCTAGATGCATATTGAGCACTTTAAACCCCCAGGTGCTTCACAGAAGTTTATAACGCAGAGCCATGAAAATAAAAAATAATTTTTCTTTCCTCAAAAATGATTTTTTAGCCTGGAATTTCCTATTTTGCCAAGGATAATGGGAGAAATTGGACCCCAAATATTGTTGTCCAGTTTGTCCTGAGTACGCTGATACCCCATATGTGGGGGTAAACCACTGTTTGGGCGCACGGCAGGGCTCGGAAGGGATGGCACGCCATTTGGCTTTTTAAATGGAAAATTAGCTCCAATCATTAGCGGACACCATGTCACGTTTGGAGAGCCCCTGTGTGCTTAAACATTGGAGATCCCCCAGAAATGACACCATTTTGGAAACTAGACCCCCAAAGGAACTAATCTAGATGTGTGGTGAGGACTTTGAACCCCCAAGTGCTTCACAGAAGTTTATAACGCAGAGCCATGAAAATAAAAAAAAAAATTATTTTCTCAAAAATGATCTTTTAGCCTGCAATTTTTTATTTTCCCAAGGGTAACAGGAGAAATTTGACCCCAAAAGTTGTTGTCCAGTTTCTCCTGAGTACGCTGATACCCCATATGTGGGGGTAAATCACTGTTTGGGCACATGCCGGGGCTCGGAAGTGAAGTAGTGACGTTTTGAAATGCAGACTTTATTGGAATGCTCTGTGGGCGTCACGTTGCGTTTGCAGAGCCCCTGATGTGGCTTAACAGTAGAAACCCCCCACAAGTGACCCCATTTTGGAAACTAGACCCCCAAAGGAACTTATCTAGATGTGTGGTGAGCACTTTGAACCCCCAAGTGCTTCATAGAAGTTTATAATGCAGAGCCGTGAAAATAATAAATACGTTTTCTTTCCTCAAAAATAATTATTTAGCCCAGAATTTTTTATTTTCCCAAGGGTTACAGGAGAAATTGGACCCCAAAAGTTGTTGTCCAGTTTCTCCTGAGTACGCTGATACCCCATATGTGGGGGTAAACCACTGTTTGGGCACACGTCGGGGCTCAGAAGGGAAGTAGTGACTTTTGAAATGCAGACTTTGATGGAATGGTCTGCGGGTGTCACGTTGCGTTTGCAGAGCCCCTGGTGTGCCTAAACAGTAGAGACCCCCCACAAGTGACCCCATTTTAGAAACTAGACCCCCCAAGGAACTTATCTAGGTATGTGGTGAGCACTTTGAACCCCCAAGTGCTTCACAGACGTTTACAACGCAGAGCCGTGAAAATAAAAAATCATTTTTCTTTCCTCAAAAATTATGTTTTAGCAAGCATTTTTTTAGATTCACAAGGGTAACAGGAGAAATTGGACCCCAGTAATTGTTGCGCAGTTTGTCCTGAGTATGCTGGTACCCCATATGTGGGGGTAAACCACTGTTTGGGCACACGTCAGGGCTCGGAAGTGAGGGAGCACCATTTGACTTTTTGAATACGAGATTGGCTGGAATCAATGGTGGCGCCATGTTGCGTTTGGAGACCCCTGATGTGCCTAAACAGTGGTAACCCCTCAATTCTAACTCCAACACTAACCCCAACACACCCCTAACCCTAATCCCAACTGTAGCCATAATCCTAATCACAACCCTAACCCCAACACACCCCTAACCACAACACACCCCTAACCCTAACCACAACCCTAATTCCAACCCTAACCCTAAGGCTATGTGCCCACGTTGCGGATTCGTGTGAGATATTTCCGCACCATTTTTGAAAAATCTGCGGGTAAAAGGCACTGTGTTTTACCTGCGGATTTTCCGCGGATTTCCAGTGTTTTTTGTGCGGATTTCACCTGCGGATTCCTATTGAGGAACAGGTGTAAAACGCTGCGGAATCCGCACAAAGAATTGACATGCTGCGGAAAATACAACGCAGCGTTCCCGCGCGGTATTTTCCGCACCATGGGCACAGCGGATTTGGTTTTTCATATGTTTACATGGTACTGTAAACGTGATGGAAAACTGCTACGAATCCTCAGCCAAATCCGCACCATGTGCACATAGCCTAATTCTAAAGGTATGTGCACACGCTGCGGATCCGCAGCAGTTTCCCATGAGTGTACAGTTCAATGTAAACCTATGGGAAACAAAAATCGCTGCACACATGCTGCGGAAAAACTGCACGGAAACGCAGCGGTTTACATTCCGCAGCATGTCACTTCTTTGTGCGGATTCCGCAGCGGTTTTACAACTGCTCCAATAGAAAATCGCAATTGTAAAACCGCAGTGAAATGCGCAGAAAAAAACGCGGTAAATCCGCCATAAATCCGCAGCGGTTTAGCACTGCGGATTTATCAAATCCGCAGCGGAAAAATCCGCAGAGGACCAGAATACGTGTGCACATTCCTAACCCTAACCCTAGCCCTAACCCTAGCCCTACCCCTAACCCTACCCCTAACCCTACCCCTAACCCTACCCCTAACCCTACCCCTAACCCTACCCCTAGCCCTAACCTTAACCCTAACCCTACCCCTAACCCTACCCCTAACCCTAACCCTATTCTAACATTAGTGGAAAAAAAAAAAATTCTTTATTTTTTTATTGTCCCTATGGGGGTGACAAAGGGGGGGGGGGTCATTTATTATTTTTTTTATTTTGATCACTGAGATAGATTATATCTCAGTGATCAAAATGCACTTTGGAACGAATCTGCCGGCCGGCAGATTCGGCGGGCGCACTGCGCATGCGCCCGCCATTTTGGAAGATGGCGGCGCCCGGGAGAAGACGGACGGGACCACGGCTGGATCGGTAAGTATGATAGGGTGGGGGGGGGACCACGGGGGGGGGATCGGAGCACGGGGGGGGAATCGGAGCGCGGGAGGGGTGGAACGGAGCGCTGGGGGCGTGGAACGGAGCACGGGGGGGCTGGAATGGAGCACGGGGGGGTTGAACGGAGCACGGGGGGGGGTGGATCGGAGTGCAGGGGGGGTGATTGGAGCACGGGGGGTGATTGGAGCACGGGGGGAGCGGACACGAGCACGGGGGGGAGCGGAGCACTGGACGGAGGGGAGCCGGAGCAGTGTACCGGCCAGATCGGGGGGGTGGGGGGGCGATCGGAGGGGTGGGGTGGGGGCACACTAGTATTTCCAGCCATGGCCGATGATATTTCAGCATCGGCCATGGCTGGATTGTAATATTTCACCCGTTATAATGGGTGAAATATTACAAATCGCTCTGATTGGCAGTTTCACTTTCAACAGCCAATCAGAGCGATCGTAGCCACGAGGGGGTGAAGCCACCCCCCCTGGGCTAAACTACCACTCCCCCTGTCCCTGCAGATCGGGTGAAATGGGAGTTAACCCTTTCACCCGATCTGCAGGGACGCGATCTTTCCATGACGCCGCATAGGCGTCATGGGTCGGAATGGCACCGACTTTCATGACGCCTACGTGGCGTCAAAGGTCGGGAAGGGGTTAAAGCCAGCAGCATCATGAATGAAGATCTGTTGATCTCTTCCAAAGTAATTGTTTACCTTTAAGTCACCTTTCAGCTTGTTTTACTGGAGGATCTGGTTGTTGTCCTCTTGGCTTTTGCCCCTCAGCTTGTGTTCTGTTAATGCCGACTCCACTTTGGATAATCTCTGCTTGTTGGAAGAACACTTGGTAATAGCTGATCACAGCGATCGGCTGTAATCTGTGGCTCATCCTGGCAGTATGTGTTCAATTTCCCTGAAACGCCACCACAGGCAAACTGGAGCATTACGTATTGCTTATTCATGTCAATGGGTTGTCTATGTAAAGGTCCTCCAGAGCATATAAAAGTGACATTTTCCTAAACTAATCAACCCCTTTCATTGTTACTCTACTAAATCGTAGCGAAAAAGCTTCACGCCCTCAGTATCGACGGCTTCCTGATCTACCTGTGCTCTGCGGAGGGATCCATCTTCAACGTGTGTCATGAGTCTCTCTACCAGGATATGACGCAGGCGCTGTGCCATTATTTCATCTCCTCCTCCCACAACACCTACCTGATGGAGGACCAGCTACGGGGGCAGAGCAGTGTGGAGGGCTACATCCGGTGAGAAGCGGCAGCATTGTATGTCATGTCCATCACCGATGGTTACCGGGTGGGGTGGTCTATTGTCAATGGTCTTCCGACTAATTCTTGATTTATTTCATTCCACGCAGGGCATTAAAAAGGGGCTGTCGCTGCGTGGAGGTGGACACTTGGGACGGCCCCAATGGAGAACCCATCGTATATCATGGTCACACCTTCACCTCCAAAATCTTCTTCAAAGACGTTATATCGGCCATCAACAAGTATGCATTCAGGGTGAGTACATTACAAGAAGAGACATTTATAGTGGACCCAGGGCAGGGGTAAGCAATCAATCTGATTTGTTCTGGTGCCAATTTGTAAAGTTCTGTCCTAACACATCTGATTTCTCCACTACAAATGCTTCTCACAAAATGGGAATATCATCAAAAAGTTAATTGATTTCAGATCTTCAATACCAAGACATTTTGCGGCTTCCCCTCCTTGTGGAATGTGTCAGTGACTGCCTTCTGGACATCTGTCAGGTCAGAGTCTTCCCCATGATTGTGGAGCTACTGAAACAGAATAAGGGACCTTTATAAACGCTTAGGAGCCTTTGCAGATGTTTTTTTGTTAAGTATTCTAATTTATTTTTGGGTTTTCCTTGGCTGTAAGCCATAATCATCAACATTAACAGAAACAAACTCTTGAAATAGATCACTCTGTGTGTAATGACTCTATATAATATATGAGATTCACTTTTTGATGATATTCTAATTCTGTGAGAAGCACTTGCAGTCAGGTAGAATATATTCGTTACAAATTGTTTTAAGGTACCTTCACACTGAACAACTTAACAACGATATCGCTAGCGATCCGTGACGTTGCAGCGTCCTGGATAGCGATATCGTTCAGTGTGACAGGCAGCAGAGATCTGGATCCTGCTGTGACATTGTTGGTCGGAGCAGAAAGGCCAGAACTTTATTTCGTCCCTGGATCTCCCGCAGACATCGCTGAATCGGCGTGTGTGACGCCAATTCAGTAATGTCTTCACTGGTAACCAGGGTAAACATCGGGTTACTAAGCGCAGGGCCGCGCTTAGTAACCCGATGTTTACCCTGGTTACCAGTGTATACTTACATTCCGGTGTCTGTCGCGTCCCCCGGCGCTCTGCTTCCTGCACTAACTGTGAGCGCCGGCTGGCCGTAAAGCAGAGCACAGCGGTGACGTCACCGCTCTGCTTTACGGCTGGCGCTTACACAGTGCAGGGAAGCAGAACGTCGGGGGACGCGACAGACACCGGAATGTAAGTATGCAGTGTTTTTTTTTTTACATTTACACTGGTAACCAGGATAAACATCAGGTTACTAAGCCCTGCGCTTAGTAACCCGATGTTTACCCTGGTTACCAGGGGACTTCGCATAGTTGGTCGCTGGAGAGCCGTCTGTGTGACATCTCTCCAGCGACCACACAGCGACGCTGCAGTGATCGGCATCGTTGTCTAGATCGCTGCAGCGTCGCTAAATGTGACGGTACCTTTATAGTGATGTGAGTAGGATATGCCATCACTTGATGATAGGTGGGGTCTGACCTTCTAAGGTTTGGGTGTCTTTCTAAATTCGGGGGCCATATTAGTCCAGCAGGTGGCAGAGGAACAGGGAAAGAGTGCAGCTCGGGCGTCATTCTCAGGACTGGTAGGGATCCAGTTATAAATCGCTTGCCCAGTAAAGATAAAGAAAGGCATTGCAAGTTTCATATATACTTTTTGTTTCTGTTATCAAGATCTCTTCTTGTTGTCATGAAATGGAAACATTAATGGGAGAAGAATAAGCAAAGCTGGTACAAACAGAAGGAGGAGCTCAGCAATCAGAATCCAGAGATAAAACAAGCGTTCTGGTGGTTTTCTCGACCTACTGTATTATTTTATTTAAAGGGTTAAACCCTTTTTCTCACACCTGAGGGTTTGTTACAATGTATAAGTATCAGGACAGCAGGGAGCCTTGTGCTGCTGATAGATTTAGCTCATGGGTGACTGTCTACACTGGATACAATTGTAGCAAATCTCCGGCTGTTAGATTTGCAGATCACACAAGAAAAGCAGCACTAGGTGAAATCTGCAGACTTAGTTTCAGCAAACAAATTAATTTTTTTCCCCATCTAATTAAAATTCCTATATTCTTATTCCTATATTCTTTGTATCAATTTCTCACGGATTTCAAGATCTCGGCTTGCTGTTTTTAACATCTCCGCTTGCTTGATTTGCTTCAAATAAAAGCAATATAACTCCGTATGAACGTTCGCTTATAATTAATCTTGCATCCAAAAGCATGCTGAAAATAAATGTTGCAAAAACTGCATAAAAAAAGCGTCAAAAACTGCATGTTCTTACTAAACAGCGCCGGATACGATTGTCTTTTAGGCACTTATCAAGCAGAAAAATCCACATAAAAACATGATGTGAACATACCCTTATCATTTACTTCCGATGGGGTAAAGATCTGTCCTGGTCAAATGTGGGTCCGTGACAAAACCAGGGTGGATCGCTATCCATTGGAATAGAGAAATACTATAAATACTATTCAATGACAGCAAGCAGAAATCTGGAAAGATGTGAAGATGATCACACAGCTTTCCCAGAGCCCTGAATGGCAGTCTGTGTGTGCCGCTGGGTGACTGCTAATTTATCAGCAATATGTGAAACCCTGCGTCCGTCCGCCAGTGTCATCATTGCTGATCTTCACCGCCGCCGAGGAAAGTTAATATGTCGTCTTAATAAATATTTAATCGGTTCCTTAAAAGTGAGATACGGTAAATGAACAGGCGGTGAAAAACAATCTCAGGAAACAGGACTCGTCCTGCAGCGGGTACACCGCTGGAATGAGACGTGGCATGTGACACTGGCGCTCAGATCTTTTGGCGTTGCCCGCAGGTATCAGACTACCCGGTCATTCTGTCTCTGGAGAACCACTGCGGCGTGGATCAGCAGGACACTATGGCGCAACATCTGAAAAGCATCCTGGGTGATAAGCTGCTGACCGGGACCCTAGACGGACGGATACCGCTGCAATTACCATCTCCACAGGTAAAACGTCAGAAAAATCCATCGCTGTGTTGGTGGCCTTACTAATACAGGGGGTCGACTTTTGCAATGAGTCCCTTTGTCTTATTCCAATGCCTCTAAACTAAAAAGTGATGAAACTTTGTAGATAGTTTTGATTAAAAAAAATTAAAAAAAACATCTGCTTTTCCGTGTAAGCAGCTCCTGTGCAGATTGATCTATCTCCATGGTCCGCGAGTGGCCTGATCCTGCCGTCATGTGTTTCTATGTCCCACCTTCTCTTGTCTGGAGAAGAGTCAGCGGAGAGAATCACTCATAGCTGTAAGGTCTGACTACGCAGGATTTGTTTGTAGTCTGTAACCATAGTGACATATAGTTCTGCATAAGTGCTGTATACAAAAAAAAAGGCCTTTTTTTGCTGAAAAACTATTTGCAAATCTGTTTTATGTTTTATTTTAGAAGCACAGGAGCCAGGAAAGATAGGGTTTATCGGAAAATGAAAGGGGCATTCAGCAAATAAAGCTCATAATGAAAGCCTTTGTCATTTTCTAAGCCTATGTCTGTGTTTAGTCAAGATCTTTGCTTGCAGTCATTGATGAATATGTGACTCGGTGATACGACGCTCACTCCTGTGTGAACTAATATTATATGTATGGGGCAAATGCCCTAAAGCCCCAGAGGTCTCCATTGCGCCCACTATACGACGGCTGGAGGGGCGTATATTCACATTTTGTGTTGGGGCTCATTAAGCTCAAGATTCTCCTCTGCACTAATCCACAATCTGCTCTTCTCCTAAACTCTCCAATCTCAGAAATTACAGGGGAAGATCCTTCTAAAAGGCAAGAAGATTGGGAGGTTGAAGGACTCTTTGGGTGAACAGGTTGAAGACTCTTATCTGGGAGAGATATCCGAGGAGGAAGATGGCGGGGACATGGACGAGGAGAACGTCCGCAATGAGGATAAGAAGAGATCCAAGGTAGGTTCTAGGTTATTCATCTGCTGACACTTGTACGACGAGGTCTTCTAACTATACATCTGAGGACCTTCATCCAGGTTTGGGTGGGATTTCAGCTACTCTACAGATGGGCGGCCAAAAATCTACTTTTTTCACAGATTAAGATGGAAGCTGCTATCATCATATTCTATCTTTCTTAGAAATCCAAGGATCGCCTCTCACAGGAATTATCGGACTGCATTATCTACTGTAAGAGCGTGCCCTTCGAGAGCTTCAGGCACTCTAGGACCAACTACAAGCCGTATGAGATGTCGTCCTTCACGGAGTATAAAGCTCGGAAGCTCATCAGAGAACCAGGTGACAAATTATAGATGATTGGATTTATAGTACCGAGGTTCACTCAGTCCTGAGAACGTTCATTGGATGTTATATCCGCTGTTTAATGCCACGGATTACTAAACCTGCTGTATGTATCCGCGCAACAGGAGCTCACATTGCTACACACGTCACTATGGGATGATTTATGTTATCCCATGACCTACAACATCTATTAATTCACCTGTAGAGATTCTGGTCTTCAACGTTTGGGCTTTATTTTCTTGTAGGTAATGAATTCGTCCGACACAACTCCTGTCAACTGACACGGGTTTACCCCACGGGTCTGAGGACCGACTCCTCCAATTACAACCCGCAAGACATGTGGAATGTGGGATGTCAAATGGGTAAAGTATTATTCAGGGGTGTCCTCAGTTTATTCAGATTGTGTGCAAATTTACACCATAGCCAAAAAAATACTATAATACTGCCTGGTATGCGCGAGAAAACAACTACTATAATACTTCTCCCTATGTACAAGAATATAACTACTATAATACTGCTCCTATGAACAAGAATAAAACTACTATAATACTGCTCCTATGTACAAGAATATAACTACTATAATACTGCTCCTATGTACAGGAATATAACTACTATAATACTGCCCCCTATGTACAAGAATATAACTACTATAATACTGCTCTTATGTACAAGAATATAACTACTCTAATACTGCCTCCTATGTACAAGAATATAACTACTATAATACTGCTCTTATGTACAAGAATATAACTACTCTAATACTGCCCCCTATGTACAAGAATATAACTACTATAATACTGCTCTTATGTACAAGAATATAACTACTCTAATACTGCCTCCTATGTACAAGAATATAACTACTATAATACTGCTCTTATGTACAAGAATATAACTACTCTAATACTGCCTCCTATGTACAAGAATATAACTACTATAATACTGCCCCCTATGAACAAGAATAAAACTACTATAATACTGCTCCTATGTACAAGAATATAACTACTATAATACTGCTCCTATGTACAGGAATATAACTACTATAATACTGCCCCCTATGTACAAGAATATAACTACTATAATACTGCTCTTATGTACAAGAATATAACTACTCTAATACTGCCTCCTATGTACAAGAATATAACTACTATAATACTGCTCCCTATGTACAAGAGTATAACTACTATAATACTGCCCCTATATACAAGAATATAACTACTATAATACTGCTCCTATGTACAAGAATATAACTACTATAATACTGCTCCTATGTACAAGAATATAACTACTATAATACTGCTCCTATGTACAAGAATATAACTACTATAATACTGCCCCTATGTACAAGAATATAACTACTATAATACTGCCCCTATGTACAAGAATATAACTACTATAATACTGCTCCTATGTACAAGAATATAACTACTATAATACTGCTCCTATGTACAAGAATATAACTACTATGATACTGCCTCTATGTGCAAGAATATAACTACTATAATACTGCACCTATGTACAAGAATATAACTACTATAATACCGACCCCTGTGTGCAAGATTATAACTACTATAATACTGCCCCTATGTACAAGAATATAACTACTATAATACTGCCTCTATGTGCAAGAATATAACTACTATAATACTGCACCTATGTACAAGAATATAACTACTATAATACCGACCCCTGTGTGCAAGATTATAACTACTATAATACTGCCCTTATGTACAAGAATATAACTACTATAATACTGCCCCTATGTACAAGAATATAACTACTATAATACTGCCCCTATATACAAGAATATAACTACTATAATACTGCCCCTATGTACAAGAATATAACTACTATAATACTGCTCCTACTGTATGTACATGAATGTAACTACTATAATACTGCTCCCATGTACAAGAATATAACTACATTAATACGAAGTGCAATATTATAGTTACTATAATATATATTTGAAATTATGTGAAATTGTGACTGTAAACTTAGATTGTGGAAATATACAATCTGAAACTTAAAGTAGGCTACATACATAAGACATTTGTGGGGGGATGGGAGGGGGTTTTCCTTTTCTCTGTTACATGTAACTACAGTATTAATGTGGCCTCCTCGCACTAACAACCATTCCTGTTCCGTGTTTTTACTTTTTTAGCGGCGCTCAATTTCCAGACAGCAGGAGTAGAGATGGATCTTAATGATGGACTCTTCCAACAAAACGGACGTTGCGGTTACATTCTGAAGCCTTTCTTTATGAGACACATGGATACCAATTTTAACCCTGATCAACCACAAGACACTGAAGGTTATTCACCCGTCAGCCTATCCATCCAGGTAATATACAGCCAAAATTATTACTAATCCATTATACTATATGTAGGATGTGTAACCTATAAAAGCTGTACGTACATAATTATTTACAGGAGATACCCAGGTTGTACCAGCTGGACATATATAATTATATACAGGAGATGCCCAGGTTATACCAGCTGTACATATATAATTATATACAGGTGATACCCAGGTTATACCAGCTGTACATATATAATTATATACAGGAGATGCCCAGGTTATACCAGCTGTACATATATAATTATATACAGGAGATGCCCAGGTTATACCAGCTGTACATATATAATTATATACAGGTGATACCCAGGTTATACCAGCTGTACATATATAATTATATACAGGAAATACCCAGGTTATACCAGCTGTACATATGTAATTATATACAGGAGATGCCCAGGTTATACCAGCTGTACATATATAATTATATATTATTATTATTATTATTATAGCGCCATTTATTCCATGGCGCTTTACATGTGAGGAGGGGTATACATAATAAAACAAGTACAATAATCTTGAACAATACAAGTCACAACTGGTCCAGGAGGAGAGAGGACCCTGCCCGCGAAGGCTCACAATCTACAAGGGATGGGTGAGGATACAGTAGGTGAGGATAGAGCTGGTCGTGCAGCGGTTTGGTCAATCGGTGGTTACTGCAGGTTGTAGGCTTGTCGGAAGAGGTGGGTCTTCAGGTTCTTTTACATACAGGAGATGCCCAGGTTATACCAGCTGTACATATATAATTATATACAGGAGATGCCCAGGTTATACCAGCTCTACATATATAATTATATACAGGAAATACCCAGGTTATACCAGCTGTACATATATAATTATATACAGGAGATGCCCAGGTTATACCAGCTGTACATTTATAATTATATACAGGAAATACCCAGGTTACACCAGCTGTACATATATAATTATATACAGGAGATACCCAGGTTATTCCAGCTGTACATATATAATTATATACAGGAGATGCCCAGGTTATACCAGCTGTACATATATAATTATATGTAGAATATGCCCAGGTTATATCAGCTGTACATATATAATTATATACAGGAGATCTCCAGGTTATACCAGCTGTACATATGTAATTATATACAGGAGATGCCCAGGTTATACCAGCTGTACATATATAATTATATACAGGAGATGCCCAGGTTATACCAGCTGTACATATATAATTATATACAGGAGATGCCCAGGTTATACCGGCTCTACATATATAATTATATACCGGAAATACCCAGGTTTTACCAGCTGTACATATATAATTATATACAGGAGATGCCCAGGTTATACCAGCTGTACATATATAATTATATACAGGAGATGCCCAGGTTATACCAGCTGTACATATATAATTATATACAGGAGATACCCAGGTTATTCCAGCTGTACATATATAATTATATACAGGAGATGCCCAGGTTATACCAGCTGTACATATATAATTATACGTAGAATATGCCAAGGTTATATCAGCTGTACATATATAATTATATACAGGAGATGCCCAGGTTATACCAGCTGTACATATATAATTATATACAGGAGATACCCAGGTTATTCCAGCTGTACATATATAATTATATACAGGAGATGCCCAGGTTATACCAGCTGTACATATATATTTATATGTAGAATATGCCCAGGTTATACAAGCTGTACATATATAATTATATACAGGAGATGCCCAGGTTATATCGGCTCTACATATATAATTATATACAGGAGATGGCCAGGTTATATCAGCTGTACATATATAATTATATACAGATCTCCAGGTTATACCAGCTGTACATATGTAATTATATACAGGAGATGCCCAGGTTATACCAGCTGTACATATATAATTATATACAGGAGATGCCCAGGTTATACCAGCTGTACATATATAATTATATACAGGAAATACCCAGGTTATACCAGCTGTACATATATAATTATATACAGGAAATACCCAGGTTATATCAGCTGTGCATATATAATTATATACAGGAAATACCCAGGTTATATCAGCTGTACATATATAATTATATACAGGAAATACCCAGGTTATACCAGCTGTACATATATAATTATATACAGGAAATATCCAGGTTATACCAGCGGTACATATATAATTATATACAGGAAATACCCAGGTTATATCAGCTGTACATATATAATTATATACAGGAAATACCCAGGTTATACCAGCTGTACACATATAATTATATACAGGAGATGCCCAGGTTATACCAGCTGTACATATATAATTATATACAGGAGATGCCCAGGTTATACCAGCTGTACATATATAATTATATACAGGAGATGCCCAGGTTATACCAGCTGTACATATATAATTATATACAGGAAATACCCAGGTTATACCAGCTGTACATATATAATTATATACAGGAAATACCCAGGTTATACCAGCTGTACATATATAATTATATACGGGAAATACCCAGGTTATACCAGCTGTACATATATAATTATATACGGGAAATACCCAGGTTATACCAGCTGTACATATATAATTATATACAGGAGATACCCAGGTTATACCAGCTGTACATATATAATTATATACAGGAGATGCCCAGGTTATACCAGCTGTACATATATAATTATATACAGGAAATACCCAGGTTATACCAGCTGTACACATATAATTATATACAGGAGATGCCCAGGTTATACCAGCTGTACATATATAATTATATACAGGAGATGCCCAGGTTATACCAGCTGTACATATATAATTATATACAGGAGATGCCCAGGTTATACCAGCTGTACATATATAATTATATACAGGAGATGCCCAGGTTATACCAGCTGTACATATATAATTATATACAGGAGATGCCCAGGTTATACCAGCTGTACATATATAATTATATACAGGAGATGCCCAGGTTATACCAGCTGTACATATATAATTATATACAGGAAATACCCACGTTATACCGGCTGTAAATTATTGATTTTTTCTGTGCAGGTGATTAGCGCTCAGCAACTGCCTAAAGTTGAGAACAGTAAGGAGGGCTCCATTGTGGATCCTCTGGTTCGTGTGGAAATATTTGGGGTTCCCATTGACCAATCGAAGCAGGAGACAAAGTACATAGAGAATAATGGTGAGTTCTGCATCATCCTGGTCAGGAAATCACCACTTCACCTTGTTTTAATGAAAAATTTTTACAAAGTTCGGGATTTGTTTCTCACACAAAAATATAAAATTAAATAACACAAGTTTTCCATCGATGTGATCGTACAGATCCGGAGAATCTCGTCTTCAGATACAATATTTTACTGCACAATAAATGTCATAGAACAAACCCCCCCGAATCCTCTGGCGGCATTGTGCTTTGTTTCCACCATTTCACTTTGTTTGGAATTTTTTTTCCACATTTTTCAGTTTATTAAATGGTGAAATGAACGGTGTCATTAGAATCCACAAGTCATCCTGTAATAAAAACTAAGTTCTCATACGTCTGGGGGGCTGGAAAATGGAAGAAAAATTATTGGCACAAAGGGAGGCGAAAACGTAAAAACGAAAAAAAAATAAAAATAAATTGTCATCAGGAGATTAACCCCTTATAGGCCGTGTAGCTGACCATCAGACAGGCTCTGGGGTTCTGTGCATTGTTCTGTGCGGTTGGAGGCAGATTATGGCGGCAGCGACCATAGATCAATGGCGGCCCCTATAGGAATGTATAGATGACCAGATCCCGCTGTTTCCTCGCACACTCGCTCTGTTAATATCTGACAATAGATGTTTTTCTGCCTTCTCTCTGGTTTCGGGCTGACGTTGCCGGTGTCATGGCTTCCCGGAGAATTTGTAGGCCGCGGACCTCATGAATATTTCACTCGCGGTAACCGTACTCTTCTGTCTGTCCTTCCATCTAAAGGATTTAACCCCATCTGGAACGAAACTTTGCAATTCAAGATCCACATCCCTGAGCTGGCCCTCGTCAGGTTCGTGGTGGAGGATTATGACAAGACGACAAGGAACGACTTCATCGGACAGTACACGCTCCCGTTCAAGAGCGTCAAGTCAGGTGAGAACGTGCGTTCGTGTCTCCCACGTACGTGACCGGGCCGCCGGTAATGCCGAGGGACGGATTTATCAAAGCTGGGGTAAAGAAAAATTGTTTTTGTTTCCCGTAGCAACCAATCACAGCGCTGCTTTCATTTTACCAGAGCACTTTAAGAAGTGTAAGCTGATCTCTGATTGGTTGCTATGGGCAACTCATAATTTTCCTATCTGCCATAGTTAGTACAGAAGTCACAATTGTACCCAGGCCCCGGTGGCCGGGAAAGGGGCCATATATTCCTTCTATGCAGATCAGCCACGGGCAAAATGAATAATATTGTTTTGGTGGCAGTGACACTTGTAAATGGCTACTCACTATTGTTACCTGAACAGTATAGATGATTGGGTGTTCCCAGTATACGGCGGGTCTTGTGGGGTGTTCCCAGTATACGGCAGGTCTTCTGGGGTGTTCCCAGTATACGGCAGGCCTTGTGGGGTGTTCCGGGTATACGGCGGGTCTTGTGGGGTGTTCCGGGTATACGGCGGGTCTTGTGGGGTGTTCCCAGTATACGGCAGGTCTTCTGGGGTGTTCCGGGTATACGGCGGGTCTTGTGGGGTGTTCCGGGTATACGGCGGGTCTTGTGGGGTGTTCCCAGTATACGGCAGGTCTGGTGGGGTGTTCCCAGTATACGGCAGGTCTTCTGGGGTGTTCCGGGTATACGGCGGGTCTTGTGGGGTGTTCCCAGTATACGGCAGGTCTTCTGGGGTGTTACCAATATACAGCAGGTCTTGTGGGGTGTTCCGGGTATACGGCAGGTCTTGTGGAGTGTTCCCAGTATACAGCAGGTCTTGTGGGGTGTTCCGGGTATACGGCAGGTCTTGTGGAGTGTTCCCAGTATACAGCAGGTCTTGTGGGGTGTTCCCGGTATACGGCAGGTCTTGTGGAGTGTTCCCGGTATACTGCAGGTCTTGTGGGGTGTTCCCAGTATACAGCAGGTCTTGTGGGGTGTTCCCGGTATACGGCAGGTCTTGTGGGGTGTTCCCGGTATACTGCAGGTCTTGTGGGGTGTTCCCGGTATACTGCAGGTCTTGTGGGGTGTTCCCGGTATACGGCAGGTCTTGTGGGCTGTTCCCGGTATACAGCAGGTCTTGTGGGGTGTTCCCAGTATACAGCAGGTCTTGTGGGGTGTTCCCAGTATACGGCAGGTCTTGTGGGGTGTTCCTGGTATACGGCAGGTCTTGTGGGGTGTTCCCGGTATACAGCAGGTCTTGTGGGGTGTTCCCGGTATACAGCAGGTCTTGTGGGATGTTCCTGGTATACGGCAGGTCTTGTGGGGTGTTCCCAGTATACAGCAGGTCTTGTGGGGTGTTCCCGGTATACGGCAGGTCTTGTGGGGTGTTCAGGTATGCGGCAGGTCTTGTGGGGTGTTCAGGTATATGGCAGGTCTGGGGATTTTTCCAGGTATTCGGCAGGTCGTGAGGTGTTCCCATTATATGGCGGGTCTTCTGGGGTGTTACCGGTATACAGCATGACATGTGAGCAGTTTCCGGTATACGGCATGTCTTGTGGGGTGTTCCTGGTATACTGCAGGTCTTGTGGGGTGTTCCCGGTATACAGCAGGTCTTGTGGGGTGTTCCCGGTATACAGCAGGTCTTGTGGGGTGTGTTAGGTATATGGTAGGTCTTGAGGGCTGTGACCAGATGCTCCCAGCCTGGCTTCTTTGAACGTCTGAACGTCTCCATGAGTTCAGTGATGGTCAATGGATCAGATCTATATTCCTCGGGCTGCGGCTTTGGTCCCTTAAGTTGACTTTTTGTAGAGCTTCTCAAATCTGTATTCCTGCAGTTGGAGCCATGCTGTCCTGTCTGCTGTTCTGTAGAGTCTATCTGTAGAAGGATAAAGGTCCCTTTTTATACCCACATCTGTACTTCAGGCCATCATCCACAGGTCAGGGGTAAGGTGGGATGAGGCCAACTCTCATTGTTTGAGTATTTAATCAATCTGCATAGTTTGCCCCTCACTGTTTGCAAGTCAACAAGCTACATGGGCTTATACAATGGGTAATCAACATATTAAACATTGTTCAATGACCCTGCGTCCATGTCCTCCAAGGATAGCAACACAATAATCAATTCAAGAGTGAACGTTTAGGTTCATATGAACAATGGCCTATGTCTCTTGACGCATCGAAGGAAAACGCATCAACTCAAGAGTCAACGTTTAGGCTCCTATGAACAAAGGCCTGTCTCTTGATCCACCGAAGAAAAATATATCTGGCCTAATTAAGAATAAATGCTGTGTCATCACAGCAGGTCTTGTAGGGTGTTCCTAGTATACAGCAGGTCTTGGGGGTGTTACTGATATATGATGGTTCTTGTGAGTTGTACCCCGTATTTGGCGGGTTGTGTGAAGTATCCCAGGTATGTGGCGCATCTTGTGGGTGTCCCCAATATATGGCTGATTTTGTGAGGTCTACCCTGTATACAGCGGATCTTGTGGGGTGTTCCCAGAATTTGGCAGGTCTTGTGGGGTGTTTTCAGTACACAGCAGATTTTGTGAGGTCTTCTCAGTATACAGCAGGTCTTGTGGGCTATTCCAGCTATACGGCAAGTCTCATGGGGTGTTCTCAGTATATGGCAGGTCTTCTGTGGTGCTCCCAGTATACGGCAGGTCTCATGGGGTGTTCCCAGTGTACGGCAGATCTTGTGGGGTGTTCCTAGTATACGGTGGATAGCTGACTATGATAGAAAGGTGTCAAACACTCAGACCATTAAAACCATGATAGAATTGGACCACACAGCGATGGAGGTAAGCACCTATTTTCCATCATGTGGACGGTGGGTGGAGTCATCAATCTTCATCCATTTGGGGTGATTGAGACCTCAGTGTCCCTCCTGTGTTTCACTGAATCTCTGCCCACCAAGCCTGATTGACAGCTCTTCAGTATCCATCCTCCCTGCTGCTGCCGAGAGCTCGAGCTGCTCAGCACAAGCTGCGGCTGTTAGTCTCGCTCCATGAGCTATTTCGTTCTTAGTTTAATAGCACAATTATACAGTCATTCTGACATGGATTTTTAGAGTAATTTCACCAGTTTCATCAGGTCTAAGAGATCTATTTAATGACTTTGAGTTGGTGATATCAAACCTGGTAATAAATCCACGTTGGAGAGATTTATCAGTTCCCAGCTTTTTAGAAGGATTCGTTGAAAATATGCTGATCACAGCAATCATCGTTAATCTGGCAGTAAGTGTTTAATTTCCCTGCAGTGCCACCACAGGAGAAAAGGGGTATTACACAGTGTGCATTCTCATCAGGACAGGAGCGGTCCTCCGGGGTGTGTAACTTATAGCCAATGGCCAAGAGATGAACATTCTAAGGACCCCCCTCCATTAACGCAGAATTCACTAATAAGCCATATGACCCCATGCCCAACGCTGTCCAGACCGTCCGCAGGTCTCCTGACCCGAACTTGGTCCTGATATAGCGATCTGTACTCAGACTGTGACTGTCAGATATATGAAACCAACCTACAGCAGCACGGATGCTTTTCTCTTTAATTTCCATGTTTCTCATATCCAGTGTTTTCCACAGGTTATCGCCACGTCCATCTCCTTTCCAAGGACGGCACCAAGATCCCGCCAGCCACGCTGTTTGTTTTCATCCGTATAACAGACACCACAAATCCGGTGCAGGAAGCGGAGGGTTAATAGATATTACAACTACTTCGGTCCTGAAGCTTGGCCTTACTGCTGTTACGCTAGATTTTGCACTTCCCCTACCCCTCTCCCCACCTGCTCTTTTGTATATACTTGTATATTGCGTTATTTATTTTTTACATATTTATTGTACATTTGTATATTTGGTGCTAGTCTATTTAAAATCTGTTGTTTTGCTGATGAACCTATGAGGACAGTATTATTGCTGTAGCCCGGGTGGTGAGCAGCATGGCGGTGCCGTCCCCTGCAGCCCGAACAGTGTTAGCAATCTTCCAATATGAACTCCATTAGTTAGGTTGTCTGCATTGGATAATCCCTGTGCATATTTTTGGCCCCTGGAGTAAAAATTATTGCAGGGTCCCAGCATGATATGACAGTATTAAAGATGCAATTGGAAGACCCCCCCCCCTCTATTATTTCAATCTGGCATTTATTAAAGGGTCATTTCATCCAGACAACCCCTTTATTGGATAAAGCCATCTTGAAGTATTAACCCCTTAGTGACGGAGCCAAATTTTTGAAATCTGACCAGTGTCACTTTATGTGATAATAACTCTGCAACGCTTCAACAAATCCCGGTGATTTTGAGATTGTTTTTTCGTGACATATTGTACTTTATGATAAAGGTAAATTTAGGTCAATATGTTTTGTGTTTATTTATAAAAAATATAAAAAATTTGAGAAAAATGTTAAAAAATTAGCAATTTTCAAACTTTGAATGATTATCCCTTTAATGCAGATAGTAATACATTAGCAAACATTAATAAATAACATTTGCCACATGTCAGCTTTACAACAGCACCATTTGTAAAATGTTATTTTATTTTGTTAGCATTTTAGGAAGATTAAAAATGTAGCAACAATTTTTCATATTTTCAAGGAAATTTACAAAATTTATTTTGTTAGGGACTTATCCAAGTTTGAAGTGACTTTAGGGGTCCTATATATTGGGAAACCCCCAAACGTGATACCATTTTAAAAACAGCACCCCCAGACATATTGAAAACTGCTGTCAGGTAGTTTATTAACCCTTCAGGTGCTTTACAGGAATTAATGCAAACTGGCATGGCAGAAATGAAAATGTGTATTTTTACCACCTAAATGCCTCTAACTTCTGAACAGATTACTACAGCCGTCAGACTCTAAGGCCGCTATTTGGTCATGAATTGCCATGGCAAACATCACGACCACACAATCATGATCAGAGGGCACCAATTTGGATAAAGAGGAAGCCCCCACACTCTGTTAACCATTTATAATGATGTAGTCACTATTGACAGCAGCATCTAAGGGGTTAAGCAGAGTTGGATGATGCAAACACCGATCGTGGCTGACGCAGCAAGTTGTCAGCTATAGTGGACAGCCGACAGCTGCTGGATTGTCACCTGTATGGGGAGGCTATTCTTTTATATCTCAGGTCAGTTAAAAGACGTATTGGCGGTCATTAAGGGGTTAAACACTATTGTACATGACTCTCCTCTGTAACGACGTGTTTGTCTGCACTATCCAATTCTGAATTTTAGACTGAATTCTCTAATGTTGTGGAATGAGATGGTGACTTTTTGTAAAGCGAGGTCTGCCCAGCTTGTCATTTTGGATAGGGTAACGCAGCAAGGTTGCATATTGCAAAAGTATTGCATCTTAAAGGGGTCATCTAGATTGTAAACTGCTTGAGTTGAATGGACCCTTTAAGACAATCAGCTGATCTGCTGCTGCTTAGACTCACACGGTGATCAGTCAGTAGAAACCTGCAGCGCCGCCAAAGGTGAAACGAAGCATTGCAGAATCTACTGAAAACAACGTCCACGTGATGGATACTGTAACGCATGGCTGTGATGATGGATGTGCGTTGCTGCCACTCTCGGCTCATATTATATGCGGATTTATCCACAGCAGAGAGGGGCTGGTAGAGAAGACAGCAGCTCTACCTTCATCAATAAATTTTAAAAATTACTCATGAAAAAGTTTTGTGCAGAAATCAGAGCGTGCTGAAGATTTTAACCCTTGATTTCACATTTTTGCAATGCGTGAAGTGAGAATGGCAGCAGAAATCCATAATGAAAATGATGCAGTCAACTTTAAAGCATTCTGGGTGTGTCAGATGAGACTATTAGACTAAGCGGAACGGTCTGTAGATGAGGGATAACACTATTTCTGCCCATTAAATGACTTATATTCTGTAATTTTTCAACAGATTTCCCCTCTTCAGGTTCTCTTCTCTAATTTTACAGTTATCTCTTAGCTAGTGGGTTATGACTAAATGCTATGATGTCTCCCACAGATGAGGGATTCCTGCTCTCCTGTATGTAGTACATGTACAATAGCAGCATGGATGCCATTATACAGCAGTGTAACTGGGAAACCAGCACTGGAGTCAGATGAAACACTTACCAGAAAGCTGCAACAATGTCTGTTGTGTCTCTGCCTGTGTCTCTCTGCTTCTCCCCTCCATAGACTTGTTTTGACCAAGACAGATTTTAACAATTTTATGAGTTCAGGAGACAGATGGGAGAGAAGTGACCTAGAAATGGATAAAGAAGCAGATTTTTCTGATAGTATATACTACAAAATTTCTTATAGTCACTTGTGCTAAGGATTTATGTAGTTTCTTAAAACGGCTTAAAACCATTCAACTTTATTGTGGAGTTCTATATTAAAATGCAAAGTGTGACATGGGGCTTATACATTGTAGAAACTTTGTGTCACTTCACATGTACTGTTAAATTGTTACCTAGTAAAAAAAGAAAAGTGTGCAAGCTGAACACCATAACAAGGGCACAGCCGGGGGCAGGGATATAACCTTGTGCCTTGACCAAAGTAGTTTAGATAGGAAGTTAGGGCAGCAAGCAGAGTTTTTTTCTCTGGATGAGGGTAACCCTTGCTACAACTTCCCACCAGTTGAGCACAGCTGTTTTTTTTTTAGCACTGGTGTAACTCAATGGCTGTGATGTAACACTTGTGAAAATGCACTGCTATGAGATACAACGCCGTCCATTGTTACCAAGTAGCCTTATCCTGAGATCTATTTTTATAAAGAAGTTTGGACAGCTCATGAATGAGAATTGTCATGTCTGCATGTTCTATTTAGTAAACATGAGCTTTGAAAAATGTTCTCCTGAGCTATAATTATTTTCCTAATTGTTGCTGTGAATTGCAGAAATGCACATGAAAGTTGCAACTATGTTACTTGTAGTACATAAGCTCCTGTTGCCGTCTTGGATATATTGTGTCTCTTGCACTATTTATTTGAACCCTATCATATATTGAGATGTGACAAGGTATTTACATCCATATTCTTGCTATGCAATCTCATAACAAATCATATCTAACTGTGCTTTATCACTGATTTAAGGCGTCTAGTTAAGAAGTGTAATAATGCATCAAATGTTCTCAATCTTCCCAGACCTTAATAAGGTATTTACAAACAAATTTAAAGTGTTTCAACTTGCAATTATTTGATATTCAGGATGTCTTACATGTGTGATACTGTTTGAGTTCTTAAGGGATGGTAATGGGCACCAACCAAAGCCCCAAAATCAATCTCAGACTGATCAATCATGATGAAGTTTTATCTTTTTTAGGGATATTTTCTGACTACTAGATTTTAAAGGCAAAGTACAAGGACCTCCACAGAATGATACACTGATGAGCAAAAAGGTAACTTTTTTGACTTTCAGGCTCCATATCTCGCTAGCCACTACAGCTTCTAACATGAGCCTACCATCATTTTACAGATGATCATCTTGGCTATTTCATAAAAAATTGACTAACTATTTAGCATATAAGTAGTTATGCAGATTCTTGTCATGTCCCTGCATTGTTACTGTTTTTCTCCTGGTGGTGGAAAAGTCTTTTTTTTCCTATATACTGCAAATTACAACCTGTTCTCACATTCCCTAATAACTCAGCGCATTATTAGGTTGATTCCCAAGTGAAAAGTCACTTATTTGAATCGAGGAGCTGCCGTGAAGACGATTTCCCAAGAAAAGAGACGCAGCATCATCCAGCTGTCATGTCGAACGCTATTCACACTAGGGCGTCCGACAGACAGCAGTAATTCCGCATTTGTCCACTATACGCTCAGTGGCACCGGCTAGATTTTATCCAGGTTATCCAGGGTTAATCTGGCTGGTAATCTGGTTGGAGGCTGGGTCACGCCCGTGGCCTTTAAATAGTAATTTTGGACTTTGGGCATCGCCGATTATAGCTTGTGTCTTGTGCCTGGTGATCTCGGTCTGGAGTGGTGGTCTAGGAGTTGAAGTATCGTATCTGGTGGTGTATTATCCTTTGTCATATTTCTCCTTCCTATATTTGTTTATTTTTGCCCTGTGCACATTATAGTGTTTTCCTGTGTGTCTGCGGCGAGGTGCGTTTTTAGTTTTCCCTGTCTGTACTTTCTGTGTAGGTTGGTGTGTGGTCTTATCACTGGGTGGGGGGTGGAGGTTTCAGCTTAGGGCTGAAACAGGAGTCAGGGTCAGGCCTGGTGGCCCAGAAAAGCACACCATCAGTGTAAATTCTGGGAGAGGGACAGAGAGGGTTTTCCCTAGTCTGAGGGATATCGCAGGGGCCTGGGTAATCAGCTTTAGTCTACCCAATACCCCCCTGACACCAGCTCATCGATAGCGATCTCTTGGCCAAGAAAATTGCCAAACTGCATCATGTGAGCGCCATGACAGCTGGAAAATATTAAATGAAATCCGTCCATCCGTTCAGAAGCCAAGAGGTGACGTCCAGGCAAAATATCAGAGCCAACAAGTCGGCTCATTACAACGTCTATCAGTTCTGGTGTGACAAACACGGCAGTAGAGGAGGCTTCTATGCTTCGTAATGGACGTCCATGAAAGCACCGTGTGATGTACATTACACAAGTCTGGAATGGTGGCCTGAAGAAAGGTAAAGAAGACTTGACTTCGATATCGTGATAAGAAGTGTCGGCTCGAGTTTGCAAAAAAGTTCAAAAAGTGGAAGATTGGAGACGGGCGATTTGGAGCGATGACACAAAAGTCAATAGACGGCTCTGATGGCTGCAAATGGGTGTTGAAGAAACAAGGGAAAAAGGGGCTAACGGATCAAGAAATTGAAGGAAATGTCAAGTTCGGTAGCGAAAGCCTGATGATATGGGGTTGATTCACAGCCAAAGGGATTGGATACTTGACCAGGATCGATGGTGATCTCAATGCTGAGCTATATGCACCAACGACATGAAACATGGCAAAGAAATGGTTCAATGACAAAGAAGTAGAGGTGCTGATTGTCCCCATACTTCATCCCAATCCAACACTTGAGGGTAAAGTTGAAAAAAAAAGCTGTATACAGACCCAAGTGACCAGTGTGCACCAACATGGGGAACGTGTAGAAGAGACCTGGGATCAGATGTCGGTGGAGACATGATTGAATCTGATCGAGAGCTGCCCAGAAGGATTCAGACAGTGGTGAAAGCCAAAAGTGGAATTACAAAATGATAACAATTAAAATTTAGATCTTTAGGAGCAAAACAGTAACAATGCGGTGACATGACGAGAATCTGCATCACTAATCATACGCTAAATAGCTGCAAGTCAGATTTATGTATGAGATAGAAAAGATGATTGTCTATAAAATGATGGAAGTCTCATGATGGAAGCTGTAGAGGATGAGGAGTTCTGGAGCCTGAAAGTCAGAAGGTCAAAACATTAATTTCCTTTCTCCAAAAAGATTAATTGATTAATTTGTTACTCTTTTGTCAGTGCATGTTCCCTTTACATTTGTGTGCATTGATACAACCCATAGAAAAGAGGCAGACACAGAATAATGAAGGCTGAAATTAGTAAAAGTTCTGTGTGCTTATCGCTTTTACAACTCCTACATCATGTATAGATATATGTATAAGGTTTACTAAACTTTATAACAAATAATTATGTAAATCCTAATTCCCATGTAAGTGTTAAAGAGCAATTCCAGTCAAATAGGAGGAGTAGAGGAGCTGTATGACAGCAGCTTTGTTCCTTCCAATGGGGCAGTATTATAGTAATTATATTCTTGTACATAGGGGCAGTATTATAGTAGTTATATTCTTGTACATAGGAGCAGTATTATAGTAGTTATATTCTTGTACATAGGGGCAGTATTATAGTAATTATATTCTTGTACATAGGGGGCAGTATTATAGTAGTTATAATCTTGTACATAGGAGCAGTATTATAGTGGTTATATTCTTGTACATAGGGGCAGTATTATAGTAATTATATTCTTGTACATAGGGGGCAGTATTATAGTAGTTATATTCTTGTACATAGGAGCAGTATTATAGTGGTTATATTCTTGTACATAGGGGCAGTATTATAGTAGTTATATTCTTGTACATAGGAGCAGTATTATAGTGGTTATATTCTTGTACATAGGAGCAGTATTATAGTAGTTATATTCTTGTACATAGGGGCAGTATTATAGCAGTTATATTCTTGTACATAGGGGCAGTATTATAGTAGTTATATTCTTGTACATAGGAGCAGTATTATAGTAGTTATATTCTTGTACATAGGGGCAGTATTATAGTAATTATATTCTTGTACATAGGGGGCAGTATTATAGTAGTTATATTCTTGTACATAGGAGCAGTATTATAGTGGTTATATTCTTGTACATAGGGGCAGTATTATAGTAGTTATATTCTTGTACATAGGAGCAGTATTATAGTGGTTATATTCTTGTACATAGGAGCAGTATTATAGTAGTTATATTCTTGTACATAGGGGCAGTATTATAGCAGTTATATTCTTGTACATAGGGGCAGTATTATAGTAGTTATATTCTTGTACATAGGGGCAGTATTATAGTAGTTATATTCTTGTACATAGGGGGCAGTATTATAGTAGTTATATTGTTGTACATAGGGGCAGTATTATAGCAGTTATATTCTTGTACATAGGGGCAGTATTATAGTAGTTATATTCTTGTACATAGGGGCAGTATTATAGTAGTTATGTTCTTGTACATAGGGGCAGTATTATAGCAGTTATATTCTTGTACATAGGGGCAGTATTATAGTAGTTATATTCTCGTACATAGGGACAGTATTATAGTAGTTATATTCTTGTACATAGGAGCAGTATTATAGTAGTTATATTGTTGTACATAGGGGCAGTATTATAGCAGTTATATTCTTGTACATAGGGGCAGTATTATAGTAGTTATATTCTTGTACATAGGGGCAGTATTATAGTAGTTATATTCTTGTACATAGGGGGCAGTATTATAGTAGTTATATTGTTGTACATAGGGGGCAGTATTACAACTCCTACATCATGTATAGATATATGTATAAGGTTTACTAAACTTTATAACAAATAATTATGTAAATCCTAATTCCCATGTAAGTGTTAAAGAGCAATTCCAGTCAAATAGGAGGAGTAGAGGAGCTGTATGACAGCAGCTTTGTTCCTTCCAATAGGACAGTATTATAGTAATTATATTCTTGTACATAGGGGCAGTATTATAGTGGTTATATTCTTGTACATAGGAGCAGTATTATAGTAGTTATATTCTTGTACATAGGAGCAGTATTATAGTAGTTATATTCTTGTACATAGGAGCAGTATTATAGTAGTTATATTCTTGTACATAGGGGCAGTATTATAGTAGTTATATTCTTGTACATAGGGGGCAGTATTATAGTAGTTATATTGCTGTACATAGGGGCAGTATTATAGCAGTTATATTCTTGTACATAGGGGCAGTATTATAGTAGTTATATTCTTGTACATAGGGGCAGTATTATAGTAGTTATATTCTTGTACATAGGGGGCAGTATTATAGTAGTTATATTGTTGTACATAGGGGGCAGTATTATAGTAGTTATATTCTTGTACATAGGAGCAGTATTATAGTAATTATATTCTTGTACATAGGGGGAGTATTATAGTAGTTATATTCTTGTACATAGGAGCAGTATTATAGTAATTATATTCTTGTACATAGGGGCAGTATTATAGTAGTTATATTCTTGTACATAGGAGCAGTATTATAGTAGTTATATTCTTGTACATAGGAGCAGTATTATAGTAGTTATATTCTTGTACATAGAGGCAGTATTATAGTAATTATATTCTTGTACATAGGGGCAGTATTATAGTAGTTATATTCTTGTACATAGGAGCAGTATTATAGTAGTTATATTCTTGTACATAGGGGAAGTATCATAGTAGTTATATTCTTGTACATAGGAGCAGTATTATAGTAGTTATATTCTTGTACATAGGCGCAGTATTATAGTAATTATATTCTTGTACATAGGGGCAGTATTTAATTCCGTCCGTTACACCATACATGCCCGTGGGAGGTGAACAGAAAAGGCACAATATCCTCACTTCATAATAAAATCATTTTTTATTAGAAAATTAAAGATATAAACTTGATTACCATACAAACTAATTCACCAATACCTCAGATGTGAGGGACTATGCGGCTACTGATCTCATTACACACATCGGATATCCGCAATTAAGTAACAAATGGTAACTGGTTCCCTTTTATAATAAATAGTATCTCTGAGACCCATAGATAATAATATCAAACCAAACGAATGATGCAGATTTGTATAACATATACAAAGCACATAGTCCTCTTGTTATGGACTCAAAATATAGAAGTGCATATATCTAGTAGGTATCCATACATCTAACTCCTATTTACGGGAAGCAGAGAAACTCAATGTAACCATTACAATAAATAAATAAACAGATCAATGCTTACAATGTGTGAGATGAGTGCCAAGTCCCTCGACCCCGACGCGCGTTTCGTCCACACTTCCCCCTGCATCATGGCTTTGGTTTGATATTATTATCTATAGGTCTCAGAGATACTATTTATTATAAAAAGGAACCAGTTACCTTTTGTTAATTAATTGCGGATATCCGATGTGTTTAATGAGATCAGTAGCCGCATAATCCCTCACATCTGAGGTATTGGTGAATTACTTTGTATGGTAGTCAAGTTTATATCTTTAATTTTCTAATAAAAAATGATTTTATTATGAAGTGAGGATATTGTGTCTTTTATGTTCACCTCCCACGGGCATGTATGGTGAAATGGACGGAATTAGATGTTGTTGATAGCACATTATTATTGCTGGATCACTTGGTTGATTTGTTTAGGGGCAGTATTATAGTAATTATATTCTTGTACAGTTGTGGCCAAAAGTATTGACACCCCTGCAATTCTGTCACATACTCAGTTTCTTCCTAAAAATGATTGCAATCACAAATTCTTTGGTATTATTGTCTTCATTTAATTTGTCTTAAATGAAAAAAACACAAAAAGAATTGTCCTAAAGCCAAATTGGATATAATTCCACACAAAACATTTAAAAGGGGGTGGACAAAAGTATTGGCACTGTTCGAAAAATCATGTGATGCTTCTCTAATTAGTGTAATTAGCAGCAGCTGTAACTTACCTGTGGCACCTAACAGGTGTTGGCAATAACTAAATCACACTTGCAGCCAGTTGACATGGATTAAAGTTGACTCAACCTCTGTCCTGTGTCCTTGTGTGTACCACATTGAGCATGGAGAAAAGAAAGAAGACCAAAGAACTGTCTGAGGACTTGAGAAACCAAATTGTGAGGAAGCATGAGCAATCTCAAGGCTACAAGTCCATCTCCAAAGACCTGAATGTTCCTGTGTCTACCGTGCGCAGTGTCATCAAGAAGTGTAAAGCCCATGGCACTGTGGCTAACCTCCCTAGATGTGGACGGAAAAGAAAAATTGAAAAGAGATTTCAACGCAAGATTGTGCGGATGTTGGATAAAGAACCTCGACTAACATCCAAACAAGTTCAAGCTGCCCTGCAGTCCGAGGGTACAACAGTGTCAACCCGTACTATCCGTCGGTGTCTGAATGAAAAGGGACTGTATGGTAGGAGACCCAGGAAGACCCCCACTTCTTACCCCGAGACATAAAAAAGCCAGGCTGGAGTTTGCCAAAACTTACCTGAAAAAGCCTAAAACGTTTTGGAAGAATGTTCTCTGGTCAGATGAGACAAAAGTAGAGCTTTTTGGGCAAAGGCATCAACATAGAGTTTACAGGAGAAAAAAAGAGGCATTCAAAGAAAAGAACACGGTCCCTACAGTCAAACATGGCGGAGGTTCCCTGATGTTTTGGGGTTGCTTTGCTGCCTCTGGCACTGGACTGCTTGACCGTGTGCATGGCATTATGAAGTCTGAAGTCTAACAACAAATTTTGCAGCATAATGTAGGGCCCAGTGTGAGAAAGCTGGGTCTCCCTCAGAGGTCATGGGTCTTCCAGCAGGATAAAGACCCAAAACACACTTCAAAAAGCACTAGAAAATGGTTTGAGAGAAAGCACTGGAGACTTCTAAGGTGGCCAGCAATGAGTCCAGACCTGAATCCCATAGAACACCTGTGGAGAGATCTAAAAATGGAGTTTGGAGAAGGCACCCTCCAAATATCAGGGACCTGGAACAGTTTGCCAAAGAAGAATGGTCTAAAATACCAGCAGAGCATTGTAAGAAACTCATTGATGTTACCGGAAGTGGTTGGTCGCAGTTATTTTGGCTAAAGGTTGTGCAACCAAGTATTAGGCTGAGGGTGCCAATACTTTTGTCTGGCCCATTTTTGGAGTTTTGTGTGAAATGATCAATGTTTTGCTTTTTGCTTCATTCTCTTTTGTGTTTTTTCATTTAAGACAAATTAAATGAAGATAATACCAAAGAATTTGTGTTTGCAATCATTTTCAGGAAGAAACTGAGTATTATCTGACAGAATTGCAGGGGTGTCAATACTTTTGGCTATGACTGTAGTTATATTCTTGTACATAGGGGGCAGTATTATAGTAGTTTTATTCTTGCACATAGGGGACAGTATTATAGTAGTTATATTCTTGTACATAGGAGCAGTATTATAGTAGTTATATTCTTGTACATGGGGCAGTATTATAGTAGTTATATTCTTGTACATAGGAGCAGTATTATAGTAGTTATATTCTTGTACATAGGGGCAGTATTATAGTAGTTATATTCTTGTACATAGGGGCAGTATTATAGTAGTTATATTCTTGTATATAGGATCAGTATTATAGTAGTTATATTCTTGTACATAGGAGCAGTATTATAGTAGTTATATTCTTGTACATAGGGGCAGTATTATAGTACTTATATTCTTGCACATAGGGGCAGTATTATAGTAGTTATATTCTTGTACATGGGGCAGTATTATAGTAGTTATCTTCTTGTACATAGGGGCAGTATTATAGTAGTTATATTCTTGTACATGGGGCAGTATTATAGTAGTTATATTCTTGTACATAGGAGCAGTATTATAGTAGTTATATTCTTGTACATAGGGGGCAGTATTATAGTAGTTATATTCTTGTACATAGGGGGCAGTATTATAGTAGTTATATTCTTGTACATAGGGGGCAGTATTATAGTAGTTATATTCTTGTACATAGGGGCAGTATTATAGTAGTTATATTCTTGTACATAGGGGCAGTATTATAGTAGTTATATTCTTGTACATAGGGGCAGTATTATAGTAGTTATATTCTTGTACATAGGGGCAGTATTATAGTAGTTATATTCTTGTACATAGGGGACAGTATTATAGCAGTTATATTCTTGTACATAGGAGCAGTATTATAGTATATTCTTGTACATAGGGGCAGTACTATAGTAGTTATATTCATGTATATAGGGGAAGTATTATAGTAGTTATATTCTTGTACATGGGGGACAGTATTATAGCAGTTATATTCTTGTACATAGGAGCAGTATTATAGTATATTCTTGTACATAGGGGCAGTATTATAGTAGTTATATTCTTGTACATAGGGAGCAGTATTATAGTAGTTATATTCATGTATATAGGGGAAGTATTATAGTAGTTATATTCTTGTACATAGGGGACAGTATTATAGCAGTTATATTCTTGTACATAGGAGCAGTATTATAGTATATTCTTGTACATAGGGGCAGTACTATAGTAGTTATATTCATGTATATAGGGGAAGTATTATAGTAGTTATATTCTTGAAAATAGAAGCAGTATTGTATCTACAAAATTGTCCAGACAGTAGTATTATAGCGGTTATATTCTTGTTGATAATGCAATATTGATGGAGTTATATACTTATATATATATATTAGCATTACAGAGCAATGACTAAATTTACTTATAATGTGAACTTTCCTTAGCCAGATATGTCCTTAAAGTGTCGCTGTGCCTCTTGACCCCGCTTATAACACTCACGCTATACTCCCTAGAGAGTAAAAATGAGCCAAGTTCCTTCCAGAATAAAGGAAATGAAATCTGTGGTTGATGCTGAGAGTAAGGCTACTTTCACACTAGCATCGGACTCGGCCCGTCGCAGTGCGTCGGGCCGAGGTTCCGACTCTAGCAGTGAATGCGCCGCACAACAGGGGCAGCGGATGCATTTTTCCAGCGCATCCGCTGCCCCATTGTGAGGTGCGGGGAGGTGGGGGCGGAGTTCCGGCCGCGCATGCGCGGTCGGAAATGGCGGACCGTCGGCAGCAAAAAACGTTACATGTAACGTTTTTTGCTCCCGGTGGTCCACCACAACACGGCGCAACCGTCGCACGACAGTTGCGACATGTGTCAATGCGTCGCAATGCGTCGCTAATGTTAATCTATGGGGCAAAAACGCATCCTGCAGACAACTTTGCGACGTATTGAAAAAAACGCTAGTGTGAAAGTAGCCTTAGCCGGCCACAGACATGAGATATTTATCTGCATACTACTGAAAGTGTCAGCTAATTTTGAGGAAATCTGTTGCAAATGTGAAATCTGTGGTTATTATGCGCAAAAGTCCAGCAGCAGACACAAGATTGGGCTGAATCTGCTGATTAGCTGCAGATAAATGTCTAATGTCTACCCAATCAAAATAAAGACAATAATAAAGTCAACATAAAAAAAAAACGTACGGGTAGGTTCACACTGAGTATTTTTAGCAGTGGAAAGTCTCCAAAAGCTTCAAATAATTGGAGAATGTGCTGAGTTTATATTCCAAAAACTCAGCAAAAAGACTAAAGTGTAAACAGATCCTTATTCTAGATTTTAGAAATATTTTCTGCCCCATTGGGGATTATGTCCAAAATGACTGGAACAGCCCTTTAGCTCTTGCTCTTCCCCTTCCTCATATATCCAGGTCTTGCCGCAACTTGTTATCCACATAGCAATATAGGTAATAAATAATATAAAATGCCTTAGTAACAGTATCTCACATAATCAATGAATGTCAGCAAAGTTTCAGAAAACCAATGCATCTTGTGCTCTATTGTCTGTTTGTGGATTTTTTTTTTTTATTAAAGCAACTTTTTCTCATCAGTCGCTTTGTTGCTTTGTAACTTTCTGAAATGCTAAGCCATTAATGTAGTGCAGCTGTGAATCTAGCACTGAATTGAGAAAACTACTAGAAAACAGCAGCAGAGAGGACCGTGTACATCAGTACTGAGAAGTGTAGCTTTGAATCCAGCAGTGGGGTGAAATGAAAGATTATCCTGGAAATTAACAGTGTGGAGGTCATTAGAGCATTACTGAGCAGTGTAGCTGTGAATCTAGATCTGAGATATAACGTTTACTTGAAAGCAGGAGCATGGAGGTAATTATGCAGCACTACTGAACAGTGTAGCTGTGAATCCAGATCTGTGATAATTTACTAGAAAGCAGCAGAACTCTGATGCTTTCACTTTGCTCCCTCCGCCCTGTTCATAGTCTTCAATAGACAGCTGTAATGATCCCTCAGTCAATTGGCAGTTTATATTATTATTTCAAGCAAAACAGATTTTAGCCTTTTCTCACAGTGAAGAAGGGGAGAGGAGAAGAAGAGGGGAAAAGAGAAGTGGCTCATAAGTGGAGAAAGATGCTTTTTCTGTCCAGAAAGACAAGGGGAATATAAGCCTAGATCCATGCTGGGAATAATTGGCGAGAAAGACAAGGACACTGGTATGTGCACCCCTGGGGGGAAAAAAAGGGAAGAGCTTGTGTATACTTGTAAGTATACTTAGCGGAATAACACTGAAAATGGCAGACTACAGTTGCAGTTTCTTGTATATGACCAATTAACGACCGACACTCAGGAAATCTGTATCACAAATTTTACAACCAAGAATACCAACACTTTTGGCGCCTTTATTTATTTTTTGACCCCTAAAAGCCATTACCATTCAAAATGTAAAGGAGGCAGCGACGTCTGAGGAAAATGTACAATATTTACAACAGAACTGGAAAACTTCTGGAAGTCGCCATCCAAATCAATACTGTTCAACGTGCAATTTAACAAAAATTATAACAGCTGAAAATAAAAACTTGTATAATTGGAAGTAACGGAACATCCTAATGAGAAATGGATAGACAGTATCTTTTGGACTAAAAAATAAATAAAAAATGTGGGAGTAACAGTTTGGTGGGGGCAGCTTCCTAGGAAAGAGCAGAACACTGACACAGCATCCGTCCCAACAACATAAAACAATGCAGCGCACAGATCTGTCCTCCTATCCGACACGGATCAGTATGATCATAGCAGAGCAGAAGAGGCTAGCAGGACTGGCACATCAATAAAGCTGTAGCTCCTGTCTTAGCTGATGATCCTTCCATATCATTTGATCAGTCACATGCCTGGAAGGAACTTCAAAATATGGTAATGAACAGTGTGTATGTAGCAAAGGTGTGTGTATGTAGCAATGGTGTGTGTGTATGTAGCAAAGCTGTGTGCATGCACCAATGTTGTGTATGTGTGTGCTGCGGACAGTGTACAGAATGTCTGTGCTGTAAAGCTATGTGTATAATGGGCATGCTGCAAAGAAACACTAACAATGGGTTTATTACCTCCAAATTCTTCCTCAGTGCATTAAAATTAGCGATATTGACCCGTCCACTTGTGTAAACTAAAAAGGAAGTTTTAATTAGTAAGAAATATGTTTTTCCTACTTTCTGCGGTCTACACCTTACAGCCCTAAAAATATGATATCTTTGGTCATTACACGTGATAGCTCACGAATGAACGGATATCAGATACCGCACAGGTTGTTACAGGAAGAAAAATTTTATGGGAGGAAAACTAGAAAAGATTACAAAGTCCTACCAACACCTGTCCACAGGATAGGATAAATGTATGATCACTGGGGGTCAAAACTGCCGAGACGCCCACCAGAGAATGGAGTGGCCATTCGTAGCACCTACTCATTACCACTCCATTGACTAATTGATTTTGGGACTTGTCATCGCTGGACAACCCCTTTAAGCATTACATGGCTTCTGCACCCACTACATAGATGTACACAGCTCTCCTGAGCTGGTGCCATTCCTACGGTCAATATTAAATACAGGAAGAAAGCCACTATTACCTACATAAGGAGAGTCGACCATCCTTTTAAATAGGGGACAGCAGAAAAGTCCCAGATCTAAGGCCCCGATAACCGTGCCAGCGACAGCACCAAGAGGCCGACAGCTCCGGCAAGTAACGTACAGCACCGACTGGACGCTGCAGGGAAAACGATGGGACACTATTGATTAAGAGAAAGGCCATGTCCCCCCAAACGAAGCTCCATTGCTTTAACACAGATTAAATAAAATGTTACGCAACTTTTTAAATAGTTTTGGGAATCTGCAGCAATTTTTTGCACACAGCTCCCACGCAGACCTATGTGTCTCTATGACTTCAGACACGCAGGTTGGATCCTGCAGTTCTCCACCATTACTATCTCTCTTTCTTGCTATCCTACAGGTAGTGAAGGTGGAGGAGAGTAAAACGTTGCTGCAGGATCAGACTGCACGGTTTTGTTTTGTCTGTCTGCAACCATAGGGACACATACGTCTTCACAGAAGCTGTATACACAAAACGATTGTTTGCAAAAAAAGGGTCATTTGAATGTTTTGAGTTGTCATTATGATTTAAAAAGAGAAAACACAGTAATTTGTCAATAAATGGCTTCACCCAACCACTAACCATGAGTGGAGAAAAAGTTTTGGCGTTATCATTCATATTGTCTGAAAAAAGGCCAAGAAAGCAAAAAACTATGCCGGGGTATGTAAACTTTTGAGCACAACAGTAAGAAGCTGCTGTGTGGAGAGTGTAGTGAGCATTCTGTGACCCGTGCAGAGATCACTGTGCAGGCATGCTGTGTGGCCTGTGGAGAGATCACTGTGCAGGCATGCTCTGTGACCCGTGGAGAGATCACTGTGCAGGCATGCTCTGTGACCCGTGCAGAGATCACTGTGCAGGCATGCTCTGTGACCCGTGCAGAGATCACTGTGCAGGCATGCTCTGTGACCCGTGCAGAGATCACTGTGCAGGCATGCTCTGTGACCCGTGCAGAGATCACTGTGCAGGCATGCTCTGTGACCCGTGCAGAGATCACTGTGCAGGCATGCTCTGTGACCCGTGCAGAGATCACTGTGCAGGCATGCTCTGTGATCCGTGCAGAGATCACTGTGCAGGCATGCTCTATGACCCGGGCAGAGATCACTGTGCAGGCATGCTCTGTGACCCGTGCAGAGATCACTGTGCAGGCATGCTCTGTGACCCGTGCAGAGATCACTGTGCAGGCATGCTCTGTGACCCGTGCAGAGACCACTGTGCAGGCATGCTCTGTGACCCGTGCAGAGATCACTGTGCAGGCATGCTCTGTGACCCGTGCAGAGATCACTGTGCAGGCATGCTCTGTGACCCGTGCAGAGATCACTGTGCAGGCATGCTGTGTGGCCTGTGGAGAGATCACTGTGCAGGCATGCTCTGTGACCCGTGCAGAGATCACTGTGCAGGCATGCTCTGTGACCCGTGCAGAGATCACTGTGCAGGCATGCTCTGTGACCCGTGCAAAGATCACTGTGCAGGCATGCTCTGTGACCCGTGCAGAGATCACTGTGCAGGCATGCTCTGTGATCCGTGCAGAGATCACTGTGCAGGCATGCTCTATGACCCGGGCAGAGATCACTGTGCAGGCATGCTCTGTGACCCGTGCAGAGATCACTGTGCAGGCATGCTCTGTGACCCGTGCAGAGATCACTGTGCAGGCATGCTCTGTGACCCGTGCAGAGACCACTGTGCAGGCATGCTCTGTGACCCGTGCAGAGATCACTGTGCAGGCATGCTCTGTGACCCGGGCAGAGATCACTGTGCAGGGAGGGAAAGTACACACTGACAGACAGAAATGAACATATCCTGGCATGTCACAAAAACATGTCAGATTAATGGTCTCTAAGTCTACTTCCTCAGGAGCTGCTCCATAGCATCTCAACTGGGACTTGGCACTGGTAGTAGGTAACTGGGCACAATGCTGACATGACACGTGGTCCCTGACCACACCAGCAGCAGGACACAAACTGGGAGAAGAGGAGATCCAGGGGAGCTGTCAAACAGAAGGTTGTTGTGTCTTCTAACAACCCGGCACCTCAACCACCTCCAGAACATTTTACTACTTTAGGAAAAGACCCCTTGTAGGATTAAAAAAATAAATTAAAATTGTGACTGGTGAAGAGAACAGTAAAGAATGGAAAACTAGAAGAAGTAAATGTTCTCGATAAGTAGGGATCTGCGGAGGATTAATGTTCGGCTCCGGCTTCTCCATCACACTGCGAACTCTGCTGAAACGTCGCGTCGTGTCCCTGGACAGAAAATAAATATGGCTCCTTCCCAATGCCCTTCGTCAGGTCTGGATTGTTGGGGTGATGCCGCTGTATATGTTTAACCACCTGGAACTTTTGCTTGGCCCGGTACGAGCAATACTGACAGAAGAAGGGCTGCTGGTTTGTGTGGGTGAGGTAGTGATGGCGGAGGCCGGCGGGCCAGCGGAAGCCTCGTTGGCACATGTTGCAGATGTACGGTTTTTCTTCGCTGTGTTTTTTCAGATGGGTTTTGAGAAGGAAGCGGGTCTTAAATGCTTTCCCGCACTGTTCGCAGATGAAGGAGCGCACGTCTCGGTGGCGGGTTTCCCGGTGGACGCGGAGGGCATCTGCTCTGTTGGTACAATAGTCGCATTCCTCGCACTGGTATGGCTTCAGGCCTGGAAATACAGAAGCACAAGACTCTCACAGAAACCCGACTTGTTACCGTCTGTTACAAAGACGTCAGAATTAGGAGTTTGCGAGCGGCGGGGGTCCCATTGCTACCCCCCTTTAGAGATCCGGGCTTCCAACTCTCAGGCCCTCACCATAAAATCCTAAGCCCAATCTATAGAAGTTGCTATTTCTTTCTAGTCTTTCATATCCCTTTTATTTTATATCTTTTTATGTTCAACAGATCAGAAATTGCTCAAATTTTGCTTTGTTTTTCAGTATACAGCTCCTCTGAAGACCGACAGATTTCTATGGTTACAGACTACAAACAACTCCGTGTTGTCTGATCCTGCTGGCAAATCATAGTCCATACTATGCCCCTTACATTCTGCAGACACACAGTGACAAGGTCAGGCTTGCACATATAATTTGACTGCAGGGTCAGACTACGCGACGCATGTCTGTAGTCTGTTACCATGGAAATAAGTTGCGGTTTATAAGAGCTATAGCCACAAAATGTGACATACTGTACTATTATACCATGATGACAGCTTTGGCTGTAATTAACAGGGTAGGTCCACCCCAGCCATTTAACCCCCTCGAATGCTGCAGGTGGTACTGACTGTGGCATCTAAGGAGGTTATGAGAGGAAGGAAGACCCTCTCAGCCACCACAATGGTGCCCCTGCAGTACAATTGTGGGGTGCTGATGGGCTGTCATGGCAGCCAAGGGGCTTTTAAGCACTTAATAGGATGACTGTCAGTGAAGAACGCACAAGTATTAAAGATATTATAGACCCGATCGGCGGAAGCAGTGCTGTTTCCTTAGATGCACTAAAAGTACTCATGGGCTTAAATCAACTAAAACTGCATTGCCCAATGGTACCGGCATAGGTCCGGAGTTACCTGTGTGCTTGGTCATGTGATATTTCAGCTGGTTCACCCACTTGCACTTGTAGCCACATTCTGGGCACAGGTAGTTCTTCTCATCCTTGTGGATGCGCATGTGGTACTACAAGTACAAGGAAAGATTGTGCAATAAATCAAGGTCAGACAGTTTAGCATCCATTGTTCATTGGGTGGTCCAGGTTCAGGTTTTCCCTCCAATGATCTCTCCCCTGTGGGCACTACGGGCCATCACTAAGGCATATAACATACAGAGGGGGTCTAACGGGACAAGTTCTCTGCTTTTGGATGACTGATGCCCCCCCCCCTACTTCCACCCCAGAAAACTTACTTTAAGACGTGAAGGGTCTGCGCAGGCATAAGTGCAGAGGTGACACTTGTAGGGTTTTTCACCGGTGTGGATTCGGCTGTGCCAGGTGATCTTCTGCTTATTCCGGGTGCTGTAGTCACAGTCTGCGCACTTGTAAACACGCGTGGCCCCGTGGCTCTTCACGTGATGGTCATAGACTAGTTCATGACGACAGGAGAAGGAGCAGAAAGGGCATCGCAGGGGGCCCTCGTCCGCCTCTCCGTCAGGCAGCCCGCTGCTTTCATGCTCCTCCGCATAGTGATTGATAAGCTGCTGCCTGTCTTTGGCGGCATACTGGCACTGTTGGCAGTGGTGAGAAAAATGTGTTTTCCGATGTTCTTCAATGTCCTCCCTACGAGAGAACGATTCCTTGCAAACTGTGCATTCCAGCTGGAGGTGCTGCTTCTGCAGGTGGCATCGGAGGGTGGCCTGGCTGTGGCAGGAGAACTGGCATTGTGAACATTCATGAGAGGCTTTTTCGTGGTGCTTCCTCAGGCTGTGCTGCTTTAATGCAGCCTCAGAGCTAAAACTTGCCTGGCAAACAGAGCAGGGGTAGACGGCATCACCACTGTGGCAGCTGGCCACGTGCCGGGCGACGTCATTCTGACTGTAGCCGCTATAGTCGCAGAGTTTGCAGAAGTGAGTGGGCATCTTCTCGTGAACCCTCCTTTGGTGAAGCCTCAATTTAGAGTTTGTTCCAAAGGTCCTGCTGCAAGAACCGCAGGGTATCCGACCGACGCCAGTGTGCAGAGACTCATGGGCTTCGAGCCGGTAACGCCTGGTGGTGCTGAAATCGCAATATCGACAGCGGTGCGGTTTGATACCTTCGTGACGAATCCGCACGTGCTGCTTCATGCAACGCGGCTGTTTGCAGGTGAAGTCGCACTGCTTGCACTGCAGCTGTAGTCTGTTCTGAGAATATTTCTGGTGCAACTCTCGATGACGTTTCAACGCCCCGGGAGACATGCATCGAAACGAGCACAAGGGGCACTGGAGCTCGCCGGGTTTTAAACAACCTTTCTTCTTGTGCGTTTTCATGGCTCGTTCCTGGGTGCAAGTAAAGACACAGGAAGGGCAAGAAAGCCGACGGGCGCTGGTTGAGTCATACGAGCCTCTGCTAACCCCCATCCCGTCAACCTCTTGCTCTGGATTTTGGTGGTGTTCATCCAAAGGGCTCTCAGGGACACGTCCCATTTCTTGGGTGCTTTCTAGTTGTTTGTGCCGTTTTACGGTTGCAGCAGACTGTAAGCCTGCTGGACTAGGAGCCCTCCGTAACTCCCGGCAGTTCTGGCTGACGTGGCAGCTTATGGTACATGCTCTGGAGCAGGAGTAGGAACAAAACAAGCAGTGAAACTTTCCTGCTTCGATTCGGTACTTCTCAGTGACAATTGCAGGGTTCGGGAGGGTATCTGATGAATGTACTGCTGCACTCGTTTCTTCATCATCTAATGTTGCACTCGTTTCTTTGTCATCTAATGACCTTTCTAGAGTTTTGGAATTTTGGAATAAACTTGGACACTGGGACAGATGTTCGTCAGCTTCTAATGATTCCTTACCGGAACCTAAGTCTCCCGGACCAGCTGCTAAATCCCTATCCACTTGCTGGCCTACTCCCTCCACCGACACGGCCATCCTAAAACAAGCCCTCTTCTTTCTAAGCCTCACGGGGCACTTCTTAAGGACATGAGTATTGAGTCCCCTCTGCTGTTTAAAGCTGGCTCCGCACTCCTGACACACCAACGATGACTTGCGAGGTTGGCATCCGTTCTTGGCATGTTGGACAATGCTTCCTTTCTTTTTTGTGATGTAGGAACACTTCTCACATTTGTACACTTGGGCGTTGGACTGGACCACCAGCATTTGGACCCTCCCTTCCAAAACGAGCGCTTCTGCTTGCTCCTTGTCTTGCTTCCTCAATGCTTTCAAGATGGATTCTGGCTTACCGCTTTTATCGTCTGCTTCATCCAGAGGGACAGAGGTGGCTTCAACTTCTTGGATGGCGCCTTCATGAAGTTGGCTGGACTGGCATACTATGGTCAGCTGGACGCCACCCTTCACCACATCTGCCCAGGACTCCTGCACTTCTACAGGAATGTCTCCAGGCTGTAGCTCCAGATCAGAGTTCACATGGAGGGGCAGCTCGTCACCTTTCTCGCTCACTTCACAAAGGAAGGCTTCTTCGTTGTACTGCACGGTTACGCAGACCCCATTGTCATCCTTCTCTGTATCATCCCCCATGTTCTGATCTGCTTCTTCTTCATAGTCTTGCCCACAGTTTGCATGTTCCTCGCCGGTCATGGACTCAGAGAAGCAGAGAATCTCATCACTGGTAGGGAGAGGATCTTCACAAGCAGAAGACTCTTTGGCCAAAAGCTCACTGGACTCAGAAAGTTCAAGTCTTACTGGAAAGTCCTCAATTTCAATATTGCATGCTTCAACTGGCTCCAGGGTAATGGCAGCAAGTAAAGACTCATCTGCAACTGAAATACCTTCATCTCCGGGCGGTTCCTGAAGACCATCCACCTGTAAACATTCAGAGGACTCATCATTCACCGTCTGCGCAGGGTTACTGCTCGGACCCTGTTTTCCAGCAGAGGATACACGTTTGCTAGTGGCTGGGACCTCAATTTTGTAAGGAAATAGCAGATCCACACTGCTGTTCTCCTGCTGTTTGCTGGCGTACCGCTCCAGCCAGTCCTGATCCCCGGGGACATAGCCGTGGGACTTGCGCTTGTGGAAGAAGAGGCTGGTATTACTAAATGTACGGAAAGAGCAGAGGGCACAGCGAAATTCCCGATGCTTGGTGTGCTTGCCGTTTTCATGGTTGCGCAGGGTCTGCTTGTACTTGGTTTGATAGTTGCAGTGCTGACATTGGTACATGGTGATCTGGGGGGACTGAGAATGTTTCACCTGCATGTGTTTGTGAAGCTCGGCCTTACGCTTGCAGCCGAATCCACACATTTCACAGATAAGAGTCTTCCCCTGGTGCCGGAGCTTATGGCTACTGAGCTGGTCTGCCCGATGACAGCGGTAGGAGCACTGGTTACAATGGTACCTGACGGAATAAGGACCAAACACCGGACATTATAAATCTGGATAAAAAAATGTGCTTTTAAATAATTAATTTACTTTCATGTTGCCATATTCTAAGAATAGAGAGTGCAGCTCTGGAGTATAATACAGGATGTAACTCAGGATCAGTAATGTAATGTATGTACACAGTGACTGCACCAGCAGAATAGTGAGTGCAGCTCTGGAGTATAATACAGGATGTAACTCAGGATCAGTAAGGTAATGTATGCACACAGTGACTGCACCAGCAGAATAGTGAGTGCAGCTCTGGGGTATAATACAGGATGTAACTCAGGATCAGTAATGTAATGTATGCACACAGTGACTGCACCAGCAGAATAATGAGTGCAGCTCTGGAGTATAATACAGGATGTAACTCAGGATCAGTAATGTAATGTATGTACACAGTGACTGCACCAGCAGAATAGTGAGTGCAGCTCTGGGGTATAATACAGGATGTAACTCAGGATCAGTAATGTAATATATGTACACAGTGACTGAACCAACAGAATAGTGAGTGCAGCTCTGGGGTATAATACAGCATGTAACTCAGAATCAGTAATGTAATGTATGTACACAGTGACTGCACCAGCAGAATAGTGAGTGCAGCTCTGGAGTATAATACAGGATGTAACTCAGGATCAGTAATGTAATGTATGTACACAGTGACTGCACCAGCAGAATAGTGAGTGCAGCTCTGGAGTATAATACAGGATGTAACTCAGGATCAGTAATGTATGTACACAGTGACTGCACCAACAGAATAGTGAGTGCAGCTCTGGAGTATAATACAGGATGTAACTCAGGATCAGTAATGTAATGTATGTACACAGTGACTGCACCAGCAGAATAGTGAGTGCAGCTCTGGAGTATAATACAGGATGTAACTCAGGATCAGTAATGTAATGTATGTACACAGTGACTGCACCAGCAGAATAGTGAGTGCAGCTCTGGAGTATAATACAGGATGTAACTCAGGATCAGTAATGTAATGTATGTACACAGTGACTGCACCAGCAGAATAGTGAGTGCAGCTCTGTGGTATAATACAGGATGTAACTCAGTATGTGAGGTATTGTGCAGCGCTCACCTGAGGTCCCCACTGTGTTTGCGCATGTGCACGTTCAGGTAATGCTTCCATTTGGTGATGTACCCACATTCTGTGCACATGTAGTTCTTATCCGTGGAGTGGGTCAGCATGTGCTTGGAGAGGTAACTGATGTCTCGGCACACGAAATCACACTGGCTGCACTTATGAGGCTTTTCACCTGAGAATGGGAGAGAAAAATGGTAAATGCCGCCATGTGGCCATTGTTTCTCTAAGTTTTCAACGGTAAGTTATTCAGAAATAGAGGACAGGTGGAAAAAGAGCACGACCGCCGGATTAGACTACACAGGGTTTATTTGTAGGATGCAACCATGGACACACATAGGACCGCACAGAAGCTGAATACACAAAACAATTGGAGCTAATTTTTTATATTAAAGACTATTTGCAAAGTTTCTTATCTTATTTTCCTTTTAGATGCATCAGATAAAAGGAGATGAGAATCCAGTTTGCAGGACCCTGGACAGTCGTCCATCACTGCCGGACAGGCGTCTTACATTCCCTTCACCGATTATTTGGAGAAACCCTGTTATTGTGGCTACTGATGTGGCTGATGGATCCGGGTCGATTCACTCATCTCCTGAAATTTCCCTTTAGGTCAAAATAAATGCAGCTCTTGGACGGTAATGGTGCTCGGTGCGGGGGTCTCGCTGGTGTCTGGAGCATTACAGCTTCAGAGGATATAGTAGGGAAACCCTCCAAGTGTCATCTATCGACAGCTACACGGAGGTCAAAGGCTGAACCATTAATGAGCCCCAAAATATGATCAATCGGCCAAACCGGAGATGATCATGCGTGCGTAAAGGCAGTTTCTGATCTTTTTCACCTTGTTGGTACACAGTACAGTTCTGGTCGGCTTGGTTATATGCTGCAGATTTAGGGAAGCAAAATTACTCTGAACTGAATTTAGTAAATAGTCAACTGGTCCTGGTGACAACATGTAAAAAAATATGCATAAAATAACCCCCTAAAAGAGACCACCATGGATCGACTATCGTTGCAGCACTAACCATTACCTCATTATAACCCCTCGGGCCTGATCCAGTTACAGGGGGTTACCGGGACTTTGCCTATCCTTAGTATAGATCAGTAATATTGCATCAGTGAGGGTCCCACACCCGTCACCTCCGATCTGTTGATAGGAGGTCCGGCAGCCATGGAGCCAAACACTGCAGCTCCATACACAGCGTAGTGGCCGTTCTCAGGTACGGCAGCTCAGCTCCTGTTTATTTCAATAGGGAATACTACTGTGTATGGAGCCGTGATGTTCTAGCTATGTTAATCCGGAAGCTTTTAGACCGATTAATAGCCGACCTGTTGGGAGTGTACACTGCCACCAATCGGATATTGATGACTTATCCCATCATCAGTATCATAGTCCTGGACAAGTCCTACAATCTTGAAACAAGAACTACGGTAATTACAAAATATCTGTAGACTACACATCATAAAAGGATATTTCCTGTACCTGTGTGTAGCAGCATGTGACGCATCAGGACCCTCTTGTGTGCCGTGGCAAAGTCACAGTCTCCGCAGTGGTGGATCTTCTCGTTGGCGTGCATCTTTCCCACGTGGTCGGCATACTCCACCGGATTAAAGCTCTTGTAGGGGCAGAAGCGGCACGTCAGCTCCTCTTTTCCCGGATGGCCGCACTTCTTGTGCTTGCGGAAGACATGTTTGTTGGAGCACACAAAGTCACAGTCCTGGCAGTGAAAAGCGTAGTGGTTCTTCCGATGGGCTTCCATTTCTTCGCGGCTCTTGAAGAGCAGGGAGCAGGCGTGGTAGCGACACTCTACGGCCTGGATGCCATGAGACTCTTTCACGTGTCGGAGGAAGTCTTTACGATTGGACAAGGCTTGGTCACAACCTTGCTGAAGACATCTCATCTTCTGCTCCGTTTTGTGTCGTTTCATGTGATCCTTCAGAGCCTGACTCAGTTTGAAGGTTTCCTGGCACACCGGGCAGGAGTAGGTGTCGGAGTAAAAGTTGGACACCCCTTCGTGAATGCTCGCCATGTGCCGGTTGAGGGCGTTCTTCTCCACGGCGCTGTAGTCGCACAGGGGGCAGCTGTGGACCTTGTCACCGGCCTCCCTCATCATGTGGATCTTCAGCTTATTGCGGCTGGTAAAGAACTTGCGGCAGTTCGGGCACTGGAGGTTCGGGTCGGGGAAGTGAAGATGGAGGTGGTCGGCTAAGTGGGTCCTTTTCTTAAAGCATCGCTTGCACTCCGGGCACATGTGGGTTTTATACAGGTGCTCCTTCCCGTTCTCTATTCCTCCTACATTCAGGGAGACAGAAAAATGTCTGTCAATTATATACGAGTATATTCGGCTCCTGCTACTGGTGGTCTCATAATCATTACTGGGGAAAATTGCCAAGTGCTTTTAAAAAACAACAACTGCAATTTATTTCTTAAAAAATGTTCTTTAGAAGGTATTTTTAATTCTACATTTATTGCTCGATGACTATGTTACCGGCCACCTCTGCAAACTATCAGAAGTGGACAGTTTCCTAGCCAAGGAGAGTGCTCTTGCAAGCTTTTATTTTTACTATGAAGCTTGTAAGCGCTGCTCTGAAGATGTCTGGACCACTGAATACGACAGGCTTCAATTCATCAGCACTCGTCCGAGACAAAGCTTCCTTGCAGCAGAGGAGATGCAGTTTGTGCCAGTAGCCCAGTAGCTCAGCCGTCAGCCGTGCCGCTGGTCTGAACTGACACTAATCAGGAGCACTCTGTACCCTGGAGAGCCTGAAGCTGAGAGCCTGGGGAACGGCACGCTCCTGATCACAGGACATGGGGAAAAAGCTATGAACTTTCCCAAAAATGTGTGACTTCCACACCTCCATTGCTCGTTTCAGTGTTTCAGAGTGCTCCTTCCTAATGAGCCTGTGATCAGGATGGGATTGTAGTCCCTAGAAGTACCGTAATCAGAGTTTTCATTTACTGACAGCAAGCAGAAATCTTAGAAGAAAAAAAAAGTTTCACAATTCTAGGGAGAATCAGCTTTATTTACAGGAGACTGGAGGCCCCTTTTTCAGTTTTTCAGCCATTTCTGTACCATTTATAGAAATCTGCATTTTTTGTGATACGCAGAGGTTCTGGATTCTTACGTGTAACCTGCTGCCCTATTGGACTCTTTTCTCTGGCGTGATTTTCATTTTCCTCATTGCTGTTGGATTCTGGATTTTCAGTTTCGTTTTTCTGAGTATTTTTTCTGCGTTTTCGGCATCTGAGCGATGGGACTGAATTGTGATCGGCGACATCTGAAAAAGAAATATTGCATATGAGATGTACATTCAATAGAAGCTGATCAATAAAATAGGAGTATAAACCTGGACCTGATAATCCAGAATTCCTGATTATCTGGCAACGGCCAGGAATAATTCCATTGGGATTAGAAAGAGATTCTCAGTTAACTTATTCTGCAGCCAAAAAATGTCTAAATGCCAAACTGTGCAGACATTTCTATTACATAAAGTAATTTTAACCCAAAATTCATGCATTTGACCACAATCTTTTCCCAACCTTTTGGTCCTCCAGGTTTGTGCTACAAGCCTCAAAAACACACAATGGCATATAAAAAGTTTGGCCCCCCCTGGTCAAAATTATTGTTATTGTGAACAGTTTAGCAAGTTCAAGAACAAATTAACTCTAAAAGGCCTAAAGTTACAGTGTGGGCACCCTCGGGGATTTGTGTGCTCAGATAACTTTGACCAAGGTTCAGACCTTAATTAGCCCGTTCATGGAAGACTCATCACAAGAAAACCTCTCCGGTGCCCTTATCATAAAATTCAGCGTTAGAAAAATGAAAAAACACATCTAAAGTAGCCTGATGCATTCTGGAAACAAGTCCTTGGACCGATGAGATTAAAACAGAACAATGATCAAAGATATGAGAGGAGAAAAAAAAAAAAAACAGAATTTCAGGAAAAGAACATCTCACCAACCATTAAGCATGGTGGTGGATCAATCATGCTTTGGGGTTTGTGTTGCAGCCAATGGCACAGGGAACATTTCACAGGTAGAGGGAAGAATGGATTGAATAAAATTTCAACAAATTCTTGATGCAAATATAAGACCATCTGTAAAAAAGCTGAAGGTGAAAAGAGGGAGAGGATGGCTGCTACAAATAGATAATGATCCTAAACACACGTCACAATCCACAATAGACTACCTCAAAAGGCGCAAGAAGAAGGTTTTACAATGGCCCTCACAGTCCGCTGATCTAAACATCATTGATAATCTGTGGCAAGACCTCAAAATAGCAGAAGATATAAGACGCCCCAGGAATCTCACAGAACTGGAGGAATTCTCCAAGGAAGAAAAGAGGAAAATCCCTCAAACAAGAACTGAAAGACTCTTGTCTGGCTACAAAAAGAGTTTACAATCTGTGATACTTTCAAAAGGGGGTGAGACTAGGTACTAACCATGCAGGGTGCCCAAACTTTTGCATCAGCCCATTTTCCTTTTTGAAAATGTAAATTAAATATTACAATATATATATTTTTTGGCCTAGAATACAAAGGAAATGTGTCATCTGTAACTTTAGGCTTTTTAGCGATCATTTCATCTTCAACTTGCTTAACTGTTCACAATAGCAGTAATTTTTTACCGGGGGCGCACAAACTTTTACAAAGATCCTGGCTTCTTTTGAAGGGCAATTGTCAATCACAGGGGGTGATGCAACATTTACCAGATTCTGGGATACAGAGATCTTCCAGTAATCTATGAGTGTGCAGAGAAGTCGTCGTCGCAAACCCCAAATTATATGATGCCAATAAACATCAGGGATCCATCACATGATTACGTCGGATGTGAGGTGAGTGGGAAATACACGGTAAATATGGCAGATAAAGCGTGCACACGTTCACTGCACCCACGTGCCCTTTACTTACTAGATGGTGACACAATCTCTAGGAAGTGATCCGCAGCTGGATGGTCGTCAGTACGGTGCACGAAGGCTGCTGACGGCCGGGATTCAGGCTCTTCTAAAGTAAAATATGGCTCCCTAGGATTAATGTGGGACTTCCGATGTTGGGCGAAAACCTTAGAATTGGAGCTGATAAAGTCACACTGGTTACAGTGAAAGGGAAAATGAGTCTGGAAGTGCCGAGACATCTCCTGGCGTCCGGGGAAGAGGAGACGGCAGGTCCGGTGAGAGCAGGTCACCGGCGTCAGCTTATGCTCCCTCCGCAGATGAGACTGGAACCTTTTCAGGTCTTGAGCCAAGAACGGGCAGTCGCTCTGCCAGCACTTCAGGTCTGGTGCGGGAGGAGGGTGGCTGCGGAAATGTTTCTTCAGCTCACTCGGCGTCTTGAAGTCATTCCGGCAGATGGGGCAGGTGAGGGCGTCCGCCTCGGCTGGCTGACAGGTCTCCTCCTGCCTGAGGACCGCGTCTGTGATGAGGATCTGGGACTCAGTGAGAGATATGCCGGCACAATCGGGCGCCGCAGGATCTCTAAGGTGATGGCAGATCTCCTGGGACAGCAGACTGGCAATGGGCACGGCCGATTTACCTGGATGGAGGCAAAGGAAAAGGCGAATCACAGCTCGGCCACCAGTAGGGACAAATCCAATCCCCAGACAGTACGGCTGTCACCTACAGATTTGGGCCATTTTACTGCCCTCGGTTCATTCATTATTATTATTATTATTATTTATTTATATAGCACCATTGATTCCATGGTCTGTACATGAGAAGGGGTTACATACAAGTTACAAATATCACATACAGTAAACAAACTAACAATGACGGACTGATACAGAGGGGCGAGGACCCTGCCCCCGCGGGCTTACATTCTACAGGATTATGGGGAAGGAGACAGTAGGTTGAGGGTTGCAGGAGCTCCGGTGTTGGTGAGGCGGTAGCTCCGGTAGTGATGAGGAGGCAGCGGGGTCAGTGCAGGTTGTAGGCTTTCCTGAAGAGGTGGGTTTCCAGGTTCCTTCTGAAGGATCCGACTGTGGTTGATAGTCGGACGTGTTGGGGCAGATAGTTCCAGAGGATGGGGGATATTCTGGAGAAGTCTTGGAGGCGGTTGGGTGAGGAGCGAATAAGTGTGGAGGAGAGAAGGAGGTCTTGGGAGGACCGGAGGTCACGTGAGGGAAGATATCGAGAGATTAGTTGAGAGATATTTGGAGGAGACAGGTTGTGGATGGCTTTGTAGGTCAGTATTAGTAATTTGAACTGGATACACTGAGGGAATGGGAGCCAGTGAAGAGATTTGCAGAGAGGGAAGTGGAGGAGTAGCGAAGAGAGAGATGAATTAGTCGGGCAGCAGAGTTAAGGATGGACTGGAGAGGTGCAAGGGTGTTAGCAGGGAGACCGCAGAAAAGGATGTTGCAGTAGTCAAGGCGGGAGATGATGAGGGCGTGCACAAGCATTTTAGTAGATTGACGGTTGAGGAAAGGACGGATTCTGGAGATATTTTTGAGCTGGAGGCGACAGGAGGTGGCGAGAGCTTGGATGTGCAGTTTGAAGGACAGGGAAGAGTCAAAGGTTACTCCGAGGCAGAGGATTTCCGGTAAGGGGGAAAGCATGATGTTGTTGATTGCGATAGATAGGTCAGGTAAGGAAGATCTTGACGGCTGTGAGGCTCCTGCTGCTCCCTCCGTCTTCGGGCGACGCCCAACATGTACCGGACGCTGGTGGCAGAGCCGCGCTGCTGGGGAGTGACTGTGAGGTAAGTATGCAAAAAATTTTTGTTTTCTGTACTTTACAAAATGACATACATGGGTGACGGGAGGAGGAGGAATTGCACATGATGACGGGGGAAGGAGTAAGGGGGACTGCACATGATGATGTTGAGAGTGGGTTAAAGGGGGACTGCACATGATGATGTGGGAGGGTTAAAGGGGGACTGCGCATGAAGTGGGGGTTAAGAGGAACTGCAAAGGATGACATGGGGTAAAGGGGACTGCACATGATGAAGTGGGGGAAGGGGACTGCACATGATGAAGTGGGGGGAAGGGGACTGCACTTGATGAAGTGGGGGAGGGGATGGGAGTCTGCAAATGATGAATTGAGAGTGAGGGAAGAGGGACAGCAATTGAATTAAAGGTGGGAGGTGGGGAGACCAAATGATCGGGAGAGAGCAAATAATAATGTATTTTGAGGGGGGGAGTAAATGATGTATTGAATGTGGGAGTAGAGCAGTTTATAATGAATAGAGGGGGGGAGAGAGACGATATGACAATGAATTGGGACGGAAGGGGCATGTAAATATAATGAGTCGGGGGAGCAGGAGGTACATAGTGGGGGCGTTGAGCATGCAGTGACTGGTAATGAATTGGGGGAAAGAGTGCAGTTGCTAATTAATTTATATATTTACTAGCTATTGAACCCGTTCTACGCCCGGGTGGCGAGCATTTATATTGGTATATGGTCTCCATCCTGGTACGTGCTGCTCCATCCTGCGCCCCCATCCTGTCATGTGCTGCTCCCATCCTGCGCCCCCGTTCTGTCATGTGCTGCTCCCATCCTGCGCCTCCATTTTGTCATTTGCTGCTCCCATCCTGTCATTTGCTGCTCCCATCCTGCGCCCGTTCTGTCATTTGCTGCTCCCATCCTGCGTCCCCGTTCTGTCATGTGCTGCTCCCATCCTGCGCCCGTTCTGTCATGTGCTGCTGCCATCCTGCGCCCGTTCTGTCATGTGCTGCTGCCATCCTGCGCCCGTTCTGTCATGTGCTGCTGCCATCCTGCGCCCGTTCTGTCATGTGCTGCTGCCATCCTGCGCCCGTTCTGTCATGTGCTGCTGCCATCCTGCGCCCGTTCTGTCATGTGCTGCTGCCATCCTGCGCCCGTTCTGTCATGTGCTGCTGCCATCCTGCACCTGTTCTGTCATGTGCTGCTGCCATCCTGCGCCCGTTCTGTCATGTGCTGCTGCCATCCTGCGCCCGTTCTGTCATGTGCTGCTCCCATCCTGCGCCCGTTCTGTCATGTGCTGCTGCCATCCTGCGCCCGTTCTGTCATGTGCTGCTGCCATCCTGCGCCCGTTCTGTCATGTGCTGCTGCCATCCTGCGCCCGTTCTGTCATGTGCTGCTCCCATCCTGCACCCGTTCTGTCATGTGCTGCTGCCATCCTTCGCCCGTTCTGTCATGTGCTGCTGCCATCCTGCGCCCGTTCTGTCATGTGCTGCGGCCATCCTGCGCCCGTTCTGTCATGTGCTGCTGCCATCCTGCGCCCGTTCTGTCATGTGCTGCTGCCATCCTGCGCCCGTTCTGTTATGTGCTGCTGCCATCCTGCGCCTGTTCTGTCATGTGCTGCTGCCATCCTGCACCCGTTCTGTCATGTGCTGCTGCCATCCTGCGCCTGTTCTGTCATGTGCTGCTCCCATCCTGCGCCACCATTGTATTATATGCCCTCCGCTCCAGTGTGTATGCCCCCGAATGCTGCTGCTATATAAAAAAAAAAAAAATACCATACTCACCTATCGTCCGGCTCCACTGCAGGTATGTCTTCAAGAAAATGGCGCCGGAAATCGGGGACTGCGCAGGCGCCGATTCCGGCAGCAGGAATCGGCGCCTGCGCAGTCCGCGCTTTCCGGCGCCATTTTCTTGAAGACACACCTGCAGTGGAGCCGGAGTGTGTCTTCAAGAAAATGGCGCCGGAAAGCGCGGACTGCGCAGGCGCCGATTCCGGCAGCAGGAATCGGCGCCTGCGCAGTCCGCGCCCTCCGGAGCCGGGAGCAGAGGAGCCGGGAGACGGAGCCGCAAGCAGCGCTGGAACCGGGAAAGGTGAGTATACTTACCCTCCCTCCTGGCGGTCCCTGACTCTCCGGTGGAGATGGCGGTATGCGTTCAGTGCTTACGCATACCGCGATCTCCCGGGAGCGTCGCTCTGTGAGGCCCAGACTGCGCCGGCGCTTGCGCTTGCGCAGTCTATAGAGGCTTCGGACAGAGTGACGCTCCCAGCGTTATATTATAGATTAGGTGGGGAAAGTGGATATGTATAGCTAGAAAGGACTTAGTGGCGTATTATAATTTATATTTGGAATGTTGGGTTGCATAATAGCCAATTATGTATTAATGGTGGGTGCATATCTATATTCAGATGTGTAGTGTAGAAGAAACGGAAAAAGAGAGGAATGTGCTCTGGAAGCCGTGCTCTAGGTAACTGTGTTATTTTATGCAGAGATGATTTATTGCTGCGGCTCCTTCTCACTTGTCGGTAACAGGTCATCTCTTTTAACATATTCTCTGACATGACAAAAGCACTGTGGACACTTTTGCATTTGTCACCCCCTAAAAAAACAAATAAATAAAAAAAGCAAAAAAAAGGAAAAAAGCGTGCACTTACCAGTGTCATCAGGACAGTCCCCACCAGAAGCCCCAAATATCGTCTGCTCGCCTGTATTCACTGATGTGGTGTCTGTCTGGGACGTGTCTTTGCTCTGCAGATAGATGGACTGAAAAGGCAGGGAGTCCTGAGACGGAGCATCGTCTTCTGCAAAATCATCTTCTATCTGCCTCCGGGCACAAGGAGGCGTCTGAAAAACCAGCTGCTCACATGACTGTGTGCCCCAATCAGAAGCCACCAACAGTCCGTCCTCTGACATTTCCTACAGAGCGTCGGCTGCTGCATTCTCTACAAAAACCGCGCTGGAGCCTCGTGTACAATGACTGAAAGGACAAGAAAGCGGAGAAGAAATATCTCACAGTAACAAGTGACCAGAGGGGAAGAACAGCTCAGGAGGAGTAAGGAGAGAAAAATATAATAATTAACATTACAATATTGGCTAATGGGTATAGTCTTATAGCAGTTATATGCCTGTACAGAGGGTGCAGTATTATAGTAGTTATATTCTTGTACATAGGAGCAGTATTATAGTAGTTATATTCTTGTACATAGGAGCAGTATTATAATAATTATATTCCTGTACATAGGGGGTAGTATTATAGTAGTTATATTCTTGTACATAGGAGCAGTATTATAGTAGTTATATTCTTGTACATAGGGGCAGTATTATAGTAGTCATATTCTTGTACATAGGAGCAGTATTATAGTAGTTATATTCTTGTACATAGGGGCAGTATTATGGTAGTTATATTCTTGTACATAGGGGCAGTATTATAGTAGTCATATTCTTGTACATAGGAGCAGTATTATAGTAGTTATATTCTTGTACATAGGGGCAGTATTATAGTAGTTATATTCTTGTACATAGGGGCAGTATTATAGTAGTCATATTCTTGTACATAGGGGCACTATTATAGTAGTTATATTCTTGTACATAGGAGCAGTGTTATAGTAGTTATATTCTTGTACATAGGGGCAGTATTATAGTAGTTATATTCTTGTACATAGGGGCAGTATTATAGTAGTCATATTCTTGTACATAGGAGCAGTATTATAGTAGTTATATTCTTGTACATAGGGGCAGTATTATAGTAGTTATATTCTTGTATATAGGAGCAGTATTATAGTAGTTATATTCTTGTACATAGGAGCAGTATTATAGTAGTTATATTCTTGTACATAGGGGCAGTATTATAGTAGTTATATTCTTGTACATAGGAGTAGTATTATAGTAGTTATATTCTTGTACATAGGGGGCAGTATTATAGTAGTTATATTCTTGTACATAGGGGGCAGTATTATAGTAGTTATATTCTTGTACATAGGGGCAGTATTATAGTAGTTATATTCTTGTACATAGGGGCAGTATTATAGTAGTTATATTCCTGTACATAGGGGCAGTATTATAGTAGTTATATTCTTGTACATAGGGGCAGTATTATAGTAGTTATATTCTTGTACATAGGGGGCAGTATTATAGTAGTTATATTCTTGTACATAGGGGCAGTATTATAGTTATATTCCTGTACATAGGGGCAGTATTATAGTAGTTATATTCTTGTACATAGGGGCAGTATTATAGTAGTTATATTCTTGTACATAGGGGCAGTATTATAGTAGTTATATTCTTGTACATAGGGGGCAGTATTATAGTAACTATATTCTTGTACATAGGAGCAGTATTATAGTAGTTATATTCTTGTACATAGGGGCAGTATTATAGTTATATTCCTGTACATAGGGGCAGTATTATAGTAGTTATATTCTTGTACATAGGGGCAGTATTATAGTAGTTATATTCTTGTACATAGGGGGCAGTATTATAGTAGTTATATTCTTGTACATAGGGAGCAGTATTATAGTAGTTATATTATTGTACATAGGGGCAGTATTATAGTAGTTATAATCTTGCACACAGGGGTCGGTATTATAGTAGTTATATTCTTGTACATAGGTGCAGTATTATAGTAGTTATATTCTTGCACATAGAGGCAGTATTATAGTAGTTATATTCTTGTACATAGGGGCAGTATTATAGTAGTTATATTCTTGTACATAGCGGCAGTATTATAGTAGTTATATTCTTGTACATAGGAGCAGTATTATAGTAGTTATATTATTGTACATAGGGGCAGTAGTATAGTAGTTATAATCTTGTATATAGGGGCAGTATTATAGTAACTATATTCTTGTACATAGGGGGCAGTATTATAGTAGTTATATTCTTGTACATAGGGGCAGTATTATAGTAGTTATATTCTTGTACATAGGAGCAGTATTATAGTAGTTATATTCTTGTATATAGGAGCAGTATTATAGTAGTTATATTCTTGTACATAGAGGCAGTATTATAGTAGTTCTATTCTTGTACATAGGAGCAGTATTATAGTAGTTCTATTCTTGTACATAGGGGCAGTATTATAGTAGTTATATTCTTGTACATAGGTGCAGTATTATAGTAGTTATATTCTTGCACATAGAGGCAGTATCATAGTAGTTATATTCTTGTACATAGGAGCAGTATTATAGTAGTTATATTCTTGTACATAGGTGCAGTATTATAGTAGTTATATTCTTGCACATAGGAGGAGTATTATAGTAGTTATATTCTTGTACATAGGAGCAGTATTATAGTAGTTATATTCTTGTACATAGGAGCAGTATTATAGTAGTTATATTCTTGTATATAGGGGCAGTATTATAGTAGTTATATTCTTGTACACAGGTTGCAGTATTATAGTAGTTATATTCTTGTACATAGGGGCAGTATTATAGTAGTTATATTCTTGTACACAGGTTGCAGTATTATAGTAGTTATATTCTTGTACACAGGGGGCAGTATTATAGTAGTTATATTCTTGTATATAGGGGCAGTATTATAGTAACTATATTCTTGTACATAGGGGGCAGTATTATAGTAGTTATATTCTTGTACATAGGGGCAGTATTATAGTAGTTATATTCTTGTACATAGGAGCAGTATTATAGTAGTTATATTCTTGTATATAGGGGCAGTATTATAGTAGTTATATTCTTGTACATAGAGGCAGTATTATAGTAGTTATATTCTTGTACATAGGAGCAGTATTATAGTAGTTATATTCTTGTACATAGGAGCAGTATTATAGTAGTTCTATTCTTGTACATAGGAGCAGTATTATAGTAGTTCTATTCTTGTACATAGGGTCAGTATTATAGTAGTTATATTCTTGTACATAGGAGCAGTATTATAGTAGTTATATTCTTGTACATAGGGGCAGTATTATAGTAGTTATATTCTTGTACATAGGAGCAGTATTATAGTAGTTATATTCTTGTACATAGGTGCAGTATTACAGTAGTTATATTCTTGTACATAGGAGCAGTATTATAGTAGTTATATTCTTGTACATAGGAGCAGTATTATAGTAGTTATATTCTTGTACATAGGGGCAGTATTATAGTAGTTATATTCTTGTACATAGGAGCAGTATTATAGTAGTTATATTCTTGTACATAGGGGCAGTATTATAGTAGTTATATTCTTGTACATAGGAGCAGTATTATAGTCGTTATATTCTTGTACATAGGTGCAGTATTACAGTAGTTATATTCTTGTACATAGGAGCAGTATTATAGTAGTTATATTCTTGTACATAGGAGCAGTATTATAGTAGTTATATTCTTGTACATAGGGGCAGTATTATAGTAGTTATATTCTTGTACATAGGGGCAGTATTATAGTAGTTATATTCTTGTACACAGGGGGCAGTATTATAGTAGTTATATTCTTGTATATAGGGGCAGTATTATAGTAACTATATTCTTGTACATAGGGGGCAGTATTATAGTAGTTATATTCTTGTACATAGGGGGCAGTATTATAGTAGTTATATTCTTGTACATAGGGGGCAGTATTATAGTAGTTATATTCTTGTACATAGGGGGCAGTATTATAATAACTATATTCTTGTACATAGGGGGCAGTATTATAGTAGTTATATTCTTGTATATAGGGGCAGTATTATAGTAGTTATTATTATTATTATTATTATTATTTATTATTATAGCGCCATTTATTCCATGGCGCTTTACATGTGAGGAGGGGTATACATAATAAAACAAGTACAATAATCTTGAAAAATACAAGTCACAACTGGTACAGGAGGAGAGAGGACCCTGCCCGCGAGGGCTCACAATCTACAAGGGATGGGTGAGGATACAGTAGGTGAGGGTAGAGCTGGCCGTGCAGCGGTTTGGTCAATCGGTGGTTACTGCAGGTTGTAGGCTTGTCGTTATAGTAGTAGTATAGTAGTAGTTATATTCTTGTACATAGGGGCAGTATTATAGTAGTTATATTCTTGTACATGGGGGCAGTATTATAGTAGTTATATTCTTGTACATAGGAGCAGTATTATAGTAGTTATATTCTTGTATATAGGGGCAGTATTATAGTAACTATATTCTTGTACATAGGGGGCAGTATTATAGTAGTTATATTGTTGTACATAGGAGCAGTATTATAGTAGTTATATTCTTGTACATAGGAGCAGTATTATAGTAGTTATATTCTTGTACATAGGGGCAGTATTATAGTAGTTATATTCTTGTATATAGGGGCAGTATTATAGTAGTTATATTCTTGTACATAGGAGCAGTATTATAGTAGTTATATTCTTGTACATGGGGCAGTATTATAGTAGTTATATTCTTGTATATAGGAGCAGTATTATAGTAGATATATTCTTGTACATAGGAGCAGTATTATAGTAGTTATATTCTTGTACATAGGAGCAGTATTATAGTAGTTATATTCTTGTACATAGGGGGCAGTATTATAGTAGTTATATTCTTGTATATAGGAGCAGTATTATAGTAGTTATATTCTTGTACATGGGGCAGTATTATAGTAGTTATATTCTTGTATATAGGGGCAGTATTATAGTAGTTATATTCTTGTACATAGGAGCAGTATTATAGTAGTTATATTCTTGTACATGGGGCAGTATTATAGTAGTTATATTCTTGTATATAGGAGCAGTATTATAGTAGATATATTCTTGTACATAGGAGCAGTATTATAGTAGTTATATTCTTGTACATAGGAGCAGTATTATAGTAGTTATATTCTTGTACATAGGGGGCAGTATTATAGTAGTTATATTCTTGTACATAGGAGCAGTATTATAGTAGTTATATTCTTGTACATGGGGCAGTATTATAGTAGTTATATTCTTGTATATAGGAGCAGTATTATAGTAGTTATATTCTTGTACATAGGAGCAGTATTATAGTAGTTATATTCTTGTACATAGGGGCAGTATTATAGTAGTTATATTCTTGTACATAGGAGCAGTATTATAGTAGTTATATTCTTGTACATAGGGGGCAGTATTATAGTAGTTATATTCTTGTACATAGGAGCAGTATTATAGTAGTTATATTCTTGTACATAGGAGCAGTATTATAGTAGTTATATTCTTGCACATAGGGGCAGTATTATAGTAGTTATATTCTTGTACATGGGGGCAGTATTATAGTAGTTATATTCTTGTATATAGGGGCAGTATTATAGTAACTATATTCTTGTACATAGGGGGCAGTATTATAGTAGTTATATTCTTGTACATAGGAGCAGTATTATAGTAGTTATATTCTTGTACACAGGGGGCAGTATTATAGTAGTTATATTCTTGTATATAGGGGCAGTATTATAGTAGTTATATTCTTGTACATAGGGGGCAGTATTATAGTAGTTATATTCTTGTACATAGGAGCAGTATTATAGTAGTTATATTCTTGTACATAGGGGCAGTATTATAGTAGTTATATTCTTGTACATAGGGGCAGTATTATAGTAGTTATATTCTTGTACATAGGAGCAGTATTATAGTAGTTATATTCTTGTACATAGCGGCAGTATTATAGTAGTTATATTCTTGTACATAGGTGCAGTATTATAGTAGTTATATTCTTGTACATAGGGTCAGTATTATAGTAGTTATATTCTTGTACACAGGGGGCAGTATTATATTACACCTCTGCCCTTGTATCTGGCATTATGTCGCTGTATATGACACGTCTTTCCCTGGTTTCCTCTTTGCTGCCTCCTCTGCCCTCAGACACCTGCGCTCACACTGTTACCCGGGTAACCATTAGTACCTGGTCTCTGGAGGCCTCCGGACATCTTTGCTGCACGTTTTGAGCCTTTGCAGTCTCGGTTCCGGTTACTGCCGTAGTCTATAGGTGTCTTTAGAATTATTTTTTCCTAAAGTTTTTATTCCCCCCGTCTCCGCTGTTTCTCAGAAACCGCAGACCAGAATCAAGTTGTGGAACGCAACCGGAAAAGTGGCGTGGAACGCAGAGGAAATGACGCATACAATTCGAACAGGGATAAATCATTTCAAAGAGGCTTGGAACGCAAATGGAAATTCAAGTGAGACGTGGAACGCACTGCGCCGGAAGCTGTGGACACGCGAGGCTCGGAGCCTGGAGCCGGGACGGAGCTGTGACCTCCGCGGGCTGGAGCTGTGCTCTCCCCGGACACAGGTGATCAGGCAGGAGCGGGCGCCGCAGTGTTTTGTGGTGTCGGCCCTGTAATTGCTGCTATGTGTAATATGTTCAGTGCTGTTTCCATGGCGAGCAGTTTGTTTTAACTCATTAAGATGATTTTTTTTTAAATATGTTTTTTCTTAAGGTTCTTTCATGTGTTCAGCTTTTATGTCGCCATTTTTTAGTCTATGGTATTTTTTGCGTTTTCGGAGTCGGATGGGGGGATGGTTATCTGAGATACGAATAGTTTGGGGTCTGTAAATCATTTTAATCATCTAGTGTGTGCAAACTGTAAAGCGCTGCGGTATATGTTAGCGCTATATAAAAATCAAGATTTCCCCCCCCCCCCCCCGGACTGTGAATATATAATAAACTGCTTTTCTTACAATATTTTAGACTTTTTTTTTTTTTCACAAGGTGACACATCAGGAGGCTCATGTATCTGCTTCTTTATGTAGCGCATTGGATTCCGCATGGACAGTTGTATCCGGTCATAACATCCTTTCCACATTACTGGTCTGGATGAAAACGGTGCAGAAAATCTGCATTAAATATGCCCCATGTGCACACAGCCTTAGGCTAGGTTCACGTTAGCGTATTTATGCGCAGTGTATCATCTGCATGCGCATTTAAACGCAGGCGTCCGCTGCATTTCTTATCCGCCTCAAAAAAAAGGTAACGTATGATGCAAACAAAAGCTGCGCGTGCATGCGCTTGTGTGCGTTTTTTGCCTATTTTTCGATTTTTTTTTTTTTTTTTTTTTTTTTTTTTTTTTTTATGCGCATGCGTTCGATATTTCCAGGAGGGCGTGTCTCAATCAGTTCCTAGACACGCGCAGTGTGAAGTACGCAAGCGCATCGAACGTATACATACGCATGTCCTTGCGTACCAATGCGTTCCCAGAGATAGTAATGCGTCGTTTTGATGCACTCGTCCGCATGCGCATGATTGCACAATATGTGATACCTCAAAAAAATGCAACATGTTGCGTTCGCCGGACACCGCCGCACTCCGCAAAACGACGCATGCACTCGCTTATCTCTGCGTACACCATGTTAAATATATGCACGCATGACGGATGCGGATCATACACTGCGCGCAGATACGCTAATGTGAATCCAGCCTTACGGCGCCTCCATGTGGGGTAACTTATAGCACTTGTTACAATTGCTTGTTTTTTTAATTCATTTATTTTGGACCCATAATGAAGCATTTTTCTTCTTTTTTAGACATTTTTACTCTTCCTCCAATATAGATTAGTTGAGTAAGCGGACTTTCCACCGCTCGCATACCTGCAGAGTGCAGTGTGTTACCCTATTGCAGGACTTATGTCCACGTGCATGTCCATCAGCACCGTGCTATCCAATCACAGCGGCCCGACTGCCAGATCCTCCCGCGATCACACACCTTAGATGCCGCAGCTGCCATTGACCACAGTATTTATGGGCTATTACTGCAGGGGTTGAAGCTGGCTGAGTTCTTAAAAAGGTTGGCTTAGATTTTAGATTATACTTTAAAACATAAAAATGTAAAAAAAAAAAAAAAAAAGCGCTAATACTTTCCAACTTCTCTGGATATCCCACGTGTTATTTTTTTTTTTCTTCAAAATCTCAGTGCACTTGGTTCCCTAATGACGGGATCTTATGTGACATCCATGTGACAGCCGAAATTGAATCACTTGGTAGGATCATTACATAAAGCAACGCCATGGACCGGATGATACCGGAGTCTTGATTAATACAGAACCTGTCCTAATCAGCACAGAAACGCAGTCAATAGATCCCATAAAATATCACTTTTATTAATTACATAATAAAATCCAATACATAGAAACAGGTACAGCGGAATAGATAGGGACAGTGGAGCACTATGTGGCAGTACAATAAACACACAAGGGGCTAAAAGGCACCACCCACTACATACACATACCCTGAAACAGTGTACTTTGGCTAACAGACCATAAATATGGTAAAACGGATATCTAAATCTAAATTAAATCACTAAGGACTAGTCATTATCAAGCCAATCTAACTGAAATAACCGAATAATACCTGGTATGTGCAGCGGTGGGGGACCCAGAGCCCACCCCGACGCGCATTTGGGGGCACGCCTAGTCACTAGTCCTTAGAGATTTAATTTATATTTAGATATCCGTTTTACCATATTTATGGTCTGTTAGCCAAAGTACACTGTTTCACGGTATGTGTATGTAGTGGGTGGTACCTTTTAGCCCCTTGTGTGTTTATTGTACTGCCACATAGTGCTCCACTGTCCCCATCTTTTCCGCTGTACCTGTTTCCATGTATTGGGTTTTATTATGTAATTAATAAGTGATATTTTATGGGATCTATTGACTGCGTTTCTGTGCTGATTAGGATATCTGTTGTTTTGCAGTTGTCCCTGTTTGGTCCTAGCATGCACACATGGGGTATTTATTGTTGTATCCTCTCTGATGTATTATAATTCCTCTCTGTGTGTAAAATGTATGCTACAACTCTATTACCTAATACAGAACCTGGTAGAGATTACATTAGGTAGTTTTTTGTTTTTTTCTCACTGTAATGCTGACCCTTTTACCCTTTTCTCACTCTATCTTGTCAGAATGCCACAGAGAAGATAATCGTACCTCCCGTCAGCTTCGTCATCTGTCGCAATGCCGCTATCGGATTTCCTGGCGGCGCTGAAGGATAACCCTTACTTTGGTGCTGGGTTCGGTCTGGTCGGTGTGGGCACAGCTTTGGCATTAGCTCGTAAAGGCGCCCAGCTAGGAATGGTGGCCTTCAGGAGGCATTACATGATCACGCTGGAGGTCCCCAGTAAAGATAAGAGCTACCATTGGCTGCTGAGCTGGATCTCGCATCACGCAAAACGCACGCAACACTTGAGCGTGGAGACGTCGTATCTGCAGCACGAGAGCGGCCGGATCAGCACTAAGTTTGACTTTGTGCCCAGTCCCGGAAATCACTTTATTTGGTAATGGGTTTATTATGAAGATGATGTAATGGGGGCCGTAGTTATTGTCAACCGGCCGGTCCAGAGGAAGCGAATAAACTGCTGAATACACTTCATCCAGCGAAGCAGAAAAGGCTTTAAATCTATAGATAAATTAAATGGTTAATCAAGTGCCGTAACATTTTCAGACAGGAATTCTAAAAAGTCTCATTATGTCTTTTTCTTAAGGTATCGAAATAAGTGGATTCGCATAGAGAGAAATCGTGAGAAACAGATGATTGATTTACACACAGGAACCCCATGGGAGTCTGTTACCTTTACTGCTATAGGGACCAATAGGGATATTTTCTTCAATATTCTACAAGAAGGTAGAAAAATTGAGTCTGATATCATAAAGCTATAATAACGGTGTACAAGAATATAACTACTATAACAGTGCCCCTATGTACAAGAATATAACTACTATAATACTGCCCATATGTACAAGAATATAACTACTATAATACTGCCTCTATGTACAAGAATATAACTACTATAATACTGCCCCTATGTACAAGAATATAACTACTATAATACTGCCCCTATATACAAGAATATAACTACTATAATACTGCCCCCTATGTACAAGAATATAACTACTATAATACTGCCCCCTATGTACAAGAATATAATTACTATAATACTGCCCCTATGTACAAGAATATAACTACTATAACACTGCCCCTATGTACAAGAATATAACTACTATAATACTGCTCCTATGTACAAGAATATAACTACTATAATACTGCTCCTATGTACAAGAATATAATTACTATAATACTGCTCCTATGTACAAGAATATAATTACTATAATACTGCTCCTATGTACAAGAATATAACTACTATAATATTGCTCCTATGTACAAGAATATAATTACTATAATACTGCTCCTATGTACAAGAATATAACTACTATAATACTGCTCCTATGTATAAGAATATAACTACTATAATACTGCTCCTATATACAAGAATATAACTACTATAATGCTGCTCCTATATACAAGAATATAACTACTATAATACTGCTCCTATATACAAGAATATAACTACTATAATGCTGCTCCTATGTACAAGAATATAACTACTATAATACTGCCCCTATATACAGGAATATAACTACTATAATACTGCTCCTATGTATAAGAATATAACTACTATAATACTGCCCCTATATACAAGAATATAACTACTATAATACTGCTCCTATGTACAAGAATATAACTACTATAATACTGCTTCCTATGTACAAGAATATAACTACTATAATGCTGCTCCTATGTACAAGAATATAACTACTATAATACTGCTCCTATGTATAAGAATATAACTACTATAATACTGCCCCTATATACAGGAATATAACTACTATAATACTGCTCCTATGTACAAGAATATAACTACTATAATACTGCTTCCTATGTACAAGAATATAACTACTATAATGCTGCTCCTATGTACAAGAATATAACTATTATAATACTGCCCCTATATACAAGAATATAACTACTATAATACTGCCCCCTGTGTACAAGAATATAACTACTATAATACTGCAACCTGTGTACAAGAATATAACTACTATAATGCTGCTCCTATGTACAAGAATATAACTACTATAATACTGCTCCCTATGTACAAGAATATAACTATTATAATACTGCCCCTATATACAAGAATATAACTACTATAATACTGCCCCTATGTATAATGATATGACCGCTCCATGTATAAGATGCGTTTACTTCTTTGTTTTTCTTTTTTGTAGCTAGAGAACTTGCTCTTCGCCAGCAGGAGGGGAAGACGATCATGTACACCGCTCTGGGTGCTGAATGGCGACCTTTTGGTTTCCCAAGGCGCAGACGCCCCCTGACTTCTGTGGTGCTAGAAGAAGGGATTTCTGATAAGATTGTTCAGGATGTGAAAGGATTTATCGACAATCCCAAGTGGTACAGTGACCGAGGCGAGTACCCGATACCCCGAGGATGAGTTTGGGGAGAGCACATTGTATCTTGATCTCTGGGAAATGTCACCATGTTTTCCTATCTCCTGCTATAAATCACAGGGATCCCGTACAGACGCGGATATCTCCTGTATGGGCCGCCAGGATGTGGGAAGAGCAGTTTTATGTAAGTACCATTGTGACTTATAGCTGTGGATTATGGATATGACATATGGTGACTGCAGGTCGGGGGTTATTGTAGGGGATGATATTTGGATAGTTGTGTGTTTTGCTCTCTGGTCACATTGTCTCATGGACGCCGCTGTCTCTGTCCTCTCAGCACAGCCCTGGCCGGAGAGCTGGAGTATAGCATCTGTCTAATGAGCCTGAGTGACAACAGCCTCTCAGACGATCGCCTCAATCACCTCCTGAGCGTCGCTCCGCAGCAGAGCATCATCCTACTGGAGGACGTGGACGCTGCTTTTGTTAGTCGAGATCTGGCGAAGCAGAGTAAGTGTCCAGTAATTGTGTCTTATTGTTACCTGCATTATCCTGAGTCCTATAACGACACATTACGGTACATAGTGTGTGCATATGGCACAGTCACTGTGTACATACATTACATTACTGATCCTGAGTTACATCCTGTATTATACTCCAGAGCTGCACTCACTATTCTGCTGGTGCAGTCACTGTGTACATACATTACGTTACTGATCCTGAGTTACCTCCTGTATTATACTCCAGAGCTGCACTCACTATTCTGCTGGTGCAGTCACTGTGTACATACATTACATTACTGATTCTGAGTTACATCCTGTATTATACTCCAGAGCTGCTCTCAATATTCTGCTGGTGCAATCACTGTGTACATACATTACATTACTGATCCTGAGTTACATCCTGTATTATACCCCAGAGCTGCACTCACTATTCTGCTGGTGCAGTCACTGTGAACATACATTACATTACTGATCCTGAGTTACATCCTGTATTATACTCCAGAGCTGCACTCACTACTCTGCTGGTGCAGTCACTGTGTACATACATTACATTACTGATCCTGAGTTATATCCTGTATTATACCCCAGAGCTGCACTCACTATTCTGCTGGTGCAGTCACTGTGAACATACATTACATTACTGATCCTGAGTTACATCCTGTATTATACTCCAGAGCTGCACTCACTACTCTGCTGGTGCAGTCACTGTGTACATACATTACATTACTGATCCTGAGTTACATCCTGTATTATACTCCAGAGCTGCACTCACTATTCTGCTGGTGCAGTCACTGTGTACATACATTACATTACTGATCCTGAGATACATCCTGCATTAAACTCCAGAGCTGCACTCACTATTCTGCTGGTGCAGTCACTGTGTACATACATTACATTACTGATCCTGAGTTACATCCTGTATTATCCTCCAGAGCTGCACTCACTATTCTGCTGGTGCAGTCACTGTGTACATACATTACATTACTGATCCTGAGTTACATCCTGTATTATACTCCAGAGCTGCACTCACTGTACTAATCCTGGATCTGCAATCACGGTTCTGCTGGCGGTTCTGGTGACAGTCGGTGAGCTGGTTGCTGGATCTGTTCCCTCCTTTCATCCTCCATCAGGGGCAGCAGATTACATTCCGCGTCTCTTCTCTTTCAGACCCCGCTGCCTATCAGGGCTTCGGCCGGCTGACATTTAGCGGGCTGCTGAACGCTCTGGACGGTGTCGCCTCCACTGAAGCTCGCATCGTGTTTATGACAACTAATCACATTGACAGGTGCGATGGTGAAATGTCCCTCATATACTTTGGTTTCACACATTTTGTAAAATCTCTGCTTGCTTCCAGTGAATAGTAACATTCATATTTATACTTGGGGCCTGAAAGCCCATTCCAGCCTAACATTTCTCATAGCTGAGGGTTTGTTACTATTGTATGCAGTCTAGGAAATCCATAAGGCTAGGTTCCCATTGCGTTAATGGGACCGCGCTAACGGACAGCGTTGCACGGCAAAATTAACGCCGTGCAACGCGTCCGTTAGCGCGCCCATTAACAGCAATGGTGACGCGCATCACTAGCGCATGCCATTTTCGGCTCGCGCTAGCGATGTGCCGGTGTTTTGTGGCGTGCCGCGGACGCTGCTTGCAGCGTCCGAGGCGCGCCCGCGGTCCGTTCCCCGCTCTCGCAGACGTTTAACGCGACCCCTTTACAACACATTGCGTTAGCGCAATCCGCTAGCGCTGGGCGCTAAACGGATTGCACTAACGCAATCTGAACCTAGCCTAAGAGTAGAACACCTCAGCATACACCTCCTTCTTGTCCTGATAGTTCGTTACAATGTATCAGTCAGCTCTCTGCACTTAGTGTCCTGAAGCTGCAAATACTTTTGCCTTTTTTTTTATTGTTTTACTGAACTTGCATTACATTGTTTTATAGTAGTCACTTCCAGAGCTGCAGTCAACATACAAAACCTTCATGGACGTGCCCTCTAAAAAAAAAAAAAAAAATTGTATTAATTTTGTGTTCCTGGTTCACTGCACCGTGCTGGCCGAGTACTGCGCTCCGCTTTTAGTATCTCCATAGAGAATGAATGCAGCGGCGGACGAGCATGTGCCTCGTCCTGGTGATAGCAGCGAGTCCTAGCAAGGAGATTTTTGCCCATCCGGAAGTTATCAGCTACCTCTTAAAGGGAATATTAAAGGGATTGTCCACTTTCTTACTATTTTTTTTTTTTTTTTCATAAGTGGTGCAAGTGCAGCGTTACAACATGGAGGCTGCAGAGTGATGAGTCTGGTCACTTGCCCCTCCATCAACGGCCGTGCCCGGGACCTAATCTCCATAGTGTGGCACCTTAGCAGAGAGGAGAACAGTGAGCAAACTTAAAGAAAACTATTTGGGAAGTCAAGCAGAGGAAGTGTCGGCTGGGACAATTGATTTCTTGCACGTTCACTGCTCTTCCTTTGGTTGGCACATGCAGTACGTAACGGGCACCTTCAATAACATACAGTAGCGCACTGCGCGGGCGCCAACCAAAAGAGGAGCCACACCGCAAGTTACACTTGTGGAGCAATAAATTAGAGCTTAGGACTATTGATGAGTGAATGTGCTCGGATAAGGTGTTATCTGAGCATGCTCGGGTGCTAAGTGTCTACAGAGTGCTCAAGAAAAAAAAGTTAGAGTCCCTGCTCTTGCATATCCCACGTCTGTTCAACAGCCACAACGCATGCAGAGATTCTCGGTGTGTTAAGCAGTCCCTCCATGTGTTGTGGCTGTCGAACAGCTGCAGAACTCGTATTATTCGAGCATGCGAAAGACACTGGGTTAGCACCCGAGCATGCACGCTCCTCACTACTGGGCCGACCAGTGCATCGATACACCCCAGTGCCCTGGCATTGTGCATATAAAGGGGGCAACTGATCAGTGAAATGAGTATTGTTGCCGTTGTTGTACACCCTCCTGTACTGTGCACTACATCTGGTTCCCTTTAAATATATTCACCGCTGTTTCAATGTTCCCCATCAGTCTGTTTGCAGTTATCCCATGTCCTGCACACGATCCATTTACTGACCTCAGACGTCTGGCTGGTACAAGTTCAGACAAGCCCTGCTCGATTGTCTGAAATGCCTGGATGTGAGTCGTGCGTGAGACCTGACATCTTTATGTCTCTGTAGGTTGGACCCAGCGTTGATCCGACCAGGCCGGGTGGATGTCAAGCATTTCATTGGACACTGCACCCGGTGGCAGCTCGCCCAGATGTTCCAGAGGTTCTACCCGGATCAGCCCAGCTCTGCCGCTGAGGAGTTTGTTGACTCGGCCCTTCGTTCCTTGGAGCAGATTAGTGCCGCCCAAGTGCAAGGCCACTTTATGATGCACAAAAATGACCCTCGGGCCGCCATCAAGAACATTCCCTCCCTGGCACTGTAACGGGACACCTTTTACCAAGGATTGTCCAGTTTTGTCTAAATGAAATCAAACGGTAATTGGAATTTTCGCTGCTCTTCATACACTGTGCTGCCATTTTTAAAACCACTGTTTGCTGTAAGTGAATGGAAACTTTATTGCTTCCAAACTGGGGTTGTAATTCAGTTCCATCCTGGATCATATAGAACAAGAAGCTGCACCTGTCCGCGTCAGACAGAACCAGGACCGCTCTAGGGGTAAATGACAAAACTCTGGTAGCAGAATTTAAACATGAAGCCTAAACCAGAGGTGTTTTATTTTTAATTATACGATGGTTTAGGTATTCATACACGTTGTGGACATCTTGGAGAAGTGTGACTGGTGATCGCTCGGCGTGGAGCTGCTGAATACACTTCCCCTTTAATTGGTGCAGGCCAGGTCGAGCGCAGTTGTCCGTTTTATTACACCATCCTTAGGGCTAATACACTATTAGAGGGGTTGTCAAAGATTACAAAAACATGGCTGCTTTCCTTCACCTATAGCACCACCCCTGGATGCAGGCTGTCTGTGGTGTTGCAGCTCATCCCTGTTCACATTTATACAGCTGAGCTGTAGTAAAACCTGTAGAAAGGGTTGATGCTATTTTTTTGGGGGGGGTAAAAAGCAGCCATGTGCTTTTAATCCTGGAAAACCCATTTAAGGCCCCTGTACAAGTAGATTGAATAACCCAGCATTCTCTTCCAGCCCATGGCCGGTTTGATAGAGAAAGAAACCTCAGAATAATGCGGTTATAATCGGAAAAATCTGTATTTGTATGATCCATTTCAGCAGATAGTAGCCTGCAGCCGCCATCAGTAATTAATGGCCTCCAGTCTATAATAAGCGCGGCCCTTCGGGGGCTCAGGGGCCAGTAAAGGAGCGTTCTGTTCCAGGAGCAGGAACCATGGCTGCCTCATAATGAGGTTTTATTTATAGACGTGTATCGTCGCCTCGTCCGATAATAAAAGTGCATTTATTATTAAGTGGATCCTGAATGTTTTATCTACCGTCCACGTCCTCCTCCCCACACATGTAACACAAAATACTTAAAGGCCTCATCCAGTACTGATATTCTTTATCTTAAAGGCCCAGTATGTTGGAAAAAAAAAAAAATCAAGAATCACACTTGACTTTCCACCGATGTTTTATTCCGCTGGTACTTCTATATCCTGCTATTCCCATCTCCTGGGAGTGTCTATGATTAGAGAAACTTTTCCAAAACCACCACCATTTAAGTCTGACGTTGGAACTTGGGCTCCATTAAAGTAAATGTACCTGCAATACCATAAGCAGCCTGTGGACAGGGGTGGTGCTGTTTTTCTAGGAAGAAAGCAACAATATTTTTGTTATCCCAGCCCACTCCTTTTTATATTCTGCTACAGTTGAAAAAAAATGTAAAATCATATCTACACATGCCTCCATTTTTCCCCCCCATTACAGGGGTGGGTGTACTGTTTTCCCTTTCTGTCCACTATTTACTAGCGAGCAGTAAAAGGGGTATAAATAAGCCGTCTGACATCCTAAAAAAATAAAAGGACTTGTGGAATCCAATACAGAGTATGGCAAATGTTTTCACTTCTTACATTGTATCACTGCCTGTCTGACAAGAAGAGGAATTAGAATTTTGAAAAAGAAAACTCATGAAAAGTATTTTTGTTTTCTAAAATTTACCATTGTACATTGTTGGGGGGGGGGGGGGATTTGGAAATCGGAGAAACATTTGTATAAGTAGCCCAAGCACTGAGACCCCCAGTGATAGAGGGCAGGGGTCTGCATAGAGACTGTGCAGTTTCCCAATCGTCGCTCCATTCATTATTTATGGGAGTGCCGGAAATGGCCACGTGCAGAAGCCCCATAGATAATGAATGGCCTGAAGATCGAGTATGTGCACCTCTGCAGCCTCATCCTGAAGGGAGCAGAGCCCCAATCTTGGGTTCGCTGTTGGTCTAAGTGGTCAGACCCTCAGTGATCCTAAGGATGAGAGATAATGTTATTTTCTGGGAATTAACCTTTATAGCCCAAAGTTGGCAAGTTATGTTGTGAGCTTGCTGTAATTTGGAGAACCCCCCAACATACAGCTCTCCGGCGTCCCCATGAGCGGTATTACCATGCTGGTAGCTGTAGGTTTGCGGTAGATGAAGGTCGGTCTGGACGTCTGTGGTTTCATAGCATCTCACTGCCATAGGATTCAATGTAAAGCTAAATGGGAGGACACAGCCGGGTCTGTGCTTCTCTAGGAGGCCTGGGAGACTACGCACAAAATCCTGGCTCCGTATCTGCTTTCATTCAGACATTATATGGCAACAAGTCAAAGAGGAGGAGAATCTGCCGATCTGGTTAGAAAATCGCACACAATGACTGATCACGTAGTGACATTTTTATTGAATATCGGTGGTACGGCACTTTCTTTATGGCAAGTATTCATGCTGTAAGCCGTAGGGCTGCAAACACCTGGCGCCCTCCTGAGACACCAACCTCATTTACATTTGCACCGATAGAAAAGGCTTGTGCTTCATTGGATGTTTTGGTGCCATTTGTGAGATTACATTTTATATATGTAGCAAAATCCCTTTAATTGGACTTTGAGCCGGAGGATAATGGATTGCTGAAATCTCACTGCAATGATATATTATAAAGTCTTAAAAACGTAACATTTGCAAGCGTCTCGTACCAGTCATTACTTGGACCCTTCCTGAAATGGACTAGAGATCGTGGAGGATTGGAAAGTTTCTCCGCGCTCCTGTGTGGAGGAGAAAGGCCCAAAAAACTCGGCTGCAAAAGTAACGACGTCCTCCGGCTTCCTGAGGAGTAAGAACTGCATGAAGTCCGCGAGGAGGGTCTTCATCTCTGGATGTCGTCGCAGGTACGTCTCGTGATCGGACACTAGTTCTTCCTGCGGAAAGTACAAGCAATTCTGGAGGAATAAGGCAGCCGTCCACCATGGGGAAGGATTACAAACAAAATAGATACCGCATGTTTTTTTTTTTTTACTGCAGTGATCCCTCTGTACCGGGCAGCGCAGTCTGCTGTCCTTTCCTATACAGTTAACAGCAGCCCCATACCGCTCAGGTCGAGGCTAAAAAAGGGAGCACTTTTGGCCTCTGTCTGGTAAAGGTTGCAGCCCCAAATTATAAAGTTATCCATGCAAAAAAAACTAACAAAAAAAATCTACATATCTCCGCTTTCTGTGGGCAGTTTCTGGCTTACATTGCGAGCTGAGATTTGTAGTTCTCCTGTAGCTAAAGTTGGTATTCCCACTTTAGCCAGTTAAGGGAAAATCTACATGTGATTGCCAGGATTATGAAAATGGCTGAGTGCGCTGTGCTACACAAGAAGTGAACGGGAGTTACGGAAACAACATGTACCAGCAGTCTACTCGGCTGTTTCTAGGTATTCCTTCAATAGCCAAGATGGGAACATCCAATTAATCAGCCCCAGCCCTCCTCGCCATACCTTTCTCTCCAGGAACTGTGAGTGCAGCTGAGGGTCTTCCTCCCAGATTAGGGGCTTCTTTTCAAACACCGGTTTGGGATCTTCTTCATCTGTGAACAGATTTGAGAGCATCAGGTCCTTGTTTGCTACAAAGTGGCGGAGTCTAAATATTACAACTTTGCCGAAATTCGTTCCCATCCACTGGTCCAGAATACAAGGCATGGTTCAGATCTTTAGATGCCCGATAAATTCAGGCGCTGTTCACATCTGCGTCATGCGCTTGGTCAGGATGAGGCTACTTTTTAGAGAAAAATGATAGACCCCATAATAGTCAATGGGGGTCTGTCCTATACTGTTTACTTCTATTATTTGACAGATGTCGCTGCACAAAATCCTAATGCAGATGTGATACTTTGCTTTTGAGTGCAGCCATTTATGCATTAGGTTCCTTTTAGGCAGTGTGCACACGTTGCGTTTCAGGCACGGTTTTTCCTGTGCAGTGTTGGCACAAAACCTGAAGAGTTTCCTGATGCCAGCAAAAATGAAGGAGAATCCTGCAGTCTCATGCACACATTGCTTAGTTTTGGTGCAGTATGCAGCATGTCGTCAATTCTTCTAGCTTTTTGCTGCAGATTTCAACAATAATGTGTGGAAAAAGCGTAAAAACAAGCGTATTTTAAGCTGCGTTTTCCTGCCAAGAAACGTAGAAATGGCGCAGAAAATAATTAACATGTGCACATGTCCTAAGGTTCCCACATCTGTTCTGCTCTTGATAAAAGGATTATATCACTGTGTAAAGACTGATGTTCTGGCATTAATACCTGGCTCTGAGAGTATCGGCATCTGTGTGATTCTCATGGTGACAGGAGACCCGACCTGGATGCGACTCGTCATATGTCTGTAGCGAAGTAAAGGGAAGAATGAACTGGTGGCGACAAGGGATACTAACAAAATCAGCACCGGCGAGGTAGGATACAAGGCATGTAATAAAATCAGCACCGGGGAGGTGGGATACACGGCATGTAATAAAATCAGCACCGGGGAGGTGGGATACACGGCATGTAATAAAATCAGCACCGGGGAGGTGGGATACACGGCATGTAATAAAATCAGCACCGGGGAGGTGGGATACACGGCATGTAATAAAATCAGCACCGGGGAGGTGGGATACACGGCATGTAATAAAATCAGCACCGGGGAGGTGGGATACACGGCATGTGATATAATCAGCACCGGGGAGGTGGGATACACGGCATGTGATATAATCAGCACCGGGGAGGTGGGATACACGGCATGTGATATAATCAGCACCGGGGAGGTGGGATACACGGCATGTGATAAAATCAGCACCGGCGAGGTGGGATACACGGCATGTAATAAAATCAGCACCAGGGAGGTGGGATACACGGCATGTAATAAAATCAGCACCGGGGAGGTGGGATACACGGCATGTAATAAAATCAGCACCGGGGAGGTGGGATACACGGCATGTGATATAATCAGCACCGGGGAGGTGGGATACACGGCATGTGATAAAATCAGCACCGGCGAGGTGGGATACACGGCATGTAATAAAATCAGCACCAGGGAGGTGGGATACACGGCATGTGATATAATCAGCACCGGGGAGGTGGGATACACGGCATGTAATAAAATCAGCACCAGGGAGGTGGCATACACGGCATGTAATAAAATCAGCACCAGGGAGGTGGGATACACGGCATGTAATAAAATCAGCACCGGCGAGGTGGGATACACGGCATGTAATAAAATCAGCACCAGGGAGGTGGGATACACGGCATGTGATATAATCAGCACCGGGGAGGTGGGATACACGGCATGTAATAAAATCAGCACCAGGGAGGTGGGATACACGACATGTGATATAATCAGCACCAGGGAGGTGGGATACATGGCATGTGATATAATCAGCATCGGCGAGGTGGGATACATGGCATGTAATAAAATCAGCACCGGGGAGGTGGGATACACGGCATGTGATATAATCAGCACCGGGGAGGTGGGATACACGGCATGTGATAAAATCAGCACCGGCGAGGTGGGATACACGGCATGTAATAAAATCAGCACCAGGGAGGTGGGATACACGGCATGTGATATAATCAGCACCGGGGAGGTGGGATACACGGCATGTAATAAAATCAGCACCAGGGAGGTGGGATACACGGCATGTAATAAAATCAGCACCGGCGAGGTGGGATACACGGCATGTAATAAAATCAGCACCAGGGAGGTGGGATACACGGCATGTGATATAATCAGCACCGGGGAGGTGGGATACACGGCATGTAATAAAATCAGCACCAGGGAGGTGGGATACACGGCATGTGATATAATCAGCATCGGCGAGGTGGGATACATGGCATGTAATAAAATCAGCACCGGCGAGGTGGGATACACGGCATGTGATATAATCAGCACCGGGGAGGTAGGATACAAGGCATGTGATATAATCAGCACCGGCGAGGTGGGATACACGGCATGTGATATAATCAGCACCGGGGAGGTGGGATACACGGCATGTGATATAATCAGCACCGGGGAGGTGGGATACACGGCATGTGATAAAATCAGCACCAGGGAGGTGGGATACACGGCATGTAATAAAATCAGCACCAGGGAGGTGGGATACACGGCATGTGATAAAATCAGCACCAGGGAGGTGGGATACACGGCATGTAATAAAATCAGCACCAGGGAGGTGGGATACACGGCATGTAATAAAATCAGCACCAGGGAGGTGGGATACACGGCATGTAATAAAATCAGCACCAGGGAGGTGGGATACACGGCATGTGATATAATCAGCACCAGGGAGGTGGGATACACGGCATGTGATATAATCAGCACCGGGGAGGTGGGATACACGGCATGTGATAAAATCAGCACCGGCGAGGTGGGATACACGGCATGTAATAAAATCAGCACCGGGGAGGTGGGATACACGGCATGTAACATAATCAGCACCAGGGAGGTGGGATACACGGCATGTAATATAATCAGCACCAGGGAGGTGGGATACACGACATGTAATATAATCAGCACCAGCGAGGTGGGATACATGGCATGTAATAAAATCAGCACCGGCGAGGTGGGATACATGGCATGTAATAAAATCAGCACCGGCGAGGTGGGATACACGGCATGTGATAACATCAGCACCAGGGAGGTGGGATACACGGCATGTGCTCATCTGCATTGCACATGGCTGCCGGAGCTGCCTTCATATCTATGACTCTGACTACAGTAGTGCTTGCTGCAATTTTTGCTCCGTGGACTGATGGCCATGTATACTCGCTTGTATAAAGGGTACATGGCACTCAATAACTGCACACACCGAATACACACTCGTCTGAACAAGCCCTTACTGAAATAAAAGAATACGAGCGATCCGATATCGGTTACCCGTCAGGGAGGAAGCAGCACTGCCAGGTGACGGGCAGGTCGTCTGAGTGAATCGCTCGCTCTATGCCATAAACTTCTATGGAGTCTTTGCCGATGATCTGCAGCCGGGGGCCGAGCTCTCGCTGTAATACACAAGCCACGTCTGCTGTAAAGCTCCACAGCACAAGGAGCCAGTGACATCTCGTGTCACACAACTTACATAGGACGAGACGCACAGATTCATCTCCGCATCCAAGGTCAGAAAATCCAGGGTTTGTGGGGTTTTCCTTCTTGCAAGAAGCCGCATGATCAGCAGGTTCGAGGCCTCGGAGATGAACCCAGTCAGCGAGCTCAGATCGTAGGACTTGGATTCCTGGTGGGCTTGCTGCGGAGAGAAGGGGAAGTGTAATCTCCTATTATCGCACCGATGGGCTGTCCCGTGTCGCTCACTTCTGTATCTGGGGGGGACCGGCGCTGATGATGCTCCTGTTGGGGAAAGTATGGTGCACCTTTCCTAAACCTGACGATTGTCGGATGCTGTTGTCCTACAAAACCCAGGATATAATGGATGATGCCCAAAGCTATATCTGACATAGGGGTCTGTGATCGGGGGTAACTCTTCTATTATATAAGCATGCTTTACTGGGGCACTCAACGAGGGGCTGTACTGACAACCCCTTCTAAAAATATATTTAGGGGAGACAATTGTATTTGTGATTTTGGTGCAGTTTTTGTGCCGCATTTTTTAGACAGAATATTAAACACTTTTTGCAGCGTAGGAAAATCAAAAAAGTAAAAATGTGTCAAATCTCTGAAATACCCCTATCATGCGAATATATCCTAACATATGAAGACACGGCCCCTCGTGGGTTGCATATAGTGGGGGGCGACTCCTCCGCACTCACCTGACCCTCAGTAATAACTCTGCTGATCACCATCTGGTCACCGCGTCTCGTCATGTCAGTTTTCTTATCCAGTGAATGTCCTTTTAGCTGAAGAATGGACAGTGAGTGGTCTATTGGGGGCGCCGGACGATGGCATTATACAGTCATAAAAACTATCGTTTTGTGTATACAGCTCTTCTGCAGGCCTATGCATCTACAGACTGCAATCAAACTCTGCAGCCACACTCCCTTTTTTTGTTCCTTACTTTTTGCGTTCACAAAAGAGGCTACGACTGCAAGATCAGAATATGGACGGTTGTTTATAACCTGTAACCATGACGACACATTGATCTGCATGGGAGCTGTGTGCACACAAACCAAATTTCCATTTTTTGGAGCGCTGTAAAAAATAAAATAGGAGATCAATGATGGACTTAACCACTTCAACCCCTTAGAGACAAAGCAATATTTTCATTTTTTTTTTTTCATCTTTACATTTTGATGACTTGTTTTATTGTAACATCAATTAAACCTCCATTGGCTCCGATTTCGGGTCTGGTTATTTTTTTCTAACCACACCACTCTGGGCTACATAGAACGTGTTGTATTTTTTTTAGTGTTTATGGTGAAGGTAGAAAAAAATAGTACCAAAATTCCACATTGATTATTTTGGCTTTTTAATTCCTTCATCCCCTTTTCCAAAAGCCATACCTTTTTTTATTTTTCACTCCACGTGGCCGTATAAGGCTTGTTTTTTTTGTGGGCTGAGTTGTACTTTTTAATGACACCATTCATGTTACCATATAGTGCACTGGAAAACAGGGAAAAAAATCCAAGTGCGTTGAAATTGCAAAAAAAAGTGCAATTCCACAATTGTGTTATTTTTGGTTTTTTTATTAGCCATGTTCACTACTTGGTAAAGCATACCTGGTAATATGATCTTCCAGGTTGGTGCCTGCACACAGATGTTTAGACTTATTTATTTTTCTACTTAAGTGTTGACATTTTGGGGGGAAATTTGTAAAAATAAATAAAAATAAATAAATCTTGCTTTTGTCGCCATTTTCCAAGACCCGTAAGGTTTTCATTTCTCGTGATATGAGGCTGGGAAAGGGCTAATTTTTTTGTGTATGGAGCTGACATTTTTATTGATACCATTTTCGGGTAGATATGATGTTTGATCGCCTCCTATTGCAATGTTGCCGAGGCCCCAAAAAACGTGATTCTGGCAGGTTTTTTCTGTTACACCATTTACTAATCGGATTAATTTATTTTATATTTTGATAGATCAGACTTTTGCAGAACCAGCAATACCTAATATATGTATTTTTTTAATAGGGCAAAGGGGGGGGGGGGGGGGGGGGGGGTCATATTTTTAAAAACTCTTCTTTTCCTTTTTACTGTATTCAATAGTTTTTAGGGGACTTGAAGCTGCGATGGTCTAATAGTCTAATCACTTGTACCACGTAGTTTCATCACTGCTATGCTGCTACCCCTATGAGCGCCAGCATGAAATAACACCCCCCATCCCTGCCGGCGCATATCAGGGCGGTATGGTGGCTCAGTGGTTAGCACAGCAGCCTTGCAGTGCTGGAGTCCTGGGTTCAAATCCCACCAAGGACAACATCTGCAAGGAGTTTGTATGTTCTCCCCGTGTTTGCGTGGGTTTCCTCCGGGTTCTCTGGTTTCCTCCCACATTCCAAAGACATACTGTTAGGGAATTTAGATTGTGAGCCCCATCGGGGACAGTGATGATAATGTGTGCAACCTGTAAAGGGCTGCGGAATATGTTAGCGCTATATAAAAATAAAGATTACTATTATTATATCTAATGACACTGCCAGAGACTGACTTGTAATAAGGCATTGATGGTGCGGTACCTTAATAAACTCGTGGTGATGCTGCTCCAGCGTTTCCAGCTGTAGAGAGATATAAGCTGCAAAAATAAAAAAAATAGGGATTTTTGTGTACTCACCGTAAAATCCTTTTCTCCGAGCCATTCATTGGGGGACACAGACCATGGTGTATGCTGCTGCCACCAGGAGGCTGACACTAAGTAATACAAAGAAAAAGTTAGCTCCTCCCCTGCAGTATACACCCTCCTGCTGGCTCCCAGCTAACCAGTTCGGTGCAAAAGCAGTAGGAGATCAATAACGACATATAAGCGTAAAGCATGTCACATTATATATACGAGTATAACATATCAAAAGATAAAAACAAAGCATAAGCTAATAACAGGGTGGGAGCTGTGTCCCCCAATGAATGGCTCGGAGAAAAGGATTTTACGGTGAGTACACAAAAATCCCTATTTCTCCTTCGCCTCATTGGGGGACACAGACCATGTGACGTCCCAAAGCAGTCCCTGGGTGGGGACAACATCACTTCAGGCCGTGTAGCCGCTACTTACAAGTGCGCCACCGCGGCCTGCAAAGTCCACCTGCCCAGACTCACATCTGTGGAAGTGAGTGAATTATAGTGCTTCAAGAATGCATGCGGCCTGGAGGAATTCGCAAGCCTGCGGTCGTGCTTGCCGACGTCTGGCGCCTAGAGCCCTCAGACAGGGAGATAGGCTGGCATCTAGCGCGAAAGGACTCCTGGATGGAGAAAAGAATCCACCAGGCTAACGTGGCCGAAGAAAAACGGCTAAACCCTTGCTGCGACCGTCAGGAAGCCTACTTACCATCGAAAAACCCGAGTAAAATGTCCAACCTTTGGAAGGACGTCGTCCTCGATACGTACCCACTCGGAGCACTCGCTTCTTCCAGATTATGGAGAACCCATTCTGCTTTGTGGACTAGAGCCGAAGGAGATGAGAGGACGATGCCCCTGCAACAGTGGAGATATAATACCCCTTGGCAACGAGGGAAGGGGATGGCTAGAGGGCAACCTTGCCTTGAAGGTAATAAGGAAAAAAGATAAAGAACAGAGCGTCGAGATCTGAAGACTCATCAGGAGGACAAGAACGCAGAGAAAGAAGGGGAGAGACCCTCCCTGATAGAAAAGTCTATCCGGATCAGAAAAGGAGTCCACTGTAAGATGCCCAGGACCATTAAGGTCCCACTGATTTAACGGTACGCGGTAGGGAAGAACTACAGGTTGAGGCCTGCAAGAAAGACCATATTTCCAGCTTGAGACAATAAGCCGGAAAAATACTAGTACCGCAAGCGAGAAAAAAAAAAAAACCTGATATGGTCAGTGCGGGTCTCCCGGGAACACTGGGGCCCTACCCGCTTCCGAAAAGGTTTCAGACGTAGTGGAAGAGGGGTTATGGAAATTGGTACCATGGAAGAATAGATCATGCACTGCAATGGTCTTGGATCGCGAGGCCAAACCATGAACTGGAGTACATTGGCGTTCAGCTTGGACGCCATCCGAACTACCTCTGGAGTACTCCAGTGAAGGCAGTTCCGATGGAAGATTTCCGAGTGAAGTTCCCACTCACTTGAGGAAAAACCCGGATGGCTGAATATGTCTGCCGCCCAGTGTTCTACTCCAGGGAATGTAGTGTTGAGATCACCGAAGATAGAACTCGGCCCATCAGAGAGTGCGAGGTACCTTAGCCATGGCGCTTGACTGAGGGTACTTGCTAGATGGCTAACTTGGGGCACAGCCGAGGCATTATCCAACTGAAGACCCGCCAGAGGGCAGAGGGCCTGCTGAAGGAATAGCCGTACCGTTCGGATCTACAGAGAGATGATCGGGAGAAGAAAACTGGCAATGGTATCTCCCAATAGCCCTTGGGCCAGGAGAAGGCTCTGGAAGAGAAAGGAGCTCAGAGACTACCCTTTGAGAGCCTGATAGACTTGCAGAAAACGAGCGCAGCGAAGGAAACTGCTTCCGTAGACGTCCTTTCCCTCAGAACCCTCCTAGCGAATTGAAAGAACCGAGGGAAGGAGAGATCGAGTGCGCAAGCTCCCTGTAGAAGGGCCACGACCCAGACCCGAGAGAGAATAACCATCCTTCTTGGGCAGGATCATCCTCAAAGAGGATCTGCTGGGCTGAGAATGAGGGAAAAAAAAAAAAAACTTGTCTAAGATTAGCTGCTAGCCCAATAGAGAGGTAATTGCAAGAGATATGGACGACTCAGCGTAGTCCTAGGAGAGCGGCTACAAAGTCGACCAAATAGGGCAGGACGACCATGCTTCTAAGGTGCAAGAAGAACATGACAACCGTCATGACCCTTGCGACCACTCTAGTGTGGTAGCCAGACAGAAGGGCCAGGTCGTGAAAATACTGTTCGCGAATGGAAAGGCGAAGAGATTATAGTAGAGAGGAGAAATAGGTATGTGAGGGTAAGAATCCCGAATAACGATGGATGCCAGAAAACAACCACGTTTCTCTGTTGAAGTAGTGGCTGAGCGGAGGAACTCCATCCGAAAAAAGAAAGGGCCCTGTCAAAGGTTGTTAGAAGTTTGGGGTCCAGGAATGGAGATACTTTTCATTCCCTCCATTTTGGAACCAAGATCCCTTAGATCTAGACTGTCCTGGCCAATGCTTCCACTGCTGGTTGAGCCTGAAGAAGAGATACGATCCCTTGCTAGTCTCCCGCTCAGAAGATTTGATTGGCCAGCTATACTGTGGAACGAAGTAGATAAGGTCTGGGACCCGGAGACTTTCATTCTCTCCCTTTGGTCAAGCAACCCATGTGGCGGCTAAGGAAGGGTAGAGCACTGAACCCGAAACCACAAGGCGGAACGAACTAGATTTGCTATCCGACCGTCTGTGGAATCTTAATTGATAATACACCGGCCAGGATACTGGTAGGAATACCGCAAGAAATTCTGCCCGGCGAGTCTGCCAAGTGACAGAATGCGGGACTGTAACCAGCAGGTCTCTGCCATCGTCGTGCAGAGAAGAAAATAAGGAAAAACCTCGATCCACCATCTTCTTAACAGGGAAGTGGAGAGGAATCGTCCACTTTCTTGCATCTGATACAAAGGGGGGAAAACCTCCTTGTTGGGACGCCACAAATGTGGACGCCACATCCCCAGAATTGAGGTTTCCGAGTGGACAGGGCAGGTTGTGGCGATAGACCTGGATGCAGAAGAAGATACATGGAGGCGACACTCCGTGTGCTCGTCTGTTGAAGGTGTGGGGGGAAATCGGAGCCCTTTAAGGGACCCGTCGCCCATAAAATTCCGACCAGGTATGGTATCCTACATAGAGGTCTTCCAGTGCATCACCGTCAAATGTTGATGGAGATTTTCTAGAACCTGTACGTTTTTCTAGAATACTTGCGGCCCCTGCTAGCCGACGGCTCCCATTGTAGGAGAGGGAGCATGTGAGTGCTCCAGAGCTCAGTTAGGGTGACCAGCTTAGGATAGATGATGTGCCCTTAAGACCAGTAAATACTGGTCATGCGCCTTTAAGGCTAGGGGTTACTGGCCATGAGCCTTTAAGACCAGGGAATACTAGTCTTGTGCCTTTTGTAAGATGACATACTGTTCATGTGCCTTTAAAAGCAGGGCATGCTGAAATCCAGGAGATAATGGTCATGTGCCCTTAAAACCAGGGTATGCTGGTCATTTGCGTTTAAGACCAGGGCGTACTGGTCCTGAGCCTTTAAGTCCAGGGCATACTGGTCGTGTGCCTTTAAAAGCCAGGGCATACTGGTCATGTGCCTTGAAAACCAGGACGTACTAGTCATGTGCCTTTAAGACCAGGGCATACTGGTTATTGCGTTTAAGACCAGGGGATACTGGTCACGTGCCTTTAAGACCAGGGCATACTGGTCATGTGCCTTGAAAACCAGGACGTACTAGTCATGTGCCTTTAAGACCAGGGCATACTGGTTATTGCGTTTAAGACCAGGGGATACTGGTCACGTGCCTTTAAGACCAGGGCATACTGGTCATGTGCCTTGAAAACCAGGACGTACTAGTCATGTGCCTTTAAGACCAGGGCATACTGGTTATTGCGTTTAAGACCAGGGGATACTGGTCACGTGCCTTTAAGACCAGGGCATACTGGTCATGGCCTTGAAAAACCAGGACGTACTAGTCATGTGCCTTTAAGACCAGGGCATACTGGTTATAGCGTTTAAGACCAGGGGATACTGGTCACGTGCCTTTAAGACCAGGGCATACTGGTCATGTGCCTTTAAGACCAGGAAATACTGGTCACGTGCCTTTAAGACAAGGGCATACTGGTCATGTGCCTTTAAGACCAGGGTATACTGGACACGTGTCTTTAAGACCAGGGGATACTGGTAACGAGTCTATAAGACCAGGGCATGCTGGTCACGTGCCTTTAAAGGGAACCTGTCACCTGAATTTGGCGGGACTGGTTTTGGGTCATATGGGTGGAGTTTTTGGGTGTTTGATTCACCCTTTCCTTACCCGCTGGCTGCATGCTGGCTGCAATATTGGATTGAAGTTCATTTTCTGTCCTCCATAGTACACGCCTGCACAAGCCAAGATTGCTTTGTGCAGGCATGTACTATGGAGGACAGAGAATGAACTTCAATCCAATATTGCAGCCAGCATGCAGCCAGCGGGTAAGGAAAGGGTGAATCAAACACCCCAAAACTCCGCCCATATGACCCAAAACCAGTCCCGCCAAATTCAGGTGACAGAGTCCCTTTAAGACCAGGAATACTGGTCATGAAAGGAATGTTGGAACAAGTGCCTTAAAGACCAGCAAAGCTGGTAATGTGCCTTTAAGAACAAGAATGCTGGTCATGCTCCTTTAAGACCAGGGATGCTGGTCATGTGCCTTTAAGACGAGGGCATACTTGCCATGTGCCTTTAAGACCAGTGCCTACTGGCCCTGTGCCTTTAAGACCAGGGCATACTGGCCTGATTAAGTACTAAGGAAAAGGAGACCGGTTTCTGGCAGAGCAGAGAATGCTGGGGATGTGACCCTTTTAAAACTAGGGGACCCTTAAGACCAGGGAATGCTGGTCCTGGGTTTAATAAAAAGGCATGGAAAGCTGGGGATGCACCTATGGGCCCAGCGACTACAGGGCAGAGTATTAAATACCAGGGAACGAGTCACCAGGGAACGAGTCACCAGGGAACGAGTCACCAGGGAATGAGTCACCAGGGAATGAGTCACCAGGGAACGAGTCATGAGAGCTTCATTGCTGGGAACTCACAGCTCTGTTTGCAAGCCTGCACACTGTACTATACACTCTGTAGTTGCAGGAGCACCAGAGATTGCAGCCTTATGTATATAAAAAAACAGGGAAAGCTAGTCCCTTAATGCTGCCGGGATGCGTGCCGGGGGGGGGGGGGAGATATTGGGGTGATTCACCTTACTCAGGTTCTGAGTCCCCATTCTGGAATAGCGCTGACTTCAGCGCTGAAAAACCACCAGCCGCAGCCCCCTCCAGAAGAAATAGTGACCGCAATGGAGGAGGAAGAAGA